>NC_069386.1:24392777-24703333 GCF_027475565.1 Acinonyx jubatus
ATTTGTGTGTATTAGATTGACTAAAACTTTGCACCAAGGACTTGAGGGGATTCCTGTGATCTTCCCCATTATACGACAAATAAAGTTAAGCAGATTGCCCAAGGTTATCTAGCTAGAAAGTGTGGGCTCCAGAGCCTGCCGGCATCAACACTAAGCTGGACTTGTTTAATAGCCCTATGACAGGAGTGCCTGGGTGGTTCAGCCGGTTAAGTGTCTGACTCTTGGTTTCAGCTCAGGTAGTGATCTTGTAGTTCATGGGATCTAGGCCCATGTTGGGCTCTGCGTTGACAGTGCAGAGCCTGCTTGGGATTCTCTCTCTTTCTCTCTGTCCCTTCCCCACTCATGCTGTCTCTCAAAATAAAAGTGGTTTTTTCGTGTGTTTTTTTGTTTGTTTGTTTTTTAAGCCCTATGACAAAGGTAGTTCCTGGAGGGCAAGACTAAGAGCTGCAGACCTAGGGTTGAATCCATTTCAGTGTTAATCCAACTCAAGCGCAGGCAACAAAAGTATGAACAGTCATGAGGGCACAGGAGCACTGCATCTTTCAGGGGTGTTGGAGGAATCCCACAGAAGAGAAGACAGACTACAAGACGGTCTTTGGTGAAGGATGCCTACTCTTCTTCCTTGGTAGAGTTGGCTCCCCAAAATTACCCATGAACAAGAAGATACATAGAATAGTCTCCCTAGAGGATGTCCTAACACCCTTCAAAATGGTTATTTTAGGGTCTTTGGAAACCTAGCATCTGCTCCATTCAGCTGATGTGGTCCTGGAAATTCACAGTAGTGCTAAGAATAGTGCCATATATGAAGTCCTGGGGACAACGGGTTAAAGGGCCTCTGGCCACAGAGGCTGGAAAAATCCATGGCAGACCAGTTATATGTGAGTAGTTGAGTATTCTCCCCCTAACTTTTACATACTGCATTTTAACATTTTTCTTAACTTTTATCCTCTTTTAGTTGGTTCCTTTAAGGGACGATCTAACATTTTCCAAGTTCTGATCTTCAGGCATGGATCAGCAATTTCAGTGGGTGACTAGGCCATCTCTTGGCAGCACACACATTTCAGTCACCCTTTACTACTTAACACTTTTCATTCAATGATCACCTTGCAGCATGACAGAAAGTCTCCTGAGTGGTGGGCAGAGGCAACAATGCTGGATATGCCAGTGAACACAAAGATTCAAATATACACTGAAAGGTCATGGAAAGGAAGCTCACTTCCATAAAAGAGAGCACCCTGCCTCACCCCCACATGTCTGTGGGGGCCACTCTGTGCCTGGACCACCAAGCAGTGGGCCGACTGGTCACCTCACATCTCAAGCAGGAAAACTGGCAGAGAAAAGGCCCCAAGTTCACCACACAAGAGGTCTAAGCCTAAGAGCGCAGACTAAGGTCCACAAGGTCAAACATGAAGTCCTCAGGATCTTGCCCACACATCTCATTTATTCTCTGTGAGGCTGCCCCCACCTGCTCTGGCACCCAACTCAGCAACTCCATGCTGACACTCCCTTTTCTCTCCCATTTTATTTTTCCCCAAGCCAACCAACTACATACACACACACACACACACACACACACACACACACACACAATTATTATTATTAAAGTTTCCAAATGAACGTGAAAGTAGAGAGACTAGCATATACTTCCCATGTACCCATAGCTCAACTTCAGCAAGCACCCAACACATTTATCCACCTTTTTGCCTTTCCATTTTGGAGCAAGGGATAGAACTATTTGACACAGTATATACTATACTTATGTTTTTGTTTATGGTCTTTTCCCCTAATTAGAATGAAATAAACATGAAGGCAGTTCACAGCATTCCTCTCAGAGTCTTCAACAGGGTCTATCACGCAGCAGATGCTCAAAAAATACTTGGATCAATGACTGAGTACCTAAATGAATGAATGAATGAGCTTCTACCCAGGCTCCTCTTGTGTGGCCCCTGTGCTTCCATTTAATGGGGCCATGTGTAGTCAACCATACTTCCCTTGTTCCCCTCACCTTTCCAGGGCCAACTAGAGGAAGGAAAAGCAGAAACTACTCATCACAGGCAATGTGGCTAAGTTTCTACTGCTGACAAGATCTTGTAAACAAGTCCCATAAGCAACCAAAGAGGCTCAAGTATGGGCAACATTCCCAAAAGACTACAAAGGTGGTAAAGAATATTAAATGCATATTTTAGAACTGTATGCATATACAGATACACACACACACACACACACACATACACACACGCGCGCGCGTGCGTGTGTGTGTGTGTGTGTTATGTTTGTCAAACAGAAGAAAAAGCTCAGGCATATATACAATACTCACATGCAACCACGAAACCTAGTCAGGTCGTTGTTTGGCTTCTCACACTCGATTACACTGGTGAACGTCAAAGGATTGAATTCGGAGACCTAAAATAACAGCATGCATATATTAGAGAAATGGCTTAGACCATTCCATTCTAAAAGGCACTTGCTCTTCTGTATAACATCTATGTAGGGCAGGGAAATTTCATGGAAGGAGTCTGCCCAGTAACCTCTTCAGAATGCCAATACACACACAGCACTTAGCTCATGTTTTCTCATTTTTATACTGAATGATAACCAATCATTATAGAACTAACAGCAATTAGTAGAACAGTACTGGTAAGTGAGCTGAAAGGATTACTGCTCCAATGAAAATAAGAGAACATGAGAAAACAGCAAAGGAAGCCACTAATGATTGAAAGGGATGAATGAGTTTTTTGAAACAGACCAGCACCTTTCAACTTCCAATATAGATTTAGAGAAGCAAATTCCATCTGGAAAATAGGAACTTATAATAAAAGGAGAGTTCCTCAATGTGCACTAAAAATTTTGCACAAATACTTAATGAAAAACATCTAAATATCCAATATGTGGGGCGCCTGGGTGGCTCAGTTGGTTGGGTGTCAGACTTGGGCTCAGGTCATGATGTCACAGTTCATGAGTTCGAGACCCACGTAAGGCTCTGTGCTGACAGTTCTGAGCCTGGAGCCTGCTTTGGATTCCGTGTCTCCCTCTTTCTCTGCCCCTCCCCCACTTGTGCTCTGTCTCTGTCTCTCTCAAAAATAAACATTAAAAAAATTAAATAACCAATGTGTAAACCCACAATTTCTTTATTATTCTGCTTGATGAAAAAACAACAGCTCACCATAAAGTCTCTCATTGGTAGTTTTGCCACTGATAGATGCAGCAGTGCCATAAACCATACAAACAAATGAGGAGAGGAATGTGGGAAGGAAATGGGGAGAAAGGAAGGAAATGCAGGGAATAAGTCTTTTGGATAAGTGACGATAGTTAATGGATTTTTTAAAAATCAGCTCATTGCTCAGGCTTGTCATTCTCTTTTCTCTACCAAGTGTCACAACATGGTAAAAAAATTAACTCTTTGCTCACACAAGTAAATCATCACACAAAAAGTGCAAGTGGTTAAAAATCACAGCAATCACAAATACTGTTAACACCACCCCACGTGATTATTACTCTACCACAACAACATAGCTTCCGACACAGAATACAGCCGTAACAGTAATTACTCAAACATCAGTTCTTACTGTTTTCCAGTGCATCGTGTACATTAAACAGAGAATTCACTAGATAACAGTAGCTTAATTCAATAGATGAAATTAAAATGCCATTTAAAAGGCTCTTCTTGAAGTTTAATTAGCCATCAGCTCTGCTCTTCTTGGACTGAAATGGCCTCTGGCTCTATTTCCAGAGTGAGGCTATGTTTCAAGCTGCCTTGTGTTCATTTAAAGCCATGCAAAGTATCTTGAAGCCAGTTGGTTGCCTTTTCCAGGGCAGACATCTGCAGATACAGCATCCAGGATAGCCATGAAGGGACTCAGTTCCACAGCACACAGGATTATTCTTGGCAGACAAGGAGGGTGCACTTAAAATACACTGTCTCTGTTTGTTATTCTTTCTCTCTATGAAAATGTAATGTGAATGGCTCAGAAACGGTAGGACATTTTGTCTCTGGACTTCAGCACTGCATTCATAATGTTCTATCAATAACCATGTGCCTTGAGGAATGTGCACGTCCAAGGCACAAGTTGCTTGGCTTCATCCACTTCGTCTGGAATTCGGGAGAATTCTGAGGATTTTTAGAACCAGAAGGATCTTCAGAGACTGTTATAATTGAATTGTATAACCACCACACCCCCCTGCCCCACACCCCAGAATTCATATGTTGAGGTCTTAACCCCCCGGAACCTCTGAATGTGACCATGTTTGACACAGGATCTTTAAAGAGATAATTAAGTTAAAATGAGGTCATTAGGGGGAGCCCTAATACAATCTGACTGGTATCCTTATAAGAGGAAATTTGGACACATACAGCAAAGGACAATTATATAAAGATAAAGGGAAGAGATGGCCATCCACAAGCCATGGAGGGGGTGTTCAGAAGAAACCAGCCCTGTGGACTCATTGATCCTAGACTTCCAGCTTCCAGAACTGTGAGAAAGTGAATTTCTGTGGTATAAGCCACTTAGTCTGTGGTATTTTGTTATGGCAGCCCTAGCAAACTAATACAGAGACCATCTTTTGGTTTCTCATTTAAAAAGTGTTTCACATCCAGAGCACACCTTTCAGATGGGAAAATTCTACTTACATTGATTGTTTCTATGTAAATTGGCAATGTAATAATACCCCATTTAAGAAATATATTTATTTTTCTCCCCATCCACTCATCTATCTGTTTGCTTCATTCCAAACCGGCTTCAAGGTCACACCATAGTCACCATCAGCCAAATTTCTGTCAACCCCGTCCCCTGAAGCATGGACAGACTTAGAGGGCCCCAATCCACCCTTCCATCCTGAACATGCTAACTCCATTTTTTTTTTTAAAGCAGATACACAGTTGGGGAAGATGAAAACAATCTGAAAGTGGATGGTAATAATGGTTAGTAAATAAAATTAATGCCACAGAACTGTACACTTAAAAACAGTTAAATGGTAAATTGTGTGTAATATATATTTTTACCATGACAAAAAAGTTTTTAATTGTTTTTAACATTTATTTATTTTTGAGACAGGAAGAGACAGCTCATGAATGGGGGAGGGTCAGAGAGAGGGAGACACAGAATCTGAAACAGGCTCCAGGCTCTGAGCTGTCAGCACAGAGCCCGATGCGGGGCTCGAACTCATGGACCGTGAGATCATGACCTGCGCCGAAGTTGGCCGCTTAACCGACTGAGCCACCCAGGCGCCCCAAAAAAAGTTTTTAAAAAAGTATATATAAACTGAGAACTGACGGTGCAGAAATGACTTCATCATCAAGTAGAACATAGCCCAGAAACCCAGGGATTTCAATACAAATATAGAAAACATGCATAAGTAATTATTGAGAGCACCACTGTACTGTATCACCTGAATCATTGCCACCAATTATAATTTTTTGATAGCTTGTTAAATGCCAGGCCTTGTGCTAAGTGCTATTCACCACCATTCATGACAACACTATGAGGTTGCTTTTCATGCTACCTTTAATTTAGGATGGTTAAAGACCATGCCCCAGGTCATGCCCAAGGTCAAGAGGTCTTTGAGTAACTGACAGCAGTTCCTCAGCCTCTCAGACATCCAGCTCAGCCGCTGACATCTTGCTGAGACTATCTTGCTTTAACAGGAAAAGATTACATTATGTTTAATAAGCCAAAATGTATACAATTAATTCTACAGAAAATTTCAGGGGCACCTGGGTGAATCAGGTGGTTAAGCGCTTGACTTCTGCTCAGGTCATGATCTCATGGTTTGTGAGTTTGAGCTCCGCACTGGGCTCTGTGCTGACAGTGCAGAGCTGGCTTGGGATCCTCTGCCTCCCCCTCCCCTCTGTCCCTCTCCCCACTCATGCACGTGCTTTCTCACTCTCAAAAATAAACATTAAAATTTTTTTTAATTCTACAGAAAATTTCAAAAATTTAAATATGTCTCTAAGTTTTAATGTTTTTAAAAACATGCTTCAATTAAATATATCCTGGTCTGTCGATATCCGCCCCCTTCTCATCAGCAACGCCTGTGGATGTAGAGTTAGCAGAGTTTACCCAAAAATCAGATCTGGGATTTAGTCCTAGTTCTTCAGCTTAAAAAATGTGAGATTTTTACCAAGTGAATAGAGGGCATTTGGACTTGGATCTCTGAAGTCTCTGGAGCCATATAAATGCACAATTCCACAGAATGCACAGGTGATTCTAATTCACCCTTATGCTTGTGACAGGCTCAGTACTGGGAGGTGCTGCAGATGCACTGTTACCTAGGAGATGCTCTCACACTGGTCAGCCCTCAAACTGAAGCTGCTGGCCCTCTATAGCACCACCACAGCACGCCAAGTATCTTGGGCCAAGTGTAGTTGATGACAACACCCACTGCAGAGCAGACGTGTCCAAACAAGTACTACACTCATACCTCCTGTTGCTATACTCCAAATATCTCTGCAGCTTCTCTGGACAAAGTGATTTGATCTTATGAAAAGGAAGAGACAGGGCAGTAACACAGGAGAGCGCTGTCCTTGAACTTGCATTTTTGTTAGATACTGCAGCAGCCAAGAGCCTTATGAGCCAAGCCACTCCAGCAGATGGTCCCTCCTTCAGACACCCAGCACCTACCCCCCCCTCAGAGGCACCCCCTCCAGGTAGAACAGGTATCTACGCAGGTACTGTGTCCCCGACCCAACCACATGGAAGAGGCACGATGTCTAATTTAGCAGTGCCCAGACTGTTCACTGAGTGAATGCCTGATTCACAGGGAAGATTCTGCTACCATTCTTGTATTTCACATTTGTGTTAAGTGAATTACTAATAACTATTTAGTAAAAGCCAAAGGACACTTCCTCTATCCTAAAACAAAAGCCATAATGTCTAAAAGGACATCTGTAATCCATTAAAGTAGACACCATTATTTTTTATCTTAAGAGAAGTGAAATGAACCAGTTTATGCTGTTTTGAAAACGAGATAAGCTTATGTTTCCAAAGGCCCCACTAGCTCTCCACATAGAGATTTCAGAGTAAGGCTGTGTCTTGGTCTCTGGAGGACAAGGTCACAGCGAAGCCTGGTAAGAGAATGCACAGAGCCCAGAAATGACCAACAAGACAGAGAAAACACACATGGCTCCTTCTGTCCTCTGCATCTGGGACCCTGTCCAGAAAATGCCCTTTGTGTCACGTGTCAGGATGCCTCCAGTCACAAGGGACTTGGGGTTTCCCCTCTTCCTCCAGCCTCAATATCACCACCCCACATCAGCCTTCAAAGGCTGATCACCCTACACCAGCTGCTGCATTACAGGATGAAATCCACATCCTAATGCAGTGACCAGACTCTGCTCCAGGTCAGCTGCTGCCCCTCCCAACTCCTATTCCTGTCACTTGGGATGTTCTGGAGAGGCCCAGACCCTTCTGCATGGCTTCCCTTGCCCTCCCACACTACTCTACCTAGCTAACTGCCTCCTGCATTTCAAGATGTGACAGCCCACTACCTTAGGTAGGATAGGCAGGTTCCACTGCTTTGAGCTTGAATGGGCTCCAGGTACATGTGCCTGGATGAAGCTGGCTTCATCCATGCTTTACTAGACCTCAGGGTCCCTGAGGACAGGAGCTCTATTCCCTTGAGGCTAAGACAGAGCCTGGTGCACACATGGTCCAGGGGTGACAGGTGTTCATTCTGCAAGGATATCATGTACCACAAGCTTCCAAATAGACTTAGAGCTCCATGCTAGGCTCTTGGGTCCTAGAACCTCTGCCTACCAGGTGCTCCTCACCTGATGCTGAGGCAAACAGGACTATCAACGGGGCTGACTGTAGGGTTTCTCTGTGTTTCAGAAGCATAGTCCCTCTTTGGTGCAAGTGCATTTCACTTAGTAGCAATGTAAAAGAATTTTGTCAGTCTCTATCTGCTTATTTATTAACAAAGGGTGAACAATATCTGAATTTAGGAAAACATTTTAACATAAATTAATGGAATAATCACTCCAACTCTTTTGTTTTGCATTTTTTAAGTTTATTTATTTATTTTGAGAAAGCGAGAGTGGGGGAGGGGCAGAGAGAGTGGGGAAGAGAGAGAATCCCAAGCAAGCCCTACGCTGTCAATGCAGAGCCCGAGGTAGGGCTCAATCCCATGAACCATGAGATCATGACCTGAGCTGAAATCGAGAGTCGGATACTCAACCGACTGAGCCACCCAGGTGCCTCTGTTTTGCATTTTTAATCCAATTTGTATTTACCATATGACTTTTAGTGCTGTGGGAATTCAAAGGGCAAATAGACCAATACTGCATGAGCAAATGAACAAATAAATGAAAATTTACTTATTCACTGCAAAGATTGTATTACCAAATCAATATTTTCTCATAGTTAACCTGAAATAGGAAATAGTCTGCCTTGTTCACCCAGGTGTCCCCTGACACATAGTCAGTACTCAATCAATCAATCAATCAGTCAAAACCTGAATGAAATTGTAGGCATTCTGGTACTGGTTGCAGAAGACATCAAACATGTAAGGAGCCTTAAATCAAAGTAAACTTTTGTCTCACTGGGAGTTTATGCCCAAATACAAATGATCAGAAAACACATTTAAATAACTATTTAATTTACAGTTGCAATAGTTGTGACTGTATTATCTAATGTGTCCTGAATATACAAATGCTTAAATATGTTGGTGCTGCAGCTGCAGCAAAGCACTGGATGGCATGTAGTCCAGCCCTGATGGTTTATGTGAGGGCCACACTCCTTCCTGATGTCACAGTTATCTCCAGGGAAACCAAGCTGGCCAGGACCATGGGAGGGGCATAAGGGCTTTAGCTGGCCTTACAGGAGGCTTTGGAAGCTCAAAGCCTTTGACAGCTCATAGAAAAACTGATCAAGGGGTATCTAGGTGGGTGCTTTCTTTTTCTAATTGCAAATTTTCCTGTCCTAAGAACAAGGATCAGGTGGACCTCTCTTTGTTTGAAAATAGAAAGCCAGCCTTGCCCTGTTGACTCAGACTTGAAAACGCAGGAGCAACCCCGCCCTTAGTTTCCCTGCCTTTTCATCCTTTGTTCCCTTGCCTCCTTGCTGTTTCATAGTCAAAAAGTCTCCAAGCTTTAGTTTAGATGGTAGCAAAATTCAAAGGCCCAGAGTGCTGGGTTTGAGCCTAAATTCTCAAAATCAAAAGCCTTTCCTTCCGTCGTGCTGCCTTCATGGGCTGTGATTGCCAGCAGAGCCCTGCTTTTTCTTTTATCAAATGTGTTAAGAGTATATAAGGACAGGCTATGCAGACAGAAAGCAACACGAGTTGTTTTATAGAAACCAACTTCAAAACCTCAATGAGAACTATATTTTAAAATAGCCCTCTGTAAAGAATCTGTACTTAATCCAACAAGGTGCCACTGTATGAAACATGTCTACAGCAATGCTGCTGAGTTAATTTGCACTGCCAGGTTACAAGTCAACCTGTCTGCTTCACAGCCATGAACTTCTCCCTCTTCCATCACTACAGGTGGGTATGAAGGAGTGAGCAAAGACAGGGCTGTGGGTATAAACCTGTCAAGTTTTGGGGATCACTGGACAGATATCCTAGCTGGAGATAAGGTGCTCTCTTCTCACTAGGTGGCACAGAAAGAACGAGAGACATCTACAATGAAGTGGCCTCTGAGGTCAGGTCCCAATGGTACCCACGTAGGAAAAAAGTCATAATTCTAGTGTTAGAGTAAAATCAGGATGGAGAACTTAAAAAACAAGTCAGTGAAGAAACTCTTGCACTAACTTGAGAATGAGTCTGAGACCAAAATGGCAGCAGGATTGTGAATTCTGAAGCACAACCAGACTAGCTCAGTCATCAGATTCAAAAGAAAAATTCTCCATTATTAAGGACTAGGCAGTTGGGACCAAACATCAAGCTGAAGGGAAAAAGAAACATTAGGGAAATATTAAAAACACATGCCCAAAGGTACCAGCGATTTGTACCAGAGATTTTACAAGAAGGTGAAGAATAGTCAAACCAAGATCTAGTGAAGACAAAAAGTCCAGGGATTTGAGATTGGTCTTTGGGGCCTCTTTTCTTGTATAGGAGTTTCTTAAAGAGGTAGTTGAGAAACTGAGCATAACTAGAGGAATGAATGTTGGAGTTTAGAACCTTAAATACGGGGCACCTGGGTAGCTCAGTTGGTTAAGTGTCTGACTTTGGCCCAGGTCATGAACTCACGGTTTGTGAGTTTGAGCCCCGTGTCAGGCTCTGTGCTGACAGCTCAGAGCCTGGAGCTTGCTTTAGATTCTGTGTCTCCCTCTCTCTCTGCCCCTCCCCCACTCACACTCTGTGTCTCTCTCACAAATAAATAAATATAAAAAAAAAACCTGAAATACTTTCCTATTGCTGCCATAACAAGTTACCACAAACTTGGTAGCTCAAAACAATACACTGTAACATGTTACAGTTCTGGAGGTCAAAGGCTGGAAACGTATCACTGAGCTAAAAACAACAGGTATCACTGAGCTAAAAACAAAGCTTCAGCAGGGCTGTGTTTCTTCTGGAGGTTTCAGGAGAAAATCCATTGCCATGCTTTTTACAGCTTCCAGAAGCTGCCCATATTCCTTGACTTATGGCTTCCTTCCATTTTCAAGTCAGCAGTAGTGAAACCAAGTTCTTTTCACACTCCATCACTGTGTACTCTTTCTCCTGCCTCCCTCTTTCACTTAGAAGGCCCCCTGTGATGACACTAAACTCACCTCTAATAGTTCAGGATAATTAGAAATAATCTCTCTACCTCAAGGACAGCTGATTAACCACCTTAATTATATTTGCAATGTTAATTTCCCTTTGTCATATAACACTACCCATTCTCAGGTTCAAGGAATTAAGACACAGACATCTTTGATAGGTTATTATTCTGCTTCCCATTGAACTTACCAACAGAAGGGCCTGATAAACAGCTATGCCTTTTTATGGGACCATGAAGAACTGAAACCCAAAGAAAGAGTGAACTGGAAAAGTGAACCTTTGTAGAAACTGCCACCCAGCTTAAAGTCAATTGAGTGGCCCAGAAAAATCTCAACCCCTAAAACTGGATTAAAGCAATTCTGGATTGCTAGAACCTTCAAATACTGGACAAAGCAAACAAAAGTCCTTTCTTGATAAAAAAAAAAAATGTAATCCTAGGCTTCAAATTATTTATGAAAAGCTAATTTCCAAGTATAATTTCATATGCATACTCAAAGATAACCAGGTACAAGAGGAGATAGGCATCATGCAAAAAGAACCAACAAAAACAAGAATAGGAATAGGCTCACAGGAACTTGTAAGTTACCATGCTTGCCATGATCATGAAACTAAAGACAAGACAGATATTTTGGAAGAGGTAGAAACCTTAAAATGTGACCTAACAAATTTGAAAACAAGCAAACAAGAAAAAAAAAAATTAGACCTGAAAAAAAAAATTCAGTCGAAAGGCTCAATGAATAACCGTTTGATAACAGATTTGGTAACCTGAAGAAAAAAAATTAGTAAGCCAGAAGAAAGGTGAGAAAAAGTGTTCAGAATAAAGCACAAGGACACCAAAAGGCGGCAAACACAGCAGAGAGGGTAAGAGACAGAGAAGACAGGGAGGAAGGGCTAGAATGCGTGTTACTAGAGCCCCAGAAGAAAAGAAGAGAAAGAATTATGCAGGAGCAGTATCTGAAGAAATAACAGCTGACAAGTTAAGTGAATCCCATGAAAAAGCACTTATCCACAGACCCAAAAACCTGAAACTGGATAAATAGAAGAAAATTATACCTAAGCACATGACGTGAAAATGCTGAAAACCAAAAAAGATAAAATCTTAAAAGGAAATTGACAGCATTTGTTACCGACAGACCAGAACTAACTGCTAAAAACAAAAGACTATAAATAGTGTTCTCCAAAGACAAGGAAAAAATGGCCCTAATGACAGGGTAAGAAGTAGAAAAGAATGAAGAGCAACAAAAATGGCATATATCAGGGTAAATATGAATGCATGTTAACTGTATTGAAAAATGATGATGTCTAAGGGGATTCATAAACAGGTATAATTATAACACATGACAACAAGAGTATATAAGGAGGGAATAAGAGGAAATTTTTAAAAATAAAAACCCTTGTATCATCCAAGCAAATAATTAAAAATCAACCCCTATTAAATACTGATAAGTCAAAGATGCATGCTGTAATCTCTAACATTAACTAAAATGAGAATAAAGAAATGTATAACTGTCAAACCAAACGAAGAAAGAATAAAAACTCTCAATCTAAAAGAAGGCAAACACGGAGGGCAAAAGGAAACCAAGCCAGGCAGAACAAATAAAAATGAAAGATGAAAGCTTCACACTCAAATATACCAATATTAACATTAAAAGTAAATAAAGTAAAATAATTTACTGAAAATAAAAAGATTATCCAACAGAATTAAAAAGAAAACAAAACTCAACAATATGTTTATAAGAAATAAGACCTAAAAACATATAGATACCAGAGAACAATGTGAAAAGATGAAAAGGGCTTATCTGACAAAGATTAACAAAAAGAAGGCTGTATTAACATTAGACAAAGTAATTTTAAATCCAAAAGCTTTTCTATGTATAAAAAGGGTTAATATGAAATGACAAAAAGTTTGATACATTAGGAAAATAAAAATAATTCTTAATTTACATATTTCTAATAACAAAATTTCAAACTATATATTGCAAAAATCAACAGAAACATAGGAGACATAAACAAATCCACAATCTTAATCAGGGCATTTTAACATTCCTTTCTCAGTATTTGATAGAACAAATGGTCAAAAAAACCAGGAAGGTACAGAAAATTTGAACATCACTATTAACATATTTATCCTGATGGACATATATAAAAAACTGTATTCACCAACTATAGTCTTTTCAAGGGCACTCACAATATTTAAAACTATGGATCATATTCTGAGCCATAAAGCAAGTAATAACAAATTTCAAAACCATAGCTCATACAGAATTTAATTACATCATAATTAAAAATAAGAAGAAAGTTCTTTTTAAAAAAACCCATTTGCGGGGTGCCTGGGTGGCGCAGTCGGTGAAGCGTCCGACTTTAGCCAGGTCACGATCTCGCGGTCCGTGAGTTCGAGCCCCGTGTCAGGCTCTGGGCTGATGGCTCAGAGCCTGGAGCCTGTTTCTGATTCTGTGTCTCCCTCTCTCTCTGCCCCTCCCCCGTTCATGCTCTGTCTCTCTCTGTCCCCCCCCCAAAAAAAATAATGATAAATAAACGTTGAAAAAAAAATAAAAAACCCATTTGCTTTGAAATTATGGATTATAATTCTAAATGACCAATCGGTCAGAGAAAAAAGTCACAAGAGAAATTGGGACATATATTTAACAAAACGGTATTAAATATACAATATGTATCAAACTTTGTCAGATAGTTTCTTTTCAGGAAAATTAAGAGCCTATTTGCACATATTAAATATTAAAATATAAATTTAATGAGCTAGGCATCCATTTAAAAAATTAGAAAACAGTAAATGAAATCTGAAAAAAGTTAAAGGAATAGCCAAAAAAAAAAAAAGAAAAAGATACAAATATAATAACCCACCCTAGAAAGACTGAGCTTGAAAAAACTGAGTACAAATGATGAATAACTGGAATAAAAAAGAGGATACCACTACCAATAAAAGTATTATATGGATAATTATATGACAATAAATTTGAAAATAAATTTTTTAAATATTAACTTGCTTTTATTTATTTTATTTCATTTTTAAAAATTTACATCTGAGTTAGTTAGCATATAGTGCAACAATGATTTCAAGAGTAGATCCCTTAATGTCCCTTACCCATTTAGCCCATCCCCCCTCCCACAACCCCTCTAAGTAACCCTCTGTTTGTTCTCCATATTTAAGAGTCTCTTATGTTTTGTCCCCCTCCCTGTTTTTATATTATTTTTGCTTCCCTTCCCTCGTGTTCATCTGTTCTGTGTCTTAAAGTCCTCATATGAGTGAAATCATGTGATATTTGTCTTTCTGTGACTAATTACATTTAACATAATACCCTCTAGTTCCATCCACATAGTTGCAAATGGGAAAATAATTTTTTTTTTTTGAGATAAAGTGGCGAGGGGCAGAGAGGGGTGAGAATCCCACAAGGGGAGGGGTGGGGGAGAGAGAGAAAAACGGGATTCCTGGTCACCCAAAGCAGGGTTCACACTCACCTGAAGTGGGGCTTGAGCTCACCAACCATGAAATCATGACCTGAGCAGAGTCAGATGCTTAACTGACTCTGTTGCAAATGGGAAAATAATTTTTTTTTTTTTGAGAGAAAGAGCGAGGGGCAGAGAGGGGTGAGAATCCCACAAGGGGAGGGGTGGGGGAGAGAGAGAGAAACGGGATTCCTGGTCACCCAAAGCAGGGTTCACACTCACCTGAAGTGGGGCTTGAGCTCACCAACCATGAAATCATGACCTGAGCAGAGTCAGATGCTTAACTGACTCTGTTGCAAATGGGAAAATAATTTTTTTTTTTTGAGAGAAAGAGCGAGGGGCAGAGAGGGGTGAGAATCCCACAAGGGGAGGGGTGGGGGAGAGAGAGAGAAACGGGATTCCTGGTCACCCAAAGCAGGGTTCACACTCACCTGAAGTGGGGCTTGAGCTCACCAACCATGAAATCATGACCTGAGCAGAGTCAGATGCTTAACTGACTCTGTTGCAAATGGGAAAATAATTTTTTTTTTTGAGAGAAAGAGCGAGGGGCAGAGAGGGGTGAGAATCCCACAAGGGGAGGGGTGGGGGAGAGAGAGAGAAACGGGATTCCTGGTCACCCAAAGCAGGGTTCACACTCACCTGAAGTGGGGCTTGAGCTCACCAACCATGAAATCATGACCTGAGCAGAGTCAGATGCTTAACTGACTGAGCAACCCAGGCGCCCCAGTAAGTTTGAAAATTTAAATGAAAAGAACAGATTACTAGAAAAATGCAAAGTACTAAAATTTATAGTAGAAAAATACACATTATATTTATTTAATATTAAATACACTGAAAGATCATTTAAATCTTTCCACAAAGAAAATTCAGGTGGTTTTACCCACGAACTTTACTAAATAGTTCAGGAAAAAGTAACACTCAAGAAACTCTTCTAGTGATTAGAACGAACACTTCCTAACCTATATTATGAAGCCAATATCAGCTTGATACCAAAACCCAACAAACACATTATAAAAACAGAAAACTACAAGCCTATCTTATTTATAAAAATGTTCTTAATAAAACATTAGCAACTAAACCCAACTTTATATTAAAAGATAATACATCTGAAAAGTGCATATAGTCCAAGAAATCAAAGTTGGTAATAGCATTAGAAAAATCAGTATAATCATCAACATTAGTCCAAAAGGAGAAAAAAAATCATATAATCATCTCGACCGAAGCAGAAAACACATTCGATACAATTCAACATCTGTTTATGATTATGCTTCCTTGCTAGGGGAAAAGAAAAAAAAAAGAGAGAAAAAAAAAAGGATCATCCTTAGTCTGCAAAATGTATTCAGCAATAGCCTAATAAAATATATATAATAGTAAAATGTTCAAATTTTTCCCTTAAGATTGGTATCAGGGACAGAATATCTGTCATCGCTATTTCTATTAAAGACTGGATTGGAGCCCTTTGCCATTGCAACTGGGTAAGAAAAAAGAACCAAAAGTATAATAATTGAAAAGGTAGAACAATGCTATCATCACTTGCAAACAAAATGATTATATGCATAGAAAATCTAAAATAATCTTCAGAACATTTGTTAGAATTAATAACTGGGTCTAGATTTCTGGATACAAGATCATCTACTGTATTTCTACAGATTTCATACACAAACATATATATGCATATACATACACATATGTGTGTGTACTGACTTTACTACTTTATAAATGTGCATACATATTACATTTATAAACACACTGTAACAAGCTTATAAAATCATTTTGTAGAAATAAATCTAACAAGAATGCGCAAGTTCTCTATGCTGAAATTACAAAGTATTATTGAGAGAGATTAAAGGATATATAATTAAGGGGAGAAATATATATTTATGAATTAGAGGACTCAAAATTATAACTATCAATTACTTTCTCTCCAAACTTATTTATATATTCAATGTGATCACAATAAAAATCCCAACATCTTGGGGAGCCCGGTGGTTCAGTTGGTTAAGCATCTGACTTTTGGTTTTGACTCAGGTCATGATCTCATAGTTCATGAGATAAGCCCTGCATTGGGATCCACACTGACAGCACAGAGCCAGCCTGCTTGAGATTCTCTCTCTTCCTCTCTCTAAGTCCCTCCTCTCTCTCTCTCTCAACACAAATAAACTTAAAAATGAATCCCAACATCTTTGGGAACTAGCAAAGTTCAGTCCAAAAAACATGGAAAGCCAAGAATAGTTGATGCTCTTGAAAAGAAGAACAAAGTGAGAGGAAGATCTCTACCATGTATGAAGAGTTAATCAGAAATCCAAAATAGTTAAAACTGTAGTACTGGTGTGAGGTTAGACAAATGAACAGAACAGAATAAGGGGGCCTCAAAACAGAGCCAGGAATATATGGTCATCTAATTTATGATAATGTGGCATGATTCTAGGAAAAGGATATCTTTTTAGTAACTGATTTTGGGACAATTGGGCATTCATATGGAAAAAGGGAATGAAACCTGATCCTACCTCTCATCTATAAAAATCAATTCCAGATAGACTGTGTCTGTAACTGTGAAAGGTAAAACAACAAAGCTTTTAGAAAATTATAGCAGAATATCTTCATGATACCAGAATAAGGCAAGATTTATTAAATGGAATTTCAGAGGAATTAGTCATAAAGAAAAAGACCAATATATTATCTTATAGAGATATTTATGACTTACTTTCATCAAAAGACACCATAAAAAAGGGTGGAAAGGCAAGTCATAGAATGGAAGAAAATATCTGCCTGGGGATTTGTTAAGACTGTATATGCAGAACTCCTAGAAAATAATTACAAAAAGACAGCTAACCTAGGAGAAAATTAGACAAAGGATTTGAATAGGGATGTTACTATGTATCATGTATCTATGTGAGAAAAAAAATTAAAAGGTGTTCAATATCCTTGGTAAAGAAAAATACAAATTAAACCATAGCGAGATACCTTGACCCATCAGAATGACTACAAGAAATAAAGTACCGAGTACTGATGAGGAACTAGTACTAAGTTAACTCTCACACACTGCTATTGAGTTCAACTACTTTGGATGACTGGCATTATCTATTGAAGTTAAAAATATGTGGGAGTAGAACAGCCCCTCTTCTTATCACTCCCAGGGACTATCATGGGGAATTAGTGCTTCTTATCCCTTCACCTTTAGGCTATAGTGGACAAGATGTCCTGGTTCCTGGAGGAAGAGAATAGGGGTAGGGTGAAATAATTTTCCACCAGAAAACCATCCCATTGGGGTGCCTGGGTGGCTCAGTCAGTTAAACATCTGACTACAGTTCAGGTCATGATCTCATGGTTCATGAGTTCAAGCCCCACGTCAGGCTCCGGGCCATAGAGCCTGCTTCGGATTCTGTGTCTCCCTCTCTCTCTCTGCCCCTTCCCCTGTGCTCGCTCTCTCTCTCTCTCTCTCTCTCTCTCACAGAAAATGAATAAAACATTACAAAAAAAAGAAAACCATTCCATTAAGCTAAAGCTATGACTGCTACCTATCACAGGCTCCTCATGCCAGAACACCAACAGGAAAAGAACATTCATAAGTATCATGAATAGAGAGGGTTGCCAGGATATCACTGGGACAGGAAGAAGCAGGTTTGAAATTTACAGAATTTGCTATGGCATCACTGGTGCTTCTGTAACTGGTGACAATGAAAGTGGAACTGCAGCAACCATAGCCAACAAGGACCCAGTGACCAGAAGCTCACTGGAAACAAAGGTCTTGGTCACTCCACAGAGCAGACCTAGACCAACCAGCAGCTGGTTGAGGTGAAGGGAATATGAAATAGGTGGCAGAGGAGAGTGATCATATATACTAATTATGACCTCAGGAGCAACAATTGTCTTGTTTTACTTTATAAAAAGAAACTGTAATGGCTGCCACTTAGAAGTATTGACTGCTTACACTCAAATCCTTTTCTCTGTGTTTCAAGACAAAAATATAAATGACAGGGGTTCAAGAAGAAAGCTCAAGAAGAGGGAAGAAGAGATAGCTTTTGAAATACACTTCTGTTTCCTCACTTTTATTCTCTTTGTACTCCCATTCTGGTTTCTAGGTTAATTAGAGAACACATTGCTTCTATCATTTTGGTCCCATGCTTCTTTCAGTGACTCCTGCTCCCTAAGAAAGGAAGTATAAATGTCTCTACCTGTCATACACTACCTTAAAAAAATGACCCCCAAATGACTTTTTCTCCAGAATTTTTGCTGGCAGCCATCTTGAATCTGTATGTTAATCCACCTAGAGAACTCAACTATTTCTGAACACATCCAAGGCTTTCTTGACACCCTATCCTTAATTCAAGCTGTATCCTATGCCAGGGGAGCTTCCTTCAAGTGTTGCAAAGTCCATATTATCTCCTTAAGAGAAATAATGAGGGGCACCTGGGTGGCTCAGTTGGTTAAGTGTCCGACTTCAACTAAGGTCATGATCTCGCGGTTTGAGTTTGAGCTCTGCATTGGGCTCTGTGCTGACAGCTCAGAGCCTGTAGCTTGTTTCAGATTCTGTGTCTCTCCCTCTCTCTGCCCCTTCCATACTCATGCTCTGTCTCTCTCTGTCTCTCAATAATTAAATGTTAAAAAAATATTAAAAAAAAAAAGAATTAGTGGGTGTCAACCTCCACCAATTTTAAAGTACTATTCAAATTTGAAGTTTTTTTATACTAATGTAAGGGTATAACCAAGACTCATCACTCTTAAATATCATCTTCTATATGAAATGATTTCCTTCTATCTTTAACTTCTGAGTTCTTGTCCACCAAACTGCTAAGAGTCTTACTAACTCCTGTTTGGATGAAAGCAGTCCATGTACTTATCTTAACACTCCCCTGTGACTAAGTGTTGTGAAGGCAGGGGCCATCCTCATCATGGATGAGCATTCTCCTTGCAGAACTAAGTGCCTTGTTCAGGAGAAGAGGTTGAGCATGCATAACTGAGTTGAAAGACAAGTACAATATTCATGGGAAAAGCATTCTCAACAAGGAGGGAGATTTTAAAATGTACAGTTCAGGACTTCTGCTACTGGTAAATAGTAACAGAGACTGGACTTAATCTACAGTGAGAAATAACAAACAGACAAAATATATAAAAGAAAGACATTCAAGACACTGAACATTTGGATAGTAACACCTAAGAGAGAAAACAAAGGATGTGAGCCCTACATTTGCCCCACATTACTGCTTTGGAAGACTTTTTAGGCCATGACAGAGGATGGGGAAACACAGCTGGCTGGCTTTTTCAGTGAAGGAGCTTCACTTGAGAATACAAGAACAAGAGCTAGAGTTTTCAGTATAGAGTCCCAGAGAAGACAGAAGTGCACCGAGAACCCTGGGAACGTGTAGAAGGTCCCCCTCGAGTATCCACCAAAGATGATAGACATATGCATATGACAGAGCTACCGAAGAAGGGAAAACACAATCTGAAAGGATTAGAGGGAGCTGTATTCTGGGCTCACACATATCCTGCAACAGTGTCTGTTCGAAGCAGGAATAGAAGAAGTCATAATCCATGAACGCTGGTAGAGCACTCAGAAAGGGAGAATAATTAGCTCTACATGAGCACTGCTTTGATTACACCTAACAAATCAAACAATTTTCAGTTACTTAAGTGAAGCTCAAGTTTCAGAATATTTAGAAACATGAAAATAGGCAGCACCCAATAATGTAAAATCCAAATATCTGACAGGAAAATAAGAGCCTGAGAAAAATTAATAAATCAGTTAAAATTGATTCAAAAGAGACACAGATGTTAGAATTATCAGAAAAGGACATTAAAATAGTAATTATAACTAGATTTCCTATGATCAAAACTTAAGTAGAGACAGGGAAGTTATAAAAAAGGGGCTCAAATGAACCTCTAGATATAAAATCTATAATGTCTGAGATGAAAAATAAACCAGATGAGATGAATACCAGAGTAGTAATTGCAAAAGAAAAGACAGTGAACTTGAAAGACAGCAACAGAAACTATCCAAACTGAAATACACAGAGAGCAAAGAATCAATAAAGAAAAGAACAAGGGAGCCTGGGTGCTTCAGTAGGTTAAGTGTCTGACTCTTGATTTCACTTCAGGTAACAATGTCATGATTGGTGAGTTTGAGTCCCTCATGGGGCTTGTACTGACAGTGTGGAGACTACTTCGGATTCTCTCTCTCTCTCCCTCTCTTTCTCTCTCTCTCCCCCTCCCCATCTCTGTGCCCCTCCCCTGTTTGCACACTATCTCTCCCTCTCTGTCTCAAAATAAATAAATAAACTTAAAGAAAAAAAAAAGGAAAAGAACATCAGTGAATTGTGGGATAACTTCAAGAGGCAACTTAATACTTAAGTACTTGGAGTTAGAAAAGGAGAGAAAAGGTATGAAAAAAAAATTATGAATAGTTCTAGCTAAAAAGCTTCCAAACTTAATGAAAATCATAAACCTGCAGATCCAAGAATTCCAAGCCTCAAAATGATGAAGAAAATTACAATGTCATATCACAATCAATTAGCTCAAAACCAACAATTTAAGAAAAAAATCTTAAGAAAAGTTGTTTTATATACACAGTTATGAAAATAAGGATGATCACAGACTTCTCATTAGAAATAATGTAAACAAAAAGACAGGCGATGCAACATCTTCAAAGCCCTGAAAGACAAGATACTGTCAAATACAATTTATACACAGTATAGATATATTTCAAAAATAAAAGCAAAATAAAGATGTTTTCATAGACACAAAAGCTGAAAAAGAAATCATCACCAACATAACCACACTATCAAGAAATATTAAAAGCTCTTTGGACAGAAGGAAAATGTTATCATTTGGAAATTTGGCTCTAGACAAAATAATGAGCACAGAAAATGTTAATTACATGGGTGAATACCAAGATTTTTTTTTATTATATAAATCTCTTTAATAAATGTGTAAATACAAAAAGATAGCAAGGCATTGTGGTGTTTAACACACACATGTAAAATAGTACAAAGGTTGTAAGGCTTCAAGAAAAGAAATGGAAGTATACTACTGCAAAGTTCTTTTATTATAGGTGAAGTTGAATATCACTTGAGATAGGCTGTGGTAAGTTGAAGATTTATACTATAAACCCTGAAGGAACTACTAAAGTAGCAAAACAAAGAACTGTAGCCAATTAGACAAAGAAGAGAACAGAAAAAGATGAAAAAGAGAAGATGAGGAAACAAATATCAAGATTATACTAAACTTAATCATGTCAGTAATCACATTAAATGCAAAAGCTTTAAACATCCCAGTTAAAAGGCAGAGATTGTCAAAAAGGATTAAGGGGGGAAAAAGGCAAGACCTAACTATCTGTTGCTTATAAAAAACAGACTTCAAAAATAAAGTCACACAGGTTAAAAATAAAAGGTGAAGATGTTAAAAGTAGTCCAAAGAAAGCTGGAGTAGACAGAATAAATCTCAGCTCAAACAATACTGCCAGGGTATAAGGTCATATCATAGTGACAGAGGAGTCATAATGCCCCAAACAATGAAGCTTCAAAATAAATGAAGCAAAATTTATAGATCTGCAAAGAGAAATAGACAAATCCACAATTATATTCAGAGGTTTCAATAGCCCTTTTCAGTAATTCATAGAATAAACTGGAATAAAGTTAGTAAGGACATAGAAGACTTAAACAACACCATCAACAAGAAATTAGCCAAGGACATAAAAGACTTAATACCATCAACAACAAATGCTTGACATTTATAGAACATTCTACCCAAGAAAAGCAAAATTTGTACTCTTCTCAAAAAAGCCATTAAGAGGGACCATATTCTAGGTAATAAGTATAAATAAATTTAACACAGTTCAAGTCATATAAAATATATTCTCTGACCACTATGGAATTAAATTAGAAATCAATAACAAAGATCTCTGGAAAACACCCAAATATTTGTAAACGAAATAACACATTTCTAAATAACCTATGGGTCAAAAAGAATTCAAAAAGGAAATGAGAAAGTGTTTTGAACTGAATGAAAGTGAGCACACAAATATGTGGGATTACATTAAAGCAGAACATAGGGGGAAATTTATAGCACTAAATTCATGCATTAGAAATGAATGGTCTCAAGTCAATGACCTCAGATTTAACATTAAGGAATTAGAAAAAAAGAATAAACTAAATTCAACATAAAACAAGGTGATGAAGTTCAAATTGGAAATAAATGACACAGAAAACAGAAAAACAATAGAGAAAATCAATGAAATCAAAAGTCTTCTCTCAGAGAACATTGATAAAACTGATAAATCTCTAGCCAGGCTGATAAAGGAAAAACAGAGGGAGACAGAGAGAGAGATTGAGAGAGAGAGGGAGAGAGAGAGAGACAGAGAAGGCTCTAACTACCACTATTAAGGCTATGAGCAAACATTGCCAATAAACTCAATTTTAAGGAAAAATTCCTTAAAAGACACAACTACCAATGTTTACTGAGGAAGAAACAGATAACCTTATCACTCTATATCTACTAAGAAATTGACATTTGATATGATGCTATATAAAGTCTCATGAATCCTCAAGAATGGTACTAGAGTTAATAAATTCAGCAAAGTTGCAGGATACAAGATCAATACACAAAAATCAGCTATTTCAATCCATTAAATACAAAGACTGGACTTTGTAACATTCTGGAAAGAAAATTAATAAAGCTATTCCATTTACAATAACATTTAGAAAGATAAAATATCTGGTAACAAATTTAACCAAGGAGTTGAAAGACTTACATATTGAAAACTACAAAACATGCCCGAAAGGGAGCACCTGGGTGGTTCAGTCAGGTAAGCGTGTCTTGATCTCACTTCAGATCTTGATCTCAGGGTTGTGAGTTCAACCCCTGTACTGGGCTTCAAAGGTGTTAACCCTACTTAAAAAAAAAAAAAAAAAAGAAAGCTAACCTATCATACAACCCAGCTATTCCACTCCTGGGTATTTTATTTATCTAAGAGAAATTAAAGCCTATTTCCATACAAAGACCTATACATGAATTTTCATAGCACCTTTATTTGTTAACAGCCAAAAACTGTAAACAATCCAAATGCCTATCAATGGATGAATTATGGACATAAACAGCTGAGATATAGCTACATAAAGGAGTATTACTAGCAATGAAAAGAAACAAATTACTAATACATAACAACTTAGATGAATCTCAAAATGTTTGTGCCAAGAGAAAAAGGCCAGATGAAAAAAGTACATACTACAAATCTCTGGAAAATCCAAAATAAAGTGACTGAAAGATCAATGGTTGCCCAGGAGCTCAGAGAAGGGTGGGAGAGAAGCTTTACAAACTTTTAGGGGTGATGGATATGTTCATGAACTTGGCTGTGGTGACAGTTACTCTAGTGTATACGTATGTAAAACTCATCAAACTCTCCATTTTCAATATGTACAGTTTATTGTGTGTCGACTGTACCTCAATGAAGCAGTTTTATAAATGAAAGGGCAGATGAAGTTTGCAACTGATAATTAACTAGTAAAAGTGTTTTCTCCCTCCTAGTGGCACACTAATTTTCCCTAACTTTTATTATTTGGTGGGTCTTACAGAGAAGCGAAACACAACTGCTAAATAAACTGGCCTTTAGGAAGTACACTGTCACCTGACTTCTCCAAGGCTATTTTCACCTTAGGAAAAGAGAAACTCACTCTCTCTCTCTCTCTCTCTCCCTCTCTCTCTCTCTCTGTCTCTCTCTCTCCCTCCCTCCCTCCTTCCTTCCCTCCCTCCCCTCCTTCATACCTTCCTTCACCTTAGGGAAAGAGAACTTCCTTCCTTCCTTCCTTCCTTCCTTCCTTCCTTCCTTCCTTCCTTCCTTCCTTCCTCCCTCCCTCCCTCCCTCCCTTCCTTCTCCTTCCTCCCTCCCTCTCTCCCTTCCTTCCCTCCTTCCTTTCTCATTCAACAAATATTTATTCAGCACCTAAATATCAGGCATTATTCTAGACACTGTAAAGTCATAGAGAATATAAGCAAAAACTCTTGCTCTCATGGAGCTAACATTTGAGTGGGAGAATACAGACAATTAAAAAAGTAAGTACAATAGATGGTATGTTGTTTGAGAAGAATTATTATGGGGGAAAATATAAGGCAGAAAATGGAGGGTCTGGCCAAGAAAAAGGAGTAAACTCTGCTTTTCATGAGGAAGTCACAGAAATAATCATGGAAAAGACAACATTTAAGTGAAGATCTAAAGAGGGTGAGGGGTCAGCCACGCAGACAACTGGGGAATGAGTATCACAGACAGAAGAACTAGCAAGTGCAAAATCTCTGGGGCAGAAATGTGCTGGCTTCTGGGGATACAGTGAGAAGTCCAGTGTGGACTGGTGAGAAGTAAGCAAGGAGGAATGTAATGAGATTATGTCAGAAATGATAGGGAAAGATCATAAAGAGGCTGGTGAGCCATTACTGATTTTGACTCTGAGTGAGAAAGGAAGCCATGGAGGCTTGAAGAGGAGACTGGGTGGGGGAGGGGCAGAGGCTGGGTTGGAGTAAGGGAAGGTGGGGAAGGGTAGAAGCAAGGAGAGTATTTAGTATGGGGCTACTACAGTAACTCAAGCAAAAGATGATGGTGGCTTGGTCCAGGAGGTAGAAAAAAGACTTGCTTACAGTCATGAATGAAATAGGAAGAAGATGGGAGTCAGGGATTTTGGCAAGAATAACCTGAAGGATGAAGGGACCAAAGCTGAAATGTGGAAAATTGTGATGAAATACTCTTAGGGGGAAGATCAAAAGTTCGATTTTGTATGAATTGTGTTTGAGGTGCCAGTAAAAAACAAAACAAAACAAAACAAAACAAAACAAAAAAACCTAAAACACCTCCTTTAATGGGCTTAGTAAGGAAGAACAGAAAACAAGGGGGCTCATTTGAAAATGAAATGAGGTCAAGAGTGATCACTATTAAAAGAGAAACCTAGCATTCTAGCTAGGTGCTGGTGAAAGCCTGTGGCTACAGCGATGCAGAAGAATGGGTAGACACATTTAGGAGGTGAAAATTAACAATGCTTGGTTCAGTGCTATAAGCAAACAAATCTAGGATAAAATACTAAGGTAAAACTCAGAAACTGTCATGGTTTGCTAAATTTGTTCAGAAAGCAAAAAAGGAAATGCAATTAATTCTTGATAATTCTGGAGCACCTGGGTTGCTCAGTCAGTTAAGCATCCGACTCTGGATTTCGGCTCCATGATCTCATGGCGGCTCATGAGTTTAAAGCCCAGCATCGGGCTCTGTGCTGATTAGCTTGCCCAGCTGTTTGAGATTCTCTGCCCCTCCCTTAAGCACACACGCACTCACATATGCCCCCACCCATCAACACACACAAAAAAAAAAAAAAAAACAAAAAAAAAACCTCTTTATAATTCTAATGAATGCTTCTTTTAAATCCAGAGACATGGTGCAGTATTTTAAGTGACATGTAAGGCTCGAATGCCTAAAAATAGGGCAGCATGTATACATTTATTTATGTACATAGACATGGTGCAGTATTTTAAGTGACGTGTAACGCTCGAATGCCTAAAAATAGGGCAGCATATATTAGGGCATGAGAAATACCAGAAAGGAAATACTGCCAAACATTTAGAGTAGTTATCTCTGGATGGTGGAATTTCTGGTAACTTTCTTTTATTTTTTTAAATTTTTTTCGTTTATTTTTTTCTTTCTGTTTACTAAGCTTTATCACGATTTTTCTTTTACAATTTAAAACAGAGTATCAGTTTTGTTTCTCTAGAAAGAACAAGAAAAGAGGCAACAAACAATCAATGAGTGATTTACAGTTGATCAAATTCTTGCCAGATTACTTGCTCCACTTTTAAGCTCGGAGATGTCAGAAGCTATTAACAAGAAGATTCCAATTTGTGTAAAAAATGAGATTTAAAGTCTTTAAAATTCATTAATAAAAAATACAAGTTCTTCTTCAATATTAAGAACAAACTGAAGGTTGATGGGGGGTGGGGGAGAGGGGAAAGTGGGTGATGGGCACTGAGGAGGGCACTTGTTGGGATGAGAACTGGGTGTTGTATGGAAACCAATTTGACAATAAATTATATTAAAAAGAAAAAAAAATTACAAGTTCTGTTTGCCATGCAGGTTAACCAAGGTGGCATCTAGAATATGATGTTAGTCTTTTTAAATACTGTTTGTCAATACTGGGAAGAAGAAAGGCAAAGAATGATCATCTGTTGAAGCAAAGTGAACTAAAATTGTAGATGGCAACAATAATTTGGGGCCTGGAAAGCCCATCTTTTCCTTTGATTTGCATTTGGATTGATGGAGTCTCTAACTTAGAATAATAAAATTAACTGCTTTGTTAAAGCAAAGCGATAAGAAATTTCATTTCTTTGTCTCAATGAAGCCACCCAAAATCCCATGTATTTTCTTTTGTAAATTGTTTATTTTTAATACTCTACACTCATTATTCTTTTATATGCTGAATGTTAACACTTTGGTGATGGCATAAGACCATCCCTGCTCCTGTATGTTTTTTTTTTTTATTGAAGTATAGTCAACAAACAATATCTTATTAGTTTCAGATGTACATCATAGTGATATGATTATTTTTGTACATTATAAAATGACCCACACTTTAAGTCTACATCTGTTACCACAAAAAGTTATTACAATATTATTGTCTATATTTACAGTGCTGTGTATTACATCCTCATGGCATATTTGTTTATAACTGGAAGTGTGTACCTCTTAATCCCCTTTGTCTATTTCACTTGCCCCCAACTCCTCTCCACACTGGTAACCAAAGACTGTGTGTAAACTGTGTGTGTCTGGCAGCTTCTGCAGGCCAGATGGAGCTGGAGCAGGTGCAGGACAAGATGGTCCCAGGCCACACCAAGGTTTCCCTTATGGGATGGCTGTATCAGATGCAGGCCAAGAGCAGTCTCAGTGCATGTTACATAGAAGCCAGTGTGGCAAGACAGCTGGGGCTAGAGTGAGCACATGCCAGGGGTGTCCCGCGGCATGCCAAACTGGGCTGTTACGGCAGGCTGGCTGGAACTGGAGCAGCTGTGGGGGGCGGGGGGGTGCTGGAGCACAACATGCTGGGACTGCATCTTAGCAGGATGGCTGGGTTGGGCACCTGCCAGAAGGGGTCCCTGAGCTCACTGTATCAGGGTACCCTTGACTCAGTGGCTGGAGCTGAAGTGGGTGCAGGCTAGTGATGCCCAGGCTGTGTAGTACTGGGGTCCCCTCAGGGAGACAGCTGGAGTTGATGTAGCTTAGGGGTCTGGGCATGCTGAGGTGGCCCTAGCAAGTGAGAGTCCCTGGAATCTGCTCCTGTTGGGTTCATCAAGGTGGAGAGTCAATATAAAAAGTGGCTCTCGCTGGCACCTTCAACCCAGAGAGTTCTAGTAGTTTCCTGCCCATTTGGCAGAGGCTCTAGGGTTAGTAAATAGATTTCCTTTACTGACAGTCTAGTTGTCCTTTAAACCACAGTTTTTTTCACTGTGCCCCATGGCATTCAAGTTTGTAGGCCAGCCTCTTCAGTAATATCCCTCCCCACTGCAGGTGGCGCTTTGGGAGTAGGGATCCTGTCACCACCGTGTCTCCTGGACTTAAAGTCAATGGTGGTATGGTTTACCTAATCCCTGTCAGGTTCACTCTTACATGCTGTTTGGCAACTGTCCTGGTTCATCCAGATCAAAGCAGAAGAAAAGTAAGGAATAAAAGGAAGACAGAAAGGGGTGCCCTGGCTCTTTGTCTCTCTATGGCTCCCACTGCACTATGACAAATATCCATCTTTTCCAGGAGGAAAAGCAGTCTTCTGATCACTCCCCTTGTTATATACATGTATAATCCACCTGTGACAAGTGGACACCAATGCATACACAAGCACTCTACCCATGATGGCCTCCGACAAGATCCACCATGCAGAAACAAGTTAAAACAGAACTTCTATTGATACCCATTTTAAATCTCATCTTGTAATGTTTCTTTTCTATCAAATATTTTACAAGATACCTAAAGTATTAGTTTAGTAGTAATTTGACCCACAAAACCAGTAATGGTTCAATCTAATGCACAGACCTTAATTTACAAGGAAGTAAAAAAGCATACATTGCAGGGAAGATATGTGTGCTTGGGCACTGGTTACCAATTAGGGTGTATGAATGAGTCTTGGAACTGGTAACCTCACTGGGAAGACAAAAGGTATAGGCAGAGTCAGACAATGCTAAACAGAAAATTGAGGTCTCCCTGTGCCTGCCAGCAAATTGCTGCATCTTGCTGAAATTCTGATTCCCACATGTAAAATAGGGATGACGGTGGTCCTGTGGGATGAGTCACTTGTGGAGAGTCCGGCCTAAGGAGGCACCCAAACTGAAGCATAAACCCTCTAGGCCACCAGGGCCCTTTGTGTTAAATATCATCCCAGCCCCTCCTTCTGCTAATGAGCACATCCCTCACTGCACAGCTGCTTGCTGACGACAATGCAGCAAAGCCAGGAACTTCTTCCCCAAGCTGAGGCCCCTGTTGCAGGGAATTCTGTCTCCCTGCCCCCTCCCACATGAGGTTAGGACACATAATTGTCTTTTTTTTTTTTTTAATGTTTATTTATTTTAAGAGAGAGAGAAAGCATAAGTGGGAGAGGGGCAGAGAGAGAGGGAGAGAGAAAGAATCCCAAGCAGGCTCTGGACTGTCAGCTCGGAGCCCCACATGGGGCTTGATCTCATGACTGCGAGATCATGACCTGAACTGAAATGAAGAGTTGGACGCTTAACCAACTGAGCCACCCAGGTGCCCCAGGACACATAATTGTCTTAATAATGCAGGACAGTCTATCTCCATGTCTAATTTAAATGTTCCCTGCCCAAGTCTGTCTTTCTCTGTTCTAAAGCTGCACCTCTCCTGCAGTATAATGAGGCAGATGAGAGCAGGCTTAAGCTGAAAACCTGAGGCCAGCACTTACTGCATTGCATCTCATCTGAGAAGCAGATTTCACTTCCCTGTGTCCTGGATGCCGCATTTTTAGTTGTAAAATGGGAACAGTGACAGAAGAAAAACCTGTCAGGTTTTGGTTTGCCTGAGACGTGGCATACTGTGTGTGCACAGGTGGGCACTGTGGCTGGATGCTGTCACAAGAGGGTGCAGCTGCTGCCCCGTCACTCCACACTAACGCTATGTCCTTGCCCTTTCCCATAAAAGGCAGCCACAGAGTGGGGACAGGAGAGTCTCTGAGACCTCAAGGGTCAACAATGTCCATTTCCAGATAGGGAACAAGCCTGGGCTTTGAGAGGAGTGACATGGCCAAGGTCCCATGGCCACGTCATGGCTGGTCTCCCTGCTCTCTGCCCAGCTTCACTGCCCCCTGAAACTGTTCACCATGATTCCATTCCCCACCACCTCTCCTCCCCTTCATTAAACACTGTTCCTGGGTATGTCTGTGTGGGTGTTCCCAGATGAGATTAGCATTTGAATCAGTGGAATCAGTATAGTAGATGGTCCTCCCCAACATGGGTATGTATCATCCAATCCACTGGGGACCTGAATAGACCCAAAGATGGAAAAAGGAGACATTCACCCCCTTTTTTTCAGCCTCACTGACTGAGCTAGGATATCTTATCTCATCGTCTTCTGCCCTCAGACTGAGATTACATCATTGGTTCCTCTGGATCTCAGGCTTTCAGTCTCAGACTGAACTACACCACTAGCTTTCTGGGATCTCCAGCTTGCAGATGGCAGATCATGAGACTTCTCACCTTCCAAATCACATGAGCCAATTTCTATAACAAATCTCTCTCTAGACATATAGATCTCCATATATATAAATATATGTATGTCTCTCTCTCTCTCTCTCTCTCTCTCTCTCTATATATATATATATATATATATATACACACACACATATGTTTATGTGTATATGTATACACACACACACACACAGAGAAATTTATTATAGATAATGGCACATAGACATTGACATGGAGAGACAGACACAGAGACATCTACCTATCTATTTCTCTTAATGACTCTGTTTCTCTGGAGAACTTAATACAATACCCAACAACCTCTTAGGGTCTATTACCCTTTCACAATACCCCAAGATTCCTAACTAAGGCCTCTTCCCAAAATAGCCTCAAAGCCCTAAGATATGAAACAGGAGAGGTTTCGAAGAACAGTTTCTGTAAGTGGGTTCACCTTTCGTGATTTCTGCCTCCTGAGTATCAGCTGACCTAACTGGTAAAAATTAAGATTCTTGGGCAGACACCTCCTCATGGGAAAACTGCACATGTATCTTGATGTATCTATCTATACACACACACATGCACACTCATGTGAGATGCATGAGTGGATGGTATGCCTGCAGCTTACCCTTACATTTTAAACTTTAAAAACAAAGAACAATTGTTATATATTTTAATCTTGTGTTGCAAGATTTCTGGAGGCCTTGAAGGACAGGGTGTGGTGTCTGGAATTTTAAAAACCAGGCAGTACTTGAAAGAAGGCCAGACTCCAGGAGCAAAGGAAATCCCCAGGGTTGCCCAAGTTCACACCTAGACAGAAACCTGGGATACCAAGCAAAGGAGGTCTGGGACATGCATCGACGATATTCCAAAATGCTAGTGTCTCTTAAAAGTGTGTCCACTCTGCAAGGTGGTGGACTGAAATAATTTCACAGAGTCAGGGGGAGGGCAGACAATGAATGGCCAGCCAACAGTATGAAGCAAAACAGTTCAGATGTGGAATAGCATTTCGTGGTAGGGGGGCAGAGGGACTTCATTAGGAGGCAAGTTGACAGTGATCCTCATTAGGGAAAGCTGGTGGGACCATGCTGCCAGTTCAATGAAGTCTGGGACACAGCACCTGCTGTAAAAGGATTCACTCCAGGAAGCACTGTTCATAATTAACTACTACACAGATCAGAGCCAGCTAGCACAGGCTCCTCCCACATGAATCAACCTAACGGTAATGCAAATAAAACAGCCCTGAAATTACATCTATGAAAGAATGTCACTTAATTTTATTTTATTGAGGTTTTCAAAAGCACATCTTTTGTAGGTGATCAATGTTTGTGATTTTTCAAAAAAAAAGTGTCTTAATTAGTATATTATGGAAATATCAGCTTCTATTAAGAGGGCAAGAAGAACATAAAGACTGATTATTATCCCATTCATGTCTGGAAAACAGAGGAAATAATTATAGAAAAGTAAGTATTTATACCCAGGTGTAAATCCTGAACTGCATGGCTTCTCAAACTTGGAAGGGGCTTTTCAAATATAAATTCCCCAGGGACCAAGTCAAAATTCAGATCCTATCTCTGTTGGTCTGGGTGGGACCTGGGACCTCTGCATTTCTCAACAGCCCTAGGTGACAGCAATGGTGGTGCTAAACCTACCACCCTTTGAAACAAGGACCTAGAAAACCAAAGAATTATGTGTAAATAGTTATTCAAAGATCCATGATGCAATATGGGTTTCTAGGACTGAGGATGCTCCCTTCCTGGTGATCTCAGCCATCTTTAACTTACCTCCCTAAAACACAAGGGTTATCACCATGGAGGGTTCCATCTGTGATAGTACAAATTGTATAGGCTCTTCCCTCAAATTCAAGGGGGCCAAGAGCTAAGGGCTCCAGCCTGCCAATTGCAGAGGGTAATTCTGCAGTGTGCCTAGTAAACACTTAAGAGGAGGCAGGAAAAACACTGGACATAGATTAAGGCTTGCTTCTGGATTATTTTCCCTTTGAAAGCTTGGCTTTTATAACAGTCCTTCAGCTTGAGACAGAGCATCTCTGAAGAGCCCTGGTGGCCACATGGGCCCTCATAATGAAGTTGGTGCTAGCACTATGGGGCATGTGTCTGCTGAGCTCAGCACTGTAGCCCAGGCTCCTGGGCTGCAGGTACAGATTTTTCTAACAGCCACTGGCACATCAAGTCAATATCTTCCCCTCTTCTGTGGAATACCTGCCAATAACTGCAATATGTGACCAAAGAATTCCTGCAAAAAATCACAACTTTCCTTTAAAAGTACCAAGTCCTGCCCCTGAGATTAAGGCAAGTAGCAGCTCCCCAAAGTGTTGCTTCTGTTGTATGTGTTCCTCTGGTTTTATACCAGGGGGGGGCTCAGGTTAAAGCTACAGACCTGGCATTCCACATCCCACAGGCCAGCACTCTGCCAGTGGAGAACTTGCTCTTACAGCAGTATTAAAGCTGCCCTGCTCTTGGGCACGGGCAGGCAGTGACTCCCACAGCCCGAGGCAAGGGGTCAATAATGCAGCCTCCTCTTTTCCAGAACAGTAGACAATTCTCAACTAACACTTAAACTCTCCAGGCCTCTCCATTATTCTGTGGACTCAGAGCTCAAGGCAAGCCTCCCACTTGCAACAGCTCTATTATGTTTACTATCAGGCCCTTCTGCACAGAGAGGTTTCACCCTGTAATGAGGCCCAAAGGAGCTGCTCCCTCCCTCCCTCCAGAAGCCCTTCAAGGACAGCATCTGGGGCAGGAGAAAGGCTGGTGATAAGAATGGCTACCCCCACTGACTGTGGGCCTGGCAGGAAAGAAAGGCCTCTAACACTGTTCCCATTTTGCAGATGTTGAAACTGAGGACCACAGAAGTCATATGACTCCTAGGTCACAAGCTAGCAAGTGTAGGACCAAAGCCTGGTCTCCACACTGCTCTGCCACCAGTCTCTAACTTCAAGCAGGACCATGCCTGCCCAGGCTCCTCCTCCTCAGACCCCCAACTGTCCACCTGCATCATTTTTGTCAAGCCCTTGCAAGGCCCTGTCCCCTCTGAAAATAGGGGCTTCCTCTTAGCCAGCAAGAGGGGGTGAGAAGAGCCAGCCACCACCACAGCAGGTTGGGAAACTGAGAAAGCAAAAAGTTGAATACCACTTCACAGCTTTATTTCTTCTTTGTATTAACTAAAGGGCACAGTATTAAGTCAGCTTTCCCAGTTCTGCTCTCCTGTACTACTACTGAGTTTTTCTCCTAGAAATTCTCAGAAGGAATGGAGCGGGCAGCATCCATAAGCACATAACCAGGCATCCTCTCCACCCTTACCAAGTAAGGGCAGTCTGGGAGGCTGGGACTATTCCTTCTCTCCTGTTTGAGGCAGGCTTCACTGTGAATCCAGCTCTGCTGCACTCAACAGATCAAATTACTTAGCCGGTGCTTCCTTGAGAGAAGGGATTTTTTGTTTTAATTACAAGGCCTGGCACACATAAGTGCTTAATAAATCTGTGAGCAATGAATCAGTCTTTCAGAACCTCCTGTTTCCTCCTCTGCACAACCTAGCTACTGCCATCCTCTGAAGGACAAGGCCCCAATCCTCAATACTGCCTCCCTGCCTCAACTCTGGCTGCTCCTCACACAAGGAAGGCAGAAAGTAAAGACATGGTAAGGGCTTAGTTCTCTCTGCATCTTGGCCAGATCCCTAAAAGTGATAAGTTGTCATACTAATTAAGCCCAAATGTAGCACTGCCATGGCCACACATGATGTGAGGGACACCCAGTGCTGCACCCTTGCTGAAATGCAACTATTTCCAATCCTCACTATCTGGTAACAGGAGCGTGTGCTGAGTACATGCAATGGGCCTAGATGGGTCATGTCATCCCACCTGCCAATAGCCCCAGGAGGGTTCCCATCACTCCCATCTTACCAGTTGGGAGGTGTAAAAGAGAGGTCCTTAGGGGCCCAGGCAAGGCCTTTCCATCCCAGAACCCCAGAGCTCAGCGTCTGTGCTCACCCGGAAGAACACCCATTGGGCTGCAGCAAAACCTTCTGGAATGAATCCATGGACTAAAATGACAACCTGGAAAGGCACACAGTTGGATTGTACCCTAGCAATAATCTAGGAGGTGCCTGGGTGGCTCAGTCAGTTAAGGGTGCGACTTCAGCTCAGGTCATGACCTTGTGGCTCGTGGTTTGGAGACCTGCGTTTGGCTCTGTGCTGACAGCTCAGAGCCTGGAGCCTGCTTCTGATTCTGTGTCTCCCTCTCTCTCTGCCCCTCCCCTGCTCACACTCTGTCTCTCTCTCTCAAAAATAAATAAATATCTTTAAAAATGTTTAAAGAAAGAATGTAGTCAGGGTTCTGTCAACACTTTAAAGGAGTGGAACTCTCTTATCAAACAAAATCTTAAGTGAAACCCATAAGTTTGTGTACATGCATGTATCTACTATATGCATATACATGTATTTACATATATGTGTTGTGCATGCATATATTATAGAGACACATGGAGATACACACATACATACACATTTTATCCTGCCCTGTTTCTTGGCATCAACAGTTTCTCTAGACCAAGCTGTTCTGCCCATTACAGTCAGATTTTTGGATGGTAATCAATTTACTTTCTGTCTGTTCTAGCCTAGGCTGCTGCTCCTTAACTTTACTACAGCGCCAACCGCCACTGCAGGCTTCTGAGCCAGAGAGTGCCCAGAGGAGTGCTGCGATCCGTGTGGAGGATCCTGGCAGCTGCTGCCCAGAGTTCAAGGCTGACTGCGGCAAGAAAACCCTGCCTGGACCCAGTACAGCACCCTTGAGAAGGTGCAAGGAGGGGCCAAGCAGACTGCTGTGGGTGGGAAGCACAAGACAGATGCAAGCATCCCTGAAGGGTACCCCCAGTGAGCCGGAGCAAGTGAAGGCACAGGAGGAGGGGCACTGCAAGAATGGGCTCTGCAGCCACAACACCTATTTGTCGCAGCCCCACTTTCTGACCAGCTGCAGGATTTTATTACACAAGGTACCTAACCTCTCAGACCTGGGCCACCTTACTTTAAAATGGGAAGCAACTGAACCTGTCTTGGGATGGTGGTCCACAGCCCTGGGGAGCTTGGAACACCCCAGTGCCTACCCACCCCACACCAAGGGAGCCAGAGTGCTGGTGGGCCAGGCCCTCAAAGATGTGTAAAGCTCCCCTGAAGATCGTGTGCACCTCCCATGGTAGATTTAGATCAACCATACTAGTAACAGGCTAAGTGGTAAGTACTGGCAAATGTTAGCTGTGGGAACCAGCACCACAGGCAAGCCACCTGGCAGCTTTCAAAGATCTGAAGAACTCTTCTGTGGAAGGAAGATTAGATGTCCCCCATATGGCCCCAAGGCCGGGGCTGGGAGAACCTTTCAAAGTCATAGATTTGAGGTGAATCTGATGTGCCAACCTTGACAGGTACATGGAAGGGCCCTGCATGTCTCTGATGCGGTGACACCTGGTGGAGGTGGGGCTGAGGAGGGCTGCCTCCCAAATTCCCCTCCTCCCTGGAGTCTGGTTCCCAGGTACTGCCCTGGTAAAATCTATAGGCCAGGGAACTGGTTGTCTGCCCTCAGTGAGGCAGGGTCAGGACAGTGGTAACTCCAATTGCAGGGCCGGGGTGGCTTGGAAATGAGCAGACCATTATAGGATTAAGTGAGAAGGGCAGCCATGACAAAGGGAATGGTCAGGTCAGTGGGGCCTCCTAAGCTATGTGGTGGGTGGTGAATAAAAGGAGTGTCCAGGCTACCTGCACCCATGGCAACTCAATACCATTAACTGTGGACTATTTTTGTGAAAGGAATAATGAGGGGTGAAATAGTTTCATCTGCTTAGAATAAAAGCAAATGTGTCCTACTCCTTTCATGTCATGATTGTGGAATCAGAAGCACAAACTCTGAGTTGGTCAGGAAGCCTTGACTGGGGCCAAGCATGGTGGTGCCAGCCACAGAGACTTGGACTCCCACCTGTTTGCCCCAAAGAGAGTCACCCTCTGCACCCCCCCCACCCTGGGGCCAGGCCTCATTTTTCAAAACTGACTCTCAAGGGCGCCTGGGTGGCTCAGTCAGTTAAGCATATGCTTCGGCTCAGGTCATAATCTCATGGTTCGTGAGTTTGAGCCCCACATCAAGCTCTCTGCCATCAGCATGGAGCCTGTTTGGGATCCTCTGTTCCCCCCTCTCTCTGTCCCTCCCTGCAAGCTCTCTCTCTCTCTCTCAAAAGTAAATAAAAACAAACATCATATATATGTGTGTGTGTGTGTGTGTGTGTGTGTGTGTGTATAAAACTGACCCTCAGAAGAGTTCTCTTTTTACTACTGGTGTAAAATAAGTCCTGAGATTACTTTTATAATGTAAAATGAACAGGTGAATACAAAAAATGTAAGATATTCTGTCAATGGAAATGATCTCTTCCTTGAAGGAAACTCTAAAATCAAAAGACTTCAGTCAAGAGTTGGAAGGTTTTTCCCTGACTATTTCTAAGACAAATTACTTAGAAAGAAGTGTTTATGTCCTGGCATGGCATTAACTATTAACTAACTTAAACAAACATGTGCATACATGTGTACACACACACACATACACAAATACGTATAAGTACTCTAACCAAATTTCTGAAATCTTCCCAATAGTACAATTCTTGTTCTTTTTGTTCCATTGTCATTCACAGAGTTTTTAATATTTAATATACATATAATAATATAAATTTTCTTGGCAGGCTGCAGCCAGCCAGAGAAAGCCATCCTGCCTAAGCAGGAAGTACCATTCATCCCTCCTGATCACTTTCCAGAGTTTCAGGTACCCACAGTCAACTGTGGTCTGGAAGCTGATATTCCTCCTTCAGACCTATCATCACAAGGTCAATAGCAGCCTAGCACTATGTCACAAAGCCTACATCATTCACTTCACTTTGTCTCATCACACAGGCATTTTATCATCTCACATCATAAGAAGGGTGACTACAGTAAGATACTTTGAGAGAGAAATCACATTCACATACCTTTTATTATAGTATATTGCTACAATTGTTTTAATTTAATATTAGCTATTATTGTTAATCTATTATTTTGCCTGATTTGTAAATTAAACTTTATCACCGGAATGTATGTATAGGAAAAAACATAGTACATAGAGGGTTCAGTACTGTCTGTGGTTTCAGACATCCACTGGGGGTCTTGCAATGTATCCCCCATGGATAATGGGGGACTACTATACGAGGGCTCAAGATTCTAGCATTAATTTCAACAAGAGACAGGATCATATGGTTCTTATCTTTTCTTTTATTAATGTGATGTATCACATTGATTGATTTGCAAATACTGAACCAGCCCTGCAGCCCAGCAATGAATCCCACTTGATCATGGTGAATAATTCTTTTTATATGCTGATGAATTTGATTTGCAAGTATCTTGTTGAGAATTTTTGCATCCATATTCATCAGCGTATTGGCCTGTAGTTCTCTTTTTTTGCTGGGTCTCTGACTGGTTTGGGAATCAAAGTAATGCTGGCTTCATAGAATAAGTCTGGAAGTTTTCCTTCCCTTTCTATTTTTTGGAATAACTTGAGAAGGATAGGTATTATCTCTGCTTTGAATGTCTGGTAGAATTCCCCAGGGAAGCCATCTGGTCCTGGACTCTTATTTGTTGGGAGATTTTTTATAACTGATTCAATTTCTTTCCTGGTTATGGGTCTGTTCAAATTTTCTATTTCTTCCTGTTGAGTTTTGGAAGTGTGTGGGTGCTTAGGAATTGTCCATTTCTTCCAGGTTGTCCAGTTTGTTGGCATATAATTTTTCATAGTATTCCCTGATAATTGCTTGTATTTCTGAGGGATTGGTTGCAATAATTCCATTTTCATTCATGATTTTATATATTTGAGTCCTCTCCCTTTTCTTTTTGAGAAGCCTGACTAGAGGTGTATCAATTTTGTTTATTTTTTCAAAAAACCAACTCTTGGTTTTATTGATCTGCTCTACTGTTTTTTTAGATTCTATATTGTTTTCGATGAAGAAAAAGCATTTAACAAAATTCAGCATCCTTTATTAATAAAAACCCTTGAGAAAGTCGGAATAGAAGGAACATACTTCAACATCATAAAAGCCATTTATGAAAAGCCCACAGCTAATATCATCCTCAATGGGGAAAAACTGAGAGCTTTCCCCCTGAGATCAGGAACACGACAGGGATGTCCACTCTCACCACTGCTGTTTAACATCATGTTGGAAGTTCTAGCATCAGCAATCAGAAAACAAAAGGAAATCAAAGGCATCAAAATTGGCAAAGATGAAGTCAAGCTTTCACTTTTTGCAGATGACATTATACTATACACGGACAACCCGACAGACTCCACCAAAAGTCTGCTAGAACTGATACATGAATTCATCAAAGTCGCAGGATACAAAATCAATGTAAAGAAATCAGCTGCATTGTTATACACTAATAATGAAGCAAGAGAAAGAAAAACAAAGAAACTGATCCCATTCACAACTGCACCAAGAATCATAAAATACCTAGGAATAAACCTAACCAAAGATGTAAAAGATCCATATGCTGAAAACTATAGAGAGCTTATGAAGGAAATTGAAGAAGATACAAAGAAATGGAAAAACATTCCATGCTCATGGATTGGAAGAATAAATATTGTTAAGATGTCAATTCTACCCAAAGCTATCTACACATTCAATACAATCCCAATCAAAATTGCACCAGCATTCTCCTAGAAGCTAGAACAAACAATCCTAAAATTTGCATGGAACCACAAAAGACCCCAAATAGCCAAAGTTATAGTGAAGAAGAAGACCAGAGCGGAAGGCATCACAATCCCAGACTTTAGCCTCTATATAAAGCTGTAATCATCAAGACAGCATGGTATTGGCACAAAAACAGACACATAGACCAATGAAATAGGATAGAGACTCCAAAATTGGACCCACAAAAGTATGGCCAACTAATCTCTGACAAAGCAGGAAAGAATATCCTATGGAAAAAAGACAGTCTCTTTAACAAATGGCGCTGGGAGAACTGGACAGCAACATGCAGAAGAATGAAACTAGACCACTTTCTTACACCATTCACAAAAACAAACTCAAAATGGATAAAGGACCTGAATGTGAGACAGGAAACCATCAAAACCCTAGAGGAGAAAGCAGGAAAAACCTCTGTGACCTCAGCCACAGCAATTTCTTACTTGACACATTCCCAAAGGCAAGGGAATTAAAAACAAAAATGAACTATTGGGACCTCATGAAGATAAAAAGCTTCTGCACTGCAAAGGAAACAATCAACAAAACTAAAAGGCAACTGATGGAATGGGAAAAGATATTTGCTAAATGACATATCAGACAAACGGCTAGTATCCAAAATCTATAAAGAACTCACCAAACTCCAAACCCAAAAAACAAATAATCCAGTGAAGACATGGGCAGAAAACATGAATAGACTCTTCTCTAAAGAAGAAGACATCCAGATGGCCAACAGGTACATGAAAAGATGCTCAACGTCGCTACTCATCAGGGAAATACAAATCAAAACCACACTCAGATATCACCTCACGCCAGTCAGAGTGGCTAAAATGAACAAATCAGGAGACTATAGATGCTGGAGAGGATGTGGAGAAATGGGAACCCTCTTGCACTGTTGGTGGGAATGCAAACTGGTGCAGCCACTCTGGAAAACAGTGTGGAGGTTCTTCAAAAAATTAGAAATAGAAGTACCCTATGACCCAGCAATAGCACTGCTAGTAATTTACCCAAGGGATATAGGAGTGCTGAGGCATAGGGGCACTTGTACCCCAATGTCTATGGCAGCACTTTCAACAATAGCCAAATTATGGAAAGAGCCTAAATGTCCATCAACTGATGAATGGATAAAGAAGTTGTGGTTTATATATACAATGGAATACTATTTGGCAATGAGAAAGAATGAAATATGGCCTTTTGTAGCAACATGGATGGAACTGGAGAGTGTTATGCTAAGTGAAATAAGTCATACAGAGAAAGATAGATGCCATATGTCTTCACTCTTATGTGGATCCTAAGACTTAACATGACCATGGGGGAAGGGAAGGGGGAAAAAAGTTACAGAGATGGAAGGAGGCAAACCATAAGAGACTCTTAAAAACTCAGAATAAATTGAAGGTTGATGGGGGGTGGGAGGGAGGAGAAAGTGAGTGATGGGCATTGAAGAGGGCACCTGTTGGGATGAGCACTGGGTGTTGTATGGAAACCAATTTGACAATAAATTTCACAATAAAAAAAAAAGTTCTTCAAGAGAAAGCATCTTCCTCCTCCTGGCAGTGGAAGAGAAGGGATGTGGAATGCAACAGTGGGTTTATCTGAGGTAATTAGCATGTTAATGCTACCTGCAGAAATGGCATCACTTTCACCAGGAGACTGCACTGTGATGGGCTGAGTTGTGTCCTCTCTCAAAATTCCTATGTTAGAGTCCTAATTCCCAGCATCTCAGAATGTAGAGATGGATCTTAAGGTAATGAAGGTAAAATTGTCATAGGGTCAGCCCTAACCCAATCTCAACTAGTGTCCTTATAAGAAGAGTAGATTAGTGTACAGGCACAGAGGGAAGACCATGTGAAAACATAAGGAGAAGATGGCCATCTACAAGCCAAGGAGAGAGGCCTCAGAAGAGACAAACCCTGTGACACCTTGATCTCAGACTTCCAGTCTCCAGAAATAAAAGACAAGAAATCTCTGTTATTTAAGCCACTCTGTCTATGGTACTTTGTTGTGGCATCTCCAGCAAATGAATACACACACATTTAAAACATGATCTACACAGAAATTGAAAATCACCTCAGGAAAAGCTTGAGCCATCGCTGCCTGAGGATTTCAGCTGGGAGACTCCCCCAACCCCCCACCTAGAGCTTGATGCTGAAACGTAAGCTGGTATGCGTGTATACTCACTAACTCCTGCAAACTGAAACTGAAATGAGCAGGAACCACCATGCAGTGCTGGGCCCCAAGGCCTCAGAACTGGGGTTTGAGGGCTGGAGTATCACAAAGCTGATACCAGGTCCCCCCTTCCTTCCTTCCAGCCCTGACATAAGTCTGCATTTCCTCCTCATTCCTCAGGAGGATTCCTCGTCAAGGCTCAGGACAGTGGGCAGTCTGAGCACTCATGCTAGGACGGTATGGCTAGCACCTGGCCCATGCTGTGTGGGGTCTCAGGGCCTGCAGCTTCAGGGAACTGGCACACCTAGGCTTGGCCACAGCAGCAAGGGGGTACTTCTTGGTGAGTGCCACCAACATGCCACCACCACAGGCCAGTATGTCCTTACTAGAGGAGAGGCATGCTCTCCTTACATGCTCTCGATAACCCAGGGACTTAGTTAATTCTATTCCCCCAATGTAGGCAGGTCAGCGAGCACAAGGTGGTGACCAACCATTGCCTTTACAAACTAACTTTCCAAACTGACCTACCTGTGTTGCTGTTCCAGTGCCAGAACTACCCAAGTCCATGAGTTAAAATTTTGATTCACAGAAATACTTTCAGTTGCTCATGATTTCTTCCAGACTTTCCTGTGGCTGTGGATTAGCCCAACTTGTCCCATATCAATTCCAACACTAAACACCAATAGTTGTAATGGTCTCTGGAGGTGGCCTTGGGTGGGCCTCACAACCAGGGACTGAGTCCCACCAGTCTGCCCCAAATCTGGCTCACCTCTCCCTCTGCCCCATGTTGGGCCAAGGGGCTGAGTCCTTCTGTGTCTCAGTTACTCATCTGTTACATAGGAGTAACAACAGCACTTCCCTCACAGAGTCATCAAGAAAATTAGAAGAATCAATGTCATGTGAAGACTCAGAAGAAGGCCTAACACACAGTGAGCACTGAATGAGTACTAACTGGTACTATTACCCAGGATATGGGGGGTTGGGGAATCTCGTTATTCTTACCAGAAGAGTTACAAACTTTCTGACACTGACACAGAACTCTCACCAATCCCAGGTTCTAGGTGGTGCCAGCCCCTGGATCTCTCATCAACAAGTGATTTACAAGCAGACTGTCACAAAGACCCCAGGCTCCCAAGGGTGCATGATGTGCAGGAATACTCGGAACAGGCAAGAGGGCTCCTGCCTTGCATATCCACGTGTCCCCAAGCCTCTGGACTTTAATACTTGAGATGAACACATCACATACCTCCAGTCTCAGCAACTGAACCCAGCCTTACATGCACAACCTTCCCCTGCCCTGCCCACTGTTAGTTTTGAAAGGCCAACACGCAGAATACCAGAGAAGGATTTCCATGGCCAACTCCAGCTTCACTGGGCCAAGGTGAAGACATAAACCTCACAAGTCTGTCCTCAACAAAATTTCCGGCCTCATGGTCAAGACACCAAACACTTGAAAAAGGCCGGATGAGCAATCCAACTGTTTGAAGTCTCATCCAAAATAAACCAAAATCCACAATTCTTTGAAGTTGGCCTTTTTTACCAACTGAACAAAAACGCTCATTTTTGGACTATAGCAGGAACTACCGCTAAAAAGTGAGTCATTACAGGTGAGTGAGAACCAAGTTTTTCCCCCTTTCTCTCAAAGACACAAAAACCATATGAAGACATTTTTCTTTGGGTAAGTTGGGTGTGTGTGTGTGTGTGTGTGTGTGTGTGTGTGTGTGTATTATGTGACAAAGAATGATTTAAGCTTTGGCCCAATTCTTAACTTATAAAACCGCATGCAGATGTATCTAAGTGCTTACTCTCTGGAACTGAAGAGTAAGACTTTTGTCACTGGCAATGAAATGACACTCTTTTTAAAAATGCAGGGGGAGGACACCTGTGTGGGTCAGTCAGTTGAGCATCCGACTTTGGCTCAGGTCATGATCTCACTGTTTATGAGCTCAAGCCCCACATCAGGCTTGCTACTGTCAGTGCAAAGGCCCCTTTGGATACTCTATCCCTCCTTCTCTGCCCCTCCCCTGCTCATTCTCATTCTTATTCTCTCTCTCTCTCCCTCTCTTTCTCTCTCTCTCTCTCTCTCTCTCTCTCTCTCAAAAAAATAAATAAATAAATAAATAAATAAATAAATAAATAAATACACACATACATACATACATACATAAATACATAAATAAATAGGCAGGCAAACAAACATTTTTAAAAATAAAAAATAGGGGCTCCTGGGTGGCTCAGTTGGTTAAGTGTCCAAATTAGGCTCAGGTCATGATCTCATAGTTCATGGGTTCGAGCCGCACATCAGGCTCTATGCTGACAGCTCAGAGCCTGGAGCCTGCTTTGGATTCTGTGTCTCCCTCTCCCTCTGTCCCTCCCCTGCTCAAGCTCTCTCTCTCTCTTGAAAATAAATATACTTTAAAAATTTTTTAGAAGTAAATAAAAGTGAAAGGGAGAGCATACAGCAACCTGACATACTATTGAAAATAACTTCAGTGAAAACCAACGAATTAAAGAAGTTTGCTTGAGGTCTCATCTCAGCTCAGTTAAAATTCTGTTAAATCACATCTGTGGGTACCTTTCACAACATAGATTATTCATTAGAAATAGTTAAAAAGCCCTGAATTTATTTTATCACAGTTGAAACCCAATTTAGATGTTAGGAGAAATGGCTTCATCCACATCCAAGTAGGTAACAGTGTTTTATGAAGTATCGTTCTTGTTTAAGACAGATATTTTTATAAGGTGTCATTTATGTTAATATCATCATGAGAGTACAAATGTGTATACACATATCTCTGTGTATACATATGTATATATGGTGTGTCCCACTTGTGAAGAGGGGAAATTCTAGGAAGCACTAATACCAAAATGAGAACCAAAGTACTGCCTTTTCATTGGAGGAACACATGCAACAAAATTAGAATAGCTCACAGAATTCAAATGCTGTAGCAATCAGGGTGTGGTGACTAGTTTCATGTTGCGGAAATAGGGGTTTTCCTTTCATTGGGGGTTCTTTTCACAAAACAAGTGGAAGGGACATGACACCAGCTACACACACCCTATCAAGGAGCAAAGTATTCCCCAGTCCGCTGAGCAGAGAGTGAACTGTCCGGACACCCACCACCTAATGCTCACAGTGCACAGCAGGTGCTCCATAACCAGACTGACAACTCCAGATTCTCCAGGAATGTGCTTTTACAGATCAATCTGCTTCCAGAACATCATGTCTTAGTCCAGGAAACAGTATTTATTCTCTCTTCAAGGTAACAGAAAGTGATAACTCAAGACCTTTCACTTCGTTTTGCTTTCTTCTTTGAACACCCACAGCCATGCCTGCACATATACTCTCACACACATACACATGCCTATGCACACTCACACACTCACAAGTGTGCACACATGAACACACTCATCCGTTCTCATGCTTACACGTGTGCACACACACATATGCACACACTCTCACCCGTAAACATACACATCCATACCCACTTATGAGTGTTAACTGGATAGATCTCATAAAGAAATTTCTAATTCAGAAACAGATACACACACACAGCTCAAACTCTTTGCAATTGCTGATGCAATTTAACAATTAGGAAAGCTAGAATTATCCTTTTGTTTTCAATGAAAATATAGTCAAAGAGAAAAATAGCATTTCACATCACATACCACCATAAATAGAACAAAAACCTACTAATGCTTTGGTTGTCTTTTCCCTGGAATAAACACATGACCACTTCCAACCACATAAAAATGTGAAGTTAAATGTATACAAAGAATGTTCAAGTTTCCAAGGGCACCTGGGTGGCTCAGTCAGTTAAGCGTCCAACTCTTGGTTTCAGCTCAGGTCGTGATCTCATGGTTTGTGGGATGGCACCCCATGCTTGGGATTCTCTCTTTCCCTCGCTGCCCCTCCCCTGCTCTCTCTCTCTCTCTAAATAAACAAAGATTAAAAAAAAAAGTATGTTCAAGTTTCCATATGTAATAAGATTTTTTTGTATTAACATGTCAGGTTAGCCTAGTTTATCAACTTCATGGCATTTAGTTTTTCTCCTTAAGATCATAGTGCTTTACTCTCTAGGAGCAGGGATTTGCTAGACCACAGGTTCAAGGCAAAGTATCTGTGGCAAAGTCACTAGGATTAGAAACAAAGAAACAAAATCTTATTATATAGCCAAATTTATGTTCCCCATGAAGTATAAACAGCTGATAATATAAACTATGGTATATCTCAGATTATTATATTACCGACCTAACCAAATTACTTTGAATATCCATACTTGCTGGAATTGAAATTTTAGTCTAAATATGGCTGTGTTCTCAAAGTAATCTTTCCTAATGGCTTTCCTGTTACATATGTACTATTCTTCAACTAAAGTATCTGGTTTAAGTTTGGGAATGAAAATGTCCCACAGTATAAATTATGAGCTTAGTGACTAATATGTAAAAGAAAACCATGAATCTTTTTGTAAAGACTTGATATTGACCTTTTCAATTAACACACCCAGCCAGCTGCCTTTGTTTTCCACTTAGATGATAGATTGTTTCCTCCTTCATTCCACAGCAATGCATGTAGCTAATTTAGTTAAAGACTAACAACCTGAAAAGCTTAAGGAAAAACAGCTTTGGTACAAGATCTTGCAAACCATCCTTTTTCACCTCTGGTTTTCCTGTGGTAGAGATAATTTGGGAGGAAACAAACAAATATACAACATAATAATTTTGTCTCCTACATAATAACTTTGTCTCCTCCTACATAAAGTGATTTTCTCTAAGCTCCTTTAATTCTGTCAAGTAACTAGGGGGAGGCCTAACTCTCCCTTGTAAAGGAAACTCTGCCTAGAAGTGCCTGGCACTTAAGAATATTACTGAGAATTTAGTAAAAGTATATATGCAAAACGGAGGTAAAGCCACATTATCGTCTTGGAATCAGTGCAGGTCTAGATATTAGGCACATTTTTTAGACTAGTGCTTCTCAGATTCCCCCCAGCCTAGGAAAGTTCCCATACTAGTTTTATTTTTTCTTCCTCATTGAGAGCAGTCAGCAGACACACATGCACATGCCCATGCACGTGCACATGCCCATACACACACCCACACACATCTGGGAAGAGCTAGCTAGCAACTGCAGGCTTGTGATTTCAGCTCTTCCCCAAAGCCTCACAATCACTACTCCAAACAGCCTTAGGCAGATGGCCCTGTGGGTGTAGCCCGTATAATAACCCCACAGGTCTACCGAAGAGACAAACTGGAGGAACATTTTTTTCTCAGTAAATTAACCAACACAGAAGTCATTCCCTGAAGGTTCCTCCCTGACACTGAAATAGCTCGTTCAGCAAGATCTCAGGTCTGTACTCTCCTGCTATCCTGGGGGAGGCCTGCCCTGCCTCACCCCATGCCCGTCCAAAATTCTAACACCCACCTGACATTACACGTCACTGTTTGTGCTTTTTCATTTACCCCTCAGCACATATCACTATTTATACAGGTCACGTAAGCATCATGAGAGCGAAGAGGTTTGCCTCTTTTGATCAATACAATGCCTAGAACTGCATTTGAAGTACAGTAGGTGCTCAATAAATATTTGCTGAAAAGAATGAAAAATCACAAAATTTAGTCTCTAAAATATTTTTATATAAAATTATCAGCCTAAGGAACTCCCAATTCTGCAGAAATCACTGCAAATGCTATAGATGAACTAGAAATTTCTACCGGTATAGAGACTAAATGCATGCAGCCTCAAGGGCAGGGCTGCAGGTCAGAACAAGTGTGTGTCTGTAAGAGGGAGGGAGAGAGAAAGGCAGCATGCAAAGCAAGAACAGATGCCCAATGCAAAAGCAAAGGCCTGGATGCTGGAGAATCCCCCCATCCATGTCAACTCAGGAGGTGAGAGAACTGAGAACTGCCTCCCAGCTCTATGCTGATTTAGGGAGCCACGGCTGGTGTATCTTAGAAGAATCTCTTATCTTCACATTTTCCATTTCTGGTCTATAAAAGGGTGTGATAATCATTATCTCACAAGGGTTACATTCTAAAATGTGTGAAGTGGTTTCTAAAATGTCTGTGCTACTACAAATGTGAGAAGCATGGTAAGGTCTGACACCAGGGGAGGCTGAACAAAGGTGAGTTGTTACCATGGGAGCTTCGTGTGAAACACTGGAGTTCTCTATTACTTCTGGGATAATGCCAATTTGGCTCCAACTTTTAAATTATATGTTTATTTTGAAGTCCCATTATCTGTTTCCTTTTGCCAGACACCAAATGGCTATGTTATTTAAGGTCCTGAGGTCATCACAAAGTGTCTTATCCTCAGATTCAAGGGTCTGGGCAGGCCATTCATGCTGACTTCCTGCTTCCAGTCCATGAATTCTGTACAATTTTGATACTGGGAGTCTGCTAGTAAACAAGCCTGACTCGTCTAGATACTGGTCCCATTGCCTTAAATCATTAGGCCCGGTAGCACATGGACCATGTCCCTTTCTTTTTTTTTTTTTTTTGTTTTTGTTTTTGTTTTCATTTTTGTTTTGTTTTGTTTTGGATTGGGCTTTTTTGCTTATGGACCAATCTAAGCTATTTATTTAAGACATCTCCTGCATAAGCAAAGGGATGGAAAATCAGTATACTGGTCATCATTTGATACAAGTAAGGAAGGTGAGCTTAAGGGTCACATATGTGTGCAGAGTCATGGTCCAAACCAGTTCTGTAGTTCCCCACTGGGTCAGTCATACAGGTTTTCTTTATTCATCTATATAGCCCATTGGAAGTGGACTCACTTGAGAGTTACGGAATAGAGTATGATTAACATCTCCCCAGGGAAAGGGCTTGGACCTGATTCAGAGATGGGGGGTAGGCAATGAACTGAAGTCTCTCATGCTCTCCATGATGCAACATTAGAAGACATTCAGCATGCTCACTCCCACATGGGAGAGAACTAAGAAGTAGGTGAGGGCCTTCCACACGCTAGCTGAGCCGTCCTCCCCACTTGACATGGACCTCCTAGCTGTGCCCTGGACTGCCCTAGCATCCTGGAAACCCGGACCCAGCTGCCACTCCTATTTTCGACCCAGAAAGCCTCAGTGCCACCTAAGTCCCTCTTTCTTAGCATCCTTCCCTAAGCAAACAATCACTTCATAAACGACTTCTAGAAATGAAGCTAAGTTTTTACCTTCTCGGTAGAGGGCGTTTGGAGGAACATTGCAGGAGAAGGGGTGGGAATTCAGTTGAAGGGGTGTGTGGATTTGCTCTGCACTGCCCAGCCCCCCTCTAGGTTTCGCCAAAGCAAGGATCCTGCAGTGTATTTTTTTTTTCCAGGACTAGATCAGCCACATGCTTCCTCCAGCTTTCAGTTCAGGGTAACCAGAGACCCTAAAGGCATGGGTCCTGACCCCAGTGGGGGCTGCTGCTCCCTCTACCCTTTCCCGGGCCCTCTGCCTGTGCAGGTCTGGGCTCTGCAGGGTTGGCTGTCTAGAGAGCCACCACGCAGCCTTTGTCCACTGCAGTTGCCAGAGCCACAAGCAGAAGGTAGCATCCCTAGAGCCCAGCTCAAGCAGTGCCCAGTGGCCAGCAGCTGCCCCTGGTATCTCCCACATTCCCTGGCTTGGCACTTTCCTATGGATGACTGACTTCTGGCTGGCACAGCCCCTCGCAAGCTTTTCTACCATCGTGTGAGTAATGGCTGTGCCCTCACGTGAAAATAAGACTCAACCTCGGGAGCCTCTTCCCTGGGCACTATCTCAGCCCCAGGGCCAGTGGCTGCTCTTTATGTCAGATACGTCCGTATATTCTTGCAAGTCTTTGTTCTTACTTTATTTACTTCACAACCCCCCACTGGAATTCTTAACATCAAACTTTCCCTGAGTCGTGGGTAATTTTTGCTTCCTCACCAGACCCTGACAGATACACAGAGTCCCTGCATGAACACTGAGGTCCTCTCACATTTCTTTACCTCAGTTTTGCAAATTGCTTCTAATTTAAGTTTTGCTAGGGGCCACCACTTCCAACTGGCCATTCATCAAACTGGCAACATATCACTCTCTATAGTTCTTCCCCCGTCTGAGGTACACTAGCTGACTCCATTCTATGAAAAAACCCACTTAAATACAGAGAACTAAAATGTTCTTGACATTGCAGCATTGTAGTCATAACCTTGGCTTTCCAACTGTCAGGCTTTTAATTTTTAAAAAAATGTTAGGGGCACCTGGGTGGCTCAGTTGGTTGAGTGTCCACTCTTGATTTCAGCTCAGGGCATGATCTCAAGGTTCATGGATTAGAGCCCTGTGTCGAGCTCTGTGCTGACAACATGGAACCTGCTTGGGATTCTCGCTCTCCTTCTCTCTCTGTCCCTCACCTTGCTCTCTCTCTCAAAATAAGTAAAAATAAACTTTAAAATTAAAACAAAATTAATTTTAGTTTAGTTGAATTAATTTTAATTCCAGTATAATTAACATATATGTTATATTAGTTTTCCAATTATCAGGCTTTTAAATGCCAGAGACTTCCTATCTTTATTCTCCATGGAGCAATTCTTATATTTCAGAATAATAATGTATCAATGGGAATTCAGCTACCAGAAAAAAATCTTTGGACATTTAGAGGGTAAGTTAAAAAAAAGAAAAAGTGAAAAAAGACACCAATAATAGGGACAATGTGCATGTATACTGAAGAATTTGGGTGCTGATAAAGATTGCTTTGGTTGTTAATTTTGGCTATTTTGACTAAATTATGGCTCAACTCCATTTACTTCCTCAGGCATTCATTGGGCCTGAAGGAGGGTGATATAGGATGTGTCTATCTGTAGCCATCTTTGAATTTTAAACACCCAAACAGCTGAATTACATAAAGCACTTACAAGCAGCTGAATTATATTAAGCACTATCAAGCTATGAAGTATTCTAGTTGTTATTTGGGAAAAAAGTGGGTGGAGGAGGCTTGTCAATATTACTGGGATTACAACAATTGAATAAAATTAGAAGACATGAAACATGGACGTTATTCTTGAGAGCTGACCAAGGAGATACACCTATGTGGCTTTCCCCATGCCACCACCACAAACATGTACAATTTGCTTGCCAGTTCTCAAATTTTCATCCATTAGAGATTCATGTGTATTCATTCATGTTATAGTCCTCTTCCGTGCACACTGGCCACACTGCCAGGAAGGTAACATTCTAGCTTGTGCAGCCACTGGCTCCACATAATCCCATGCATGCTGAGATCACAAGAACTGAGCTGGCAATGCAGCCCCCATACTGATTTCAGGCTTAGTCCACACACTAATCTGTGCCCTGGAATTCTGGGCTCTAGTCTTGTAGACTGGGGTAGGCCTGATGGAGAAAGCCTGGAAGTAAGGTCAACCTTAGGAGAACACATAGGCACGGGGGCCGAGGGGCTAGTAGTAGAAGGTGAGCCCACATTTACTGCCAAACTCTGGAGCACAATAATGCAGATGCTGGAAATCTCCAGCACTGTGCCCCCAGAGGTCCCTAAATTCCACCAGTTCTTCTGATCTAGGATGATGACAGCACTCCATTTTTTAAAACTGCTATTTTTAGTATTTATGTCAGCTTTGTATCATTCCAGGAAATATTTGCGGCAGCTCACCAAAACAAAACAAAACAAAACAAAACACACCTGACACAAAAGAAGGCTTAAAGAAAAGTAAACGAGTAGTGACTTTAATCCTGCACTGTATATTTGAAAGTTGCTAAGAAAGTAGATCTTAAAAGTTCTCATCACAGGAAAACAAAATTGTAGCTGTATGTGGTGATGGATGTTAACTACACTTACTGTGGTGATCACTTCACAATATACTGAATCATAACACTGTATACTTGAAACTAATTATAATATTGTGTCAATTATTTCTCATTAAAAAAAAGTAAATGAGGAAACATGTAGAAAGAAGTAAGGGCAGATGCTGGTAATGAAGTCCAAGTACACTCACTGTAGGCTGGAGGAGTGTGAGAAATTCCCACCAGCCAGGGCAAGGTGGGGAGCCCCAATGTATGGAATTCTATCTGGCCTTTTGAAAGTGTACAGAGGCGCCTTTGTTGTCACAGTGACCAAGAGTGAATTACATGTTCACTCGTGAGTGGGAGGCAAGGATGCCATCCCCCAAATAAATCCTGCCCAATGAACACCCACCCAAAATACTGACAGTGCTCAGGATGAGATCCATAAGCTGTAAAACAAGCCAACTGCTCAAGAGAAGCCTACCTTATCTTGATTCTAAGGCTGATTTCCCTGGGGGAGCTCATGGAGAGGTCTCAGTGACACAGAAGAAAATCCCCAAAGTATGACATTGACTGACACATGTTATGTGAGAGAGGACAGTGAACAGAAGGTTAGAAACCCCTGAAGGGTTTGAATTTTCTGGCCACAAGGCTGTTGGTGAATGTAGGCAGTCAGACCTGACTTCCCTTCCTACTTCTCATTTCCCATCAACTGTGCATTTTTGAGGCTCTCTAAAGCAGAATTCAGATACAGAAAATCGGATGCCAAACTCACAAAACAGCCTCGAGGAGAAAATGTTTCAGAACTACACTCTCAGAATAGGGCATTACTTCTGCTGTGTTGCCATTTAGCAAACTAGAGCAACTACTGGATAAATGTCAACAGTCAGCTGGTCATAAACATTCTCTGCAACTTTAAATACTGTTTTGAGAAACTCAGAAGTACAGAGTGGAAATCAAGGTTATAAAAACTGGGTTCGGTTCCCCCCAGCCATAGGCCAGTCATGGGCTCAGGCAGGTCCTCTCAGGCCTTCAGTCCCACACCTATCTACTAGTAAAAGTGGCCTGGCCACTGGAGTTGGGGGATAGGGTGCAGATGCCCAGAGGGCAATGTGGGAGATACTGTGTGGGCGTGGTGCCAAGGGTGCCCTGGACGTATCCAGTCACTTACGAGCTCTGAGAAGCCGCGGACCACCTGCCGTCGCTTCAGGTTGGTCTCTCCATCCAGGTTGGCAGTCTCAATGTGGCACAGGCCATCTGGGTCACTGGAGGAGAGCAGGAGAATGTCTGCAGGGATGATCTCATTGCAGCGAAGACGCACAAAATCTCCCACATGGATTTCTTTCCAGAATCGGTTCACATACTGCTTTTCCTCCCTGATAAAGAGACTGTCATTAACAAAACTGGCAGGAGGCTGATCATTCCTGAATCTGTGTGATGGGCACATTTAACAAATATTTCTACTAAAAATTTCCATAAGGAAAGTGTTTAAAAAGGATACTCATTAATACCACATATACAGTGTGACTCCAGTTACGTGAAATATTCAGGATAGGCAAATCCATGGAGACAGAAGGTAGATTAGTGCTTACCAGCAACTAGGGGTAAGAGAAATGGGGAGAAACTGTTTATTGAGTACAGGTTTCCATTTGATGAAAATGTTCTGGGACTAGGTAGTGGTGATGGTTGCACATTATAAATGCACTAAATGCCACTGAATTATATACTTTAAAATGGTTAAAATGTCTACTTCTAGGTATACCCCGAAGAATTAATAGCAAGGACCCATATAGATAATTGTACATCTGTCTTCATAGAAGCATTAGTCACCATAGCCAAAAGGTGGAAACAACCCTAATGCTCAATGATGAATGAGTGGATAAGCAAAATGTGGTATATATCTAGACAAGGGAATATTATTCAGACATGAAAATGAAGTTACATGCTGTAACATGGATGACAGTTGAAGACATTATGCTAAGTAAAATAAGCCAGTCACAAAAGGACAAATATTATATGAATGCACTTTTATGAAGTGACTGCAACAGGCAAATTCACAGAGAGTAGATCCTCTCTACATCTCACTGTCCTGCTGTCCGCAGAACGGAGATAACAGTAGATGCATCCTCTCCACATCATTCAACACGAAGTGGACAGCATATGCCAATCACCCAGAACAATACCCAACACAGTCAGCTTTCAACTTCCAATAGTTACTATTAACAGATATTTAGATGAAAACATTGTAGATTTCTTCTTCAGATTTTTTTTTTTTTACTCTGAAAATACAGGCCAATTAATCCTACAAAGGGCATTTTTAAGAGTTCCTTCATGGCAGTTTTGCGCACTTAATTTATAAAGTAAGTATAGAAACATGACTTTAGATCAACATGATATGCTATAAAGATATCTCATCAAGAAATGCTCTGGGTGATACTGTTGGGGGGAGAAAAACATGAAAACACATTTCAATGTAACCATCACCTTCTTACTGGTTCCTGCCCCATACAATGCCTCTCCCTTGCCTGAGTTCCCAGAAAGCCTGAATTCAGGCAGCAAGTCTGGATCTCAAGGTAGGCCAAGTCAGCCACATCTTATGGACTCCTCCACTTTGAGAGAAGTATTGAGGTTTTACACATCTATTTAATTCCACACTGTAGATTTGAGGAAACCTATGGAAAACTTCCAGGAGCTCACAGCTATCAGCTGCTCCATCCCTGTCCACTTTAAAGCCTCTGTTTTCTTGTTCTTCCAATTAAAGATCCACCAAACTGATTATGTACGAAGCATAGTTTGGCCACGTTAGGACCAACAGAGATAAATTAGATATAGCTCTGTCCTCAAAAATAATGCAAGGCAAGGCCAAACCACTGGATAGCAACCCTTGGGGACTGTATAATCAAGCCCCCCGTGTGAGCAAAACTATCCTTCCTAGGCCAACCCATCATTCCTTACAAGGCCAGGGTGTTCTTCAAGGCTGCTTAAATAGGTGTGATAAGGTCCCATCAGCCTCCAATCTGACATCAGCTGGCTCTAAGATAAGGCACAGAAGGGGCATTCAATCACCTGACCATCCTGCTGGCTGACTTCCAGTCTGACCTCTTCCCTGTGGACAGATAGCCTTGATGTGAGACAGATGAAACATTTTTAAATGTTCCTATTTCCTTTCCTAAAGGTCAAACCTTGATTTTATATCACTGCAAGCATTAGCTCCTTAATCTTTATTCCTTATCATGACCATTTGTTGGGTTCCCACAGAAAGTACAAAGAAATGTGAAAGAGCCTATCCTCTTCCAGAAGAAAGTTTCCAACAGCTAAGTCACAAAGGAGGGCAGCATACACTCTTGAGAGTGAGGTGGACAGGATTTGTGATGACAGGGGTTTCCAGGAGACCAGTGGTCCCAGACGTGCCCTGGGATGGCACAGGAAGGTGATGACAAGAAGAGGAGCAGAATGGTCTGTGTTCAGTTTATCTTAACTACATTCCATTTACAGAACTCATCAAACATAGAGTCAGTTTCCACCTGCTTTGAAATCTTAAAACGTTAGCTTGCCCACTACATCAGAGCACTGCTTTTAAACCAGCAATTTTGGTGGAGGCACTGAGCCACACAGGAGATTCCCCCACAGCAACCCCTCAATCCCCCTGATGTGCCTGCAATCTGTGAGCACTCAGTCACAGTCCTCGCGAGAGGACCCATGTGAGCCATGGAAAGCAAAGGGAGCAGGACACAGAGTAGCTCCATAATGGCTTCTGTGAAAAGGCCCTGCAGTTCACGGGAATTCTGCAGGAGGCTGGGCCCTTAAAACCCAAACCTGGGAGTCATTTGTGAAAGAAGAGCAGCATGACAGAACCCCTTTGACACACCAACAGACCAAAAATTCCCCATCAAAGCCCCACAGTCCCATCAATGATTCCAGCTGGAGACCCACACTGAGTCTGGACCCTACATCAAGCCCTGCAATATCCCTGCCTACTTTCTCATATTGCTATATGTATACTATATTATGTTATATATTATATATTCACATATATGTATACTATATTATTTTATATATTATGTATTCACATATATGTATATATAACATCTCTTGCATATAACACATTACATATAAGTAGCCCTTTGTCTCATGAGGGGGGTATATGCTTATTTTTTCCCAGGAACTGTATTTGGACATAGGGTCTAAAGTTGAAATGAGGTCACAGGGTGTGGTCCTAATCCAATGTGACTGATGTCCTTATAAGAGGAAAAGACACCAGGGATGTGTGCACATGGAGGAAAGGCTGTGTGTGGTCACAGAGGGAAGACAGCCATCTGCAAGCCAAAGAGAAAGGCCTCAAGAAAAAGCACGCCTGCCGACACGCCTTGATCTTGGACTTCCAGCCTCCAGTACTGAGAAGACAATAAGCTTGTTTTAGACACTTGGTCTGTAGTGCTTTGCTATGGCAGCCTGAGCAGACTAACACCTAACAACTTCAAGTCCCAGGACTCCTGCTGGAAGGACCAGCTCCCAGCCTGCAGTGACAGAGGAAGAGACAGCAGAGGAAGCGGGTAGTGGAGGGGCACCATGCCAGGCGATTTATCCATAGGCATGAGTCCCACACTGCCCCACGCATCTGTGCACAGGAAAAGCACCACAGAGAAGACAAAAATAAATCCTTTGAAACAATACTATAAACACTAGCTTCTTAATAACACTCTTCTTCAGACTATTCTAAGCAGCAGGTAAATGATTTGGAACTGCCCTCCATTTCCTCAGGTCAGTATGGATACAGGTCGGGGTAGACACAATGTGTGAGCCTCCTCTCTGTGGCACAAATATCAGGAGATAATCTCACCACCCCATGGCCTCCCTGCCAAATCTAATCCCAACCAGGCATGGGCCTGCAAACCTGCAGGACCATAGGACTCCCCTAAAACACACGGATTATATTTTTTACAGTGGCAAGTTTGAAATCATCAAAGTCCTCAATATTCTGGATTCCTTCATAGCAATTAGGAAGGGGCACTGTTTAGTTTGCCCACACATTCCTTCTAAGAACAGGTGCCAACTACCCCTGGCAATAGGATTCTGAGATGGCCCCCAAATCTCCAGCCCAGTCCTGGTGTCCACACCCCTGCCAGCTCCCTTGAGTGAGGTAGGGACTAAGTATGAATGTGGAGGAAATCACTTGTGAAGATGTAACTAAGGTGACCCAATCAGTAGACTATGAGCCAACCAACAAAGAGATCATCTGAGTGGGCCTTACAGAGCCACAGGAGTCCTATAAACCTGGGCCTAATGACAGGCACAGGAACTCAGAGGGGCCACATGGCCAGAGCTGAGAGCACAAGGCCTCAGCCCTACCACCACTGGAGCTGAATTACACTAAGAACCTAAAAGAGCCTGGAAGAAGATGCAAGCCTCAGACAAGAACACAGCTGCAGCCAACACCTCACCCGCAGCCTGGTGAGACATCAGGTAGAAGACCTGGCCAACCCATGCCTGAATTCCTAACCTCCAGGAAATGTGAGATAATGTATCTGGATTCTTTCTTTTGACAGGCAATATCCTATCAGTTTCAGGTGTACATCATGGTGATTCAATATTTTTATAGATTACAAAATGATCCCCATGATAAGTGAAATTACCATCTGTCACCATAGAAAGTGATTACAATATTATTGATTACACTGTACATTACATCCCCATGACCTATTTATTTTATAACAGGAAGTTTGTGCCTCTTAATCTCCTTCACCAATGTCCCCCCCTCCAACCCCTCCCCACTCTGGTAACCAACAGTTTATTCTCTGTTATCTATGACTCTGTTTCTGTTGTGTTTTGTTTGTTCATTTATTGTATTCTTTAGATCCCACATATAAGTGAGATCATACGGTATTTGTCTTTCTCTGACTTATTCACTTAGCGTAATACCCTCCAGGTCCATCCATGTTGTTGCAACATTGTTTTTAGTTGCTGAGTTTGCAGGGATTTGTTGCACAGCAATAAAAAATTAATACACACCATTTCCATTTTCTGTACAGAAGCAGGAGCTAGATGCTTCTCCCATCCTGGCAGCTTTGTCTTCTACAGTGTGTAACAAACTAAAGATTCTGCCGGTAGTTTTATAGTCTGCATACTTGAGGAAAAACTACTTAACGAGAAAAGAATGCATAGAACAAGACTGGTTATAATCCAAAAGTGTTTTTCTCTCTCCACATAAAGTGGAAGCCCATCAGAGGGCCTGAATAACATATTAAAATGTGGAGAAACCCTGAAAATGTGCAATCTTGAAATACGGGCTATGTTATAAGTATTACAAACATGGTGCATGATTCCTCCACAGGAATGGCAATTGCATTTAGCTGCAATTTTCTGCTCATGATTCCTGACAGGTCTGAACAGAGTGTCAAAGCAAGATTTCAAAGGTCATGAGTGAAAAAAGTGTGATTCTTCTGAAATGGGGGGCAAAGAAAAAGAAAAACACTAAAAAGGGAAAGAATAATAAAAATGTCTTACATTTAAAAGCACCACGTATGAAGCCAGAGACAAAAGCCAGTTTTTTTTCTAAAAAAGCCTGCCACTCCTTTTTCTCTGCACCAACCACCTCACTTCTTAGGCCAGCTGTTTCCTCAGCTAAACAGTGAGAATGTTAAATAGATGATCTTGAAAATCTGTTCTGAGGCTAATGTTAGCCTTCTGTGATTAATAGATTTCCTCTTCTGGGAAAATCTATTACTAACATTTTACAATTAGTCATGCTGAGCTTTGCAGTTCTCATCTGAGCCTTTTTTTTTTGTCCAAAACAACATAATGCACAGGTGAAAGAATAAGGAAATGTAAGTATGACAAGTGACAAATTTTATTTAAAGACAAGCAGTAAATAAAATTTTAAGATCCCTTAATTGATCATTTTTGGTTATTTAATATTTAGGCTGAGTTAAACTATTTATTTGTATTAGTTATGTTTTCAAGGTTCTTAAGTAGGGGCACCTGGGTGGCTCAGTCGGTTAAACATCCAACTCTTGATTTCAGCTCAAGTCATCAACTCACAGTAGGTGAGCTCAAGCCCTGAATTGGGCCCTCTGCTGACAGTGTAGAGCCTGCTTTGGATGGAGCCTCTCTCTGCCTCTCCCTTACTTGCGTGCTCATACCTGCTCTCCCTCTCTCTAAAAAAAAAAAAAAAGGTTCTTAAGTAAACAATTCCCTAAGGGGAGGCAGCTGACTTACAGAATTTACAGGAATTACTTTAAGTAGTTGAAAGCATGTTTTTCCTGGAGATCACTATTACTTTTATGTAGCTACTCATGAATACAGGGTTCAAGAACTGCAGATCTGAAATGTTTCATTAATGTTTTATTTTTTTGAAAAGCATTAGAATGTTGCAACCCTACTGACCCCTGACCCCTCCAGTGTTTAAGGTGTCTCTGCAATGGCTCAGGGTTTTCAACAATGTATTTATAAATCTTTCCAATGTGGTGAAGTTGGATCTATTTCATAAATCCAAACAAATTTAGATCGAGTTTTAAAAAAAGGCATGTGCAGAAAATGAGGGAATTACACTTTCATCTTTAACGTGTTGTTTTCAAGTAGATTTGCATTTCAAATATATTTGAGATTTCCCCTCATAGTAAAAGAGCTTTTTTTTTTTTTTAAATTTAAGGTGACAACAGATTCCAAATTTGCCCACAACCAGTCAATATTCCGGGTTACCCACTGCCATTCCTTCTACAAGGACAATCACAACAATAATTGTCCCTGATCTCCAACCTGGTCTATGAATTCATGAATGAATTGGATCTGTTCTTAAGAGTCCTCCTGGGCTGCAGAAAGAGGCACACTAATTTCTGGTTCCACACAAGTTACTCCTCACTTGTAAGATGACATCATCATTCAAGTTTAGTGACACTGTAATCAACACAAAGTAGCAGTGGGTGTCTGCAATGCTACAGTGCCCACACTTCTGATCATGTCCACAAAATACTGCATGCCACACACACAGAGCTGCCACCTGCCAGCTTCTAGGACATCTTACAATTGGAGATGCTTGCCTCTTCCGTTTTTTGGTAATTTAGGAGATGAATGAAAAGTCTGAAATGTTTGTAGCATGCATACACATTTGATTTTCTTACCCTTACATTATCTAACATCTTTATATGGCCATATTTTATTGTATACTTTCCCATGTTGTAAAAATGTCAGCTTTAATTCAATTGCAAATTATTGTCACAGCTACTCATGAGAACCCCACTCCTGCCCTCCCACCATTCACCACACCCACACCCTACTCAGGTGCTGGCAGTGGGGGTGCACAGGGGTAACAGGCACATCTCACTTGACTCCTTGCTTTCTCTCCTTCTTTAAACATGTCTCTCCTTGGGGCACCTGGGTGGCGCAGTCGGTTAAGCGTCCGACTTCAGCCAGGTCATGATCTCGCGGTTCGTGAGTTTGAGCCCCGCGTCAGGCTCTGGGCTGATGGCTCAGAGCCTGGAGCCTGTTTCCGATTCTGTGTCTCCCTCTCTCTCTGCCCCTCCCCCGTTCATGCTCTGTCTCTCTCTGTCCCACAAATAAATAAACGTTGAAAAAAAAATTTTTTTAAACATGTCTCTCCTTTAATAAGACTAATCAACAAAGGAATATCTTGGGTAGATGAGTAAGAAAGGAAGTGAGGAAGAGAAAAAAGAGATGCAGGTTTGGGGTTTTAACGTTTGAGCACTACATTTTTTAAGTACAATTTAATGCTGAAGGAAGAACACTTACTTTGATTAGGCAATCAGGGACTGATTCCTGGAAGAGGGGACATCTGAATTTAGATCTTAAAGGATGAAAAGAATCTTAGCCTAAGCCATTCCCCACCCTCCCCCAAGGAGACTGTTTATACTAAAGAGTGCAATTTAGGGAGAGGTTGGAGGGGCAGTGCCCAAATCAAGGATAAGGCAGGGCTGGATCAAAAGAGATCCTGAGAGGCACCTGGGTGGCTCAGTTGGTTGAGCATCCCACTTTGGCTCAGGTCATCTCATGGTTCCTAAGTTCAAGCCCCACATTGGGCTCGCTGCTATCAGCACAGAGCTGGCTTCCAGTCCTCCATCCCCCCTCCCCCTGCCCTTCCCATGCTTGTTCTCTTTCTCTTTCTCTTAAAAATAAACATTAAAAAAGAGAGAGAGAGAGAGATCATGAGACTCAGAAATAGCAACAGGGTAGAAACAGGGGCCACCTGGGTGGCTCTTTAGGTTAAGCATTGGACTCTTGATTTTGGTTTAGGTCCTGATCTCACAGTTCATAGAATCAAGCCCCATTTAGGGCTCCATGTGGACAGTGCAGAGCCTGCTTGGGATTCTCTCTGTCTCTCTGTCTCTCTCTCTGCCCCTCCCTTTCTTGTGTGCAGTCTCTCTTTCTCAAAATAAATAAACATTAAAAAAAAAAAAAGAAATAGAAACAGGAGGAAATGATGGGCATGAAGTTTGACTATATAATCTATGTCACTGGACACACACCATGAATGATTAGATGAGAATGGGCACTCGAGTATCCACATCTCCAGCTCTGGTGGCTGAAATGTGAGTGCCACTGATCTTACCCAGGAGTGGGTCTGCTGTGGGAAGGAACAGAGTCCAATTGTGATCTCTTCAAGGTGCTGGTGGGGCATGTGGGTTGGGCTTGTAGGAGATGGCCACATCTTTGAAGACAAATGCAGATAAAGACGAATTTGGGGTTCATGGCATGGAGATGACCAGTCCCCTACTGTGGATGCCATCACTGAGATTACCAGAGATATCACAATGATGAGAGCTGAAATAGTAACGAGAACTGAAAATGGACTGGGAGAGCAGGAAGGGTAGGAAAGGGTTGAAGTAGGGAAGCCAGCAGGGGTGGCTGGGCAGACAGGGTGGGCACAGGGTAGAGACCAGCAGAGCCCAGAGTCCCAGGAGCCAAGGTTCCATTGTGGCTGCCCATCACCAAGGGCAACCAGGGGCAGGAGTCCAGTGTGCCACACCTTCCGTTGCCTCAACACCTCTCCCTTTGCTCTTCCTATGCCAAGTGAACCAATCTGGAAAGGCAGTCATGGAATGTGTGCACACAATCACCATAGTTTCATTGCTTATTTTGAAAAGGCAATTTTCAGTGGCACACACTTGAAAATGGCACACCCATTAAGACCAAAGGTCCCCTTTCCAAACATTCCTGGTGCTTTTCTCCCTTCAGACCTTGTCACCACTCAAGCACATTCGTGTGCAGCTCAAGTGAGAGTTCAGTCTTTGGAAAGACTAAGAGATATGGACCTCCTGTAAAAGGTTCATGAATGCTTCAAGTCTTAGGATAAGTCTTTCAGGCAATACCAGCTGGACATCTAGACACCAAATCCCTGTCAGTACTGAGACATCGGTATCTTAATAATAATAACAAAAGAAAAATAAATACAGCTTTCCTCCTCCATATCCTTATTATGAACCCAGCACTTCACAGAGCATTTTACAGCCTTTATTGCAGGGAGTCTTCACACAATCCCAACACTATATTCCCGTTTACAGACATAGAAATAGACATGGAATGACCTGCCCAAAGTTACACATCAGGAAGTAGCAGGGTGAGGACCAAATCTCTCTGACTCTGGGAATCATGAATCCTTGGGGCCATGTGGTTTTGAAAAGCACATCTGATCTAACGACCTAAAGGAAGAACAACTAAAACTCATAAAGGAGTTGTCTAGTGACAACTCTGCAAAATTCCAAGCCAGAAACTCTGTATTTTTTTCCTTTTAAATTATGCAGCCCAGAGACCAATGTAGCCTGAAAATAAAATAGCACTATGCTTGAAAAAGGGTGGAAAGGCAAACAGTTCCAGACCTACAAGCAGTGTTTGACAGACACAGAATAATGAATTTCAGTCAATTTGCCTAAATGCCTGCCTATTTGCAATCGACCAAAGGAGCCATGTCCAAGGTTAGAAGTCACCAAACCATGGTCTCTGCTACAAACTGGGAAGTGTGCCCTAAATGGGCCTTGGCAAATTGAGAGATGAGCTCATCACTGAGACCACCTGTGGCTGGGAGCTTCTGAGCTTCAGCAACCTGAAGGACACCACCTGACTCAGTCCTCTGGGGGGACTCCCTCTGGGGCTGAAGGAAGGTTGGTGGAGCAGGAGAGCAGTTTATTCTCATGGCTTTGGAATGACCTGGTAGCTTTGACAAGTGCTCCCAACTTGGGCCGGGCACACGTGGCACTTTTGGAGACAAGGCTATGGACCAAACTATTCCAGCTCCCCTACTGCAGGCATCTTACAGGTCACTTATTTTTATTTTTTTAAACTTTTTTAATGGTTGTTTATTTTTGAGAAAGAGCGACAGAGAAAGAACGCAAGCGGGGGAGGGGTAAAGAGAAAAGGAGACACAGAATCTGAAGCAGGCTCCAGACTCCAAGCTGTCAGCACACAGCCTGATGCAGGGCTTGAACTCACAAACCGTGAGATTGTGACCTGAGCCGAAGTCGGACACTCAACTGACTGAGCCACCCAGGCACTCCATCCAGGTCACTTTTAAGCAAAGCTGCCCTACCCTTTCTTGAAAAATCCCTCCCCCAGAATATATTTACAAACAGTACTACACAGCTGGCTCTGGAATGATCAATAATTAATGATGATGCCTCGCATCTGGCCAGTGCTCCTCCTGAGGGTCACAAGCCCCCGTATAGGCACTATCTTGCCAAGTTAATGACTCATCCTCATTAAGAAGTGAAGGGGAAGGAGAGGGATTGGGGCTCAGGCACCTGACCTCCAGCACCTCAGGTGCCTGGCATATAAATGGGGGTCTGCCTTCTCACAGAAACTGTTCACACCAACCCCCCAGCAGCCCTTCATTCTAGTCCCACAGGCTTCCCACTCTCCAGGTGGGCATCAGAGACCATCCGCCGGGACCTCCCAACTGAGCAAGGCCACAGTGTCTATTTTGACTTCACTTTCCATTTTTTTTTTTTTGTGCATGATTTTTCCCCTCTATTATTTTTGAAGCAAGTATTTGATTTTGACCAATAAAATCACAAATACTACTAATGAACAAGTTACACCTTACATTTAATTTGTGGTTTGGAGTTAAAGCAAGAGCTGCTATTTTGTTTTATTGACTTAGAAAGATGGTAAAATTATCCATACAGTTAAGTGAAGCACTTGGATGGGTACAGCTTAATGTATAGTCATACATTAAGACTATAAGCTTAGCAGAATTCTGTACTATTTCATTAACACAGAGCAACTAACCCCTGTAAAAAGAAAGGTTCTTCTCCAAACATCAATTTGCTTCTGACCTGCCAGCTTATCACATTTCCTATTGGTAAGACATCCCATAGGTAAGACAGGCATGCTGCAACTAAACTTGTGCTTCATTTACTAAACCAACAAAAACAGACTTGGTCAGAAAATGTGTCTTATGGACAAGAGACTTGAATGCATATACTTCTCTTTTAAATAGTTCAGGGTTGAGCTAGGTTGAAATGCAAAGTATCTAGAAAGATCCACAGAACACATTTTTAAGAAAAAAGGAATACCACGGAACAAACTTAACATGCAAACCAACTAGACTGAGGCCTCCCCAGCGTGGGCAGGCTGAAGAACTCCTCAGGCCCAGGAAAGAGAAAGCTGCACAATACATTTCAGGCAAACAGAATGAAGGAGAAACCAGGATGCAGTGAGGCAAGCCCTAAATGGGAGGTTCAGAGCAAGTGATCCAAGAACCTCGTGGAATAATCATCAGTGCCAAGGCCTGATGCCTTGGGGATAAGAAAATCCTTCATGGAATTTATTTTTCATATTGTGCACAAATGAAGGCATGTGTGTGGAGCAAAGAGAGACAGAGACCAGGAAAATTCTCACAGCACTTTAAAAAGACCCATTAAATTACTCCCAATTCAATAAACCCTCATTACACAACAGGCAGAGGAGTGGAAAGCCCAGAATGAGAGGCAGTGGCTTTAAAGCAGGGGTTTCTCAACCTCCCACAATTGACATTTGGACCAGATAATTCTTTTTTTTTTTTAATTTTTTTTTAATGTTTATTTATTTTTGAGACAGAGAGAGACAGAGCATGAACGGGGGAGGGTCAGAGAGAGAGGGAGACACAGAATCTGAAGCAGGCTTCAGACTCCGAGCTGTCAGCACAGAGCCCGATGTGGGGCTTGAACTCACAGACCGTGAGATCATGACCTGAGCCGAAGTCGGACGCTTAACCGACTGAGCCACCCAGCCCCGTGGACCAGGTAATTCTTTACCGTAGAGGGCTGGCCATCCTGCTCTGTAGGATGCCAAGCAGCATACCTGACCTCCACCCAAGAAATGCCAGCAGCACACCCCTCCCCACAAATTGTAGCAGCAAAAAATGGCTCTAGATGTTGCCAAATGCCTCCTGGGGCACAAGATCATCTCAGGTTGAGAAGCACTGCTTCAAAGCACCTGGGACAAACATTCTGGAACATGGATTATTAAGTAAACATTTACAGGACCAACATATTTTAAAAATCACATACGTGAGAACTCAGCACTGAAACAGAAATGGCAAAGTCTGCAGGAACTTGACCCAAATATATTGTGCAACATCCAGAATGTGTCTTCTTTCCTCTCTAAACTGAAACATCTGCTCCTCTGGTGAGACATGCTAATGACTTCTGAATCTAATACTAAAAGTCAGAAGCAGTGAGAGAAGATATTTGGGGTGATTTTTCTGCAGTGAATCTTGCAATAGTAAAATTACCAAAAGTACAGTAGTTTAACCCATATGCATGAAATGTATTTTCTAAAATATGTGTTATTCCAGATGTCTCCTAAGAGCTACATGCACTCGGGTGCTTGGGTGGCTCAGCTGGTTAAACATCTGACTTTGGCTCAGGTCATGATCTCGCAATTCATGTGCTCGAGGCACACGTTGGGCTCTGTGCTGACAGCTCAGAGCCTAGAGCCTGCTTCAGATTCTGTGTCTCCCTCTGTCTCTGTCCCTCCCCGAGTCACACTGTCTTTCTCCCTCTCAAAAATAAATAAACATTAAAAAAAAAAAAGCTACAAGCACAGTTAAGAAACACTCCAGATATGTGTGAGAAACACATGTGTGCATGGAGGAGACTTCTTACATGAATCAAGATGAAGGAAAATGCTGGGCCCTCTGAGGTGAAGTCAGAAAGTACTGAAGCTGTCCCGGCAGAACTCTCCCTGACAACAAGGACCTCTGGCTTCTTTAGAATTAAGATGAGGTGCAGTTTCTCACATAATTATTTGGTACAATGAAACACTGCCCACCTAGAAGAAACAATTTTCCCTAGGAAATGTACTAGTTTGTGATACTAGCAAAATGATACCTTAAAACAAGATCACTTAGAAACTCCCTGGTGAGTTTTGACATAAAAACTTTTTTTTTTTTTGATAAATCATTTCTAGTGCAGTCTTTTCTGAATTTCATGGGACATTCTCAAAATAGCTCAGCAGATATGAAGACCAGGAGATCAGATTCTTCACCATAATACCATTACCACTTGTAAAGCACGTAAAACACTTTGGGGACACTACAGAGTTGTCAAGGTAATTTCTTCTACATTAATTCACTTGTTGGCATGATATTGTCACAAAATGGGCAGAAATAATATGATCCACATTCTTGCAGGTAATGCCCTAAAGCTGGGAAAGGTCCTGTGTTGTTAATAATTTTTCCTAATAGGCTGCAACAATTCACATCTCTTCATGGGTATATAAAAGTACCAGCGCCCTTATTTTTGCAAGCAATCTCTGCTCTTTCTCTCTTTAAAACCCCCCTGCCAGTTTGACAGGCAGGACAAGACACTTTATACCTTTCTATCTGCATCACCCTGACTCCCAGGCCAATTGACCTGTTCTTCTGGGAATTAGCTACCTATGTTCCCCTCATTTTTTCTACTGTATTGTTTGCTTCCTTCTTGACCACTTAATTTGTGAGAACTTTCATATTAAAAATATTAACCTCTTTACTATCTTCTGCCTTGAAAACATTTCTTTTCTGTCTAAAGAACCACGGTTTTATAATGTTAATTTGTGGCATATTTTGCCTTATCACAGTTAATTTTTTTAAGTTTATTTATTTTGAGAGAGAGAGAGCACAAACGGGGAAGTACAGAGAGACAGGGAGAGAGAGAGAAAGCCTGACATGGGGCTTGAACTCACAGACTGTGAGATCACGACCTGCGCTGAAATCAAGAGTCTGAGACACTTTACTGACTGAGCCATTCAGGTGCGCCAACAGTTAAAATTTTTATTTAGTTAAATATTCCTGACCTTTATAGGCCTGGCCAAGAGAGTCTCCTGTGCCTTTGGACTGTACCATGTAGCATTCCTGTTTTTTTGATGGGGGAAGTACAGAGTTCTTTTAATATTTAAATGTTCAAACCAACTGATACTCATTTTTACAAGGTACAACCAAAGGGTACAATGCTGTTTCCTCCCCAGAGCCAACTGTATAAATGCTATTTACTAAATAATCATTTTCCTATGGAACTTAAATACCTACTCTAAAATTCTCACACACAATATCTTTTATTGGGGGGTTATTATGTTCAAGCAATCAACTTGTCGTTTTCAAGTCCATACCATGGTACTACTGATTTGATTGCACAGTGTATCAGATCAGCTCCACTGATCTCTCCCCACTCTGGGGGGAAGAAGCCCCCAGGCAGCTGGCTTAGCATATGGAAGCGACTGTTGGATGGGTTCCTACCCCCACTTTGCAGGGCACCTCATGCTGTAGCCCTGGTTCTACTAACTGATACAAAGCCCTCCCTTCATCTTTTAAAAAAGTCTTGGCTATACTGGAACATTATAAAACTTTTAAGGTCATTTATGGACTTCAAGATGTATTACAAAGCTATAATCATCAAGACAGTATGGTACTGGCACAAAAACAGACACTCAGATCAATGGGCCAGAAAAGAGAACCCAGAAACAGACCCAGAAATGTATGGCCAACTAATCTTTGAAAAAGCAGGAAAGAATATCCAATGGAATAAAGACAGTCTCTTCAGCAAATGGTGCTGGGAAAACTGGACAGCGACATGCAGAAAAATGAACCTGGACCACTTTCTTACACCATACACAAAAATAAACTCAAAATGGATGAAAGACGTAAACGTAAGATAGGAAGCCACCAAAATCCTAGAGGAGAAAGCAGGCAAAAACCTCTTTGACCTCAGCTACAGCAACTTCTTACTCAACACATCTCTGAAGGCAAGGGAAACAAAAGCAAAAACGAACTATTGGGACCTCATCAAAATAAAAGCTTCTGCACAGCAAAGGAAATAATCATCAAAACTAAAAGGCAACCTGACATAATGGAAGAAGATATCTGCAAACAACATATCAGATAAAGGGTTAGTATACAAAATCTATGAAGAACTTACCAAACTCAACACCCAAAAAACAAATAATCCAATGAAGAAATGGGCAGAAGACATGAATAGACACTTGTCCAAAGAAGACATCCAGATGGCCAAATGAAACATGAAAAAATGCTCAACATCACTCATCATCCAGGGAACACAAATCAAAACCACAATGAGATGCCACCTCACACCTGTGGCTAACATTAGCAACTCAGGCAACAATAGATGTTGGCAAGGATGGGGAGAAGAGGATCTCTTTTGCATTGTTGGTGGGAATGCAAGCTGGTGCAGCCACTCTGGAAAACAGTATGGAGGTTCCTCAAAAAACTAAAAATAGAACTACCCTACAACCAAGCAATTGCACTATTAAGAATTTAACCAAGGGATACAGGTGTGCTGTTTTGAAGGGACACATGCACCCCAATGTTTATAGCAGCACTATCAATAATAGCCAAAGTATGGAAAGAGCCCAAATGTCCATCGATGGATGAATGGATAAAGATGATGTGGTATATATATACAATGAAGTATTACTCGGCAATCAAAAAGAATGAAATCTTGCCATTTGCAACTACGTGGATGGAACTGGAGGGTATTATGCTAAGTGAAATTAGTCAGAGAAAGACAAAAATCATATGACTTCACTCATATGAGGACTTTAAGAGACAAAACAGATGAACATAATGGAAGGGAAGCAAAAGTAATATAAAAACAGAGAGGGGGACAAAGCATAAGATTCTTAAATATAGAGAACAAACAGAGGTTTGCTGGAGGGGTTGTGGGAGGGGGGATGGGCTAAATGGGTAAAGGGCTTAAAGAATCTACTCCTGAAATCATTGTTGCACTATGTGCTAACTGTAAATTATAAAAAATAAACAAATTATAGAAAAAAAAACTTTGACGGTCATTTTATTTAATTCCAACAGAACCTTCTAGGCCAAAATGCACACATACATGTATATTCTTCTTGGGAAAACTGGGATTATGACATCACTTGCTCTCTCACCCAAGGCTACAGGAAGCTTTTCATCACCTCATGCTCACCAAAAGGTACTACACTTTTCTTCAGGAAGGGCTTGAGCCTTTGTTAAATTTGTTCCGAGGTATTTTACAGTTTTTCTTCCCATTTTCAGTAGCTGATCTTCCCCATTTCCCTTTCTCAGTATGCTCAGTGCCCTCAATTAATGTGAGCAGTTCTCTGTGTGGCCACAAGTCTCTCTGCCCCGACTCGATTCCTCTTGCTCAAACCATCTTCCTCTTCCTGGCGGCCAGGTCCCTTTGGAGGAATGGTTATTATTCTTGGTTAGCACACCTGGGCTGGGCTGGGCTGTGCTATGCTCTGCTTTGCTTTCTAAAGTGATAGCTGGTCCCCTCTGTGGAAGGTGAAGTGGTTCTCCAGGTGAGTGGGGAAGACAAACCTTCACCCAGCCCTCCTTGGCAGCCTCTTCCAGCCCCAGGAGCAGGAAAAGATCCCAAGGACCAGGGCATCTGGTTAGCCTTGCATGCACTGACAGCCACCTTCCCCACTGAAAGCCAAAACACTTCTGAAGGCCCAGGTGTTGTCCAAGATGCTCTGCATTGTACGACTCACCTCAGGGCTCTCTGATGCTGTTCTCCAGTGCCAGCAGCCCATGTCAGGAAGCTGTGCCAGTGCTCTCCAAGGACCCAGATGGACCGAAGGTCTGCTCCAGATGCAAGGAGACCTAGGCACCAGTGGCCACTTGGCTCAGGCATGTGAGGTTAAAGGGTGAAAGGGTTTGCATGCAGGCCACCATTTCCCCGAGTCCCCTGCTTCTCTGAATCAGAATTTGAAGATGAAAAGGTTTTGCTGATGACAAGATCCCTCCCATTAATTTAATATTTTGAGTAGACTAAAAGCCAGAGAAGCTGATCAGTTTTCTTACTCAATGGGCATGGCAGACTGGGTGAGGGCAGCCCAAACGGTCTCTCCCTGAACCACTGGGAAGTCTTCCTGAAAAGCATTTACCTCCAGATCAGTCCCTGACCAACACCACCCTGGGTTTCTTCCTACTGTGCAGAACTACAAATCATGCAAGCAACCTCTTCTCTGTATTAAGCATTTCTAAAAGAATCGGTACAATAACATTTCTCCAGAACTATTATAAATGTCCTTCAATTATGACAGCCTACAAAGCAGGGTCAGTGAAAGACCTCAAATAAGCACTGCTCTTCTCAGAGATGAAGCCCCTTGAATAGAAGGAATGTTAAAATATAGATCAAACTATGCTATGGTAACACAATTTCTTTTGATGCAGTTTGTGTGGTGACCTAAGACACCTTTGGTATTCATAGGTGAGAGCCAAATCGTATTGTTCTCTAGCAAAGCAATAATGGCAGCAGTAACCTGGGAAAATGATTTCACCCAATCATTTTCTGCGAATCATCAATAATGCTAGAATTCAGTTTTCCTCTTTGGGTAAAAATATGGTGAGACTGCCCACTCTGACCATCACCCCCATGCCACACAAGCTGGACCCCACAATGGCCACTGCAGAGTCATGGTTTGCATTCTGTTTCTGCAGTGCCCCTGAAGTGGTGACATTCCCATTTTAAGGATGAAGAGACTGAGTGTCTGAGGGTGTTAAGTCAGTAAGTCAGTGCCCAAAGACCTGCAGGTAGAAGTCAGGAAACCTGCTCCAAAACTAAAGTAACTCTCACTTTCCAACATTAGATTATTAGCAGGGGGAAATGCTGAAAAATGGGAATTGCTAAATTGTACATGTTTTTGCCAGTTTAATTTAGAAAACAAACAAAACATTTCTCTTCTTTGGGACATGGAGCAGGATACAACTGGTTACATACACAGTGTCGTCCATCACCTCACAAACATACAAAGATAAGAAGCATGCCCCTTCTGACAAACTGAATCAGCCAGAAGGTTCCTACCACATCAGTACTAAATCACTGTTGTACAGCTGAGCCCACCCCATGAGGCAGATGACTATCACAGGTCCCCAATGGACCTCTTACCTCTGGTCCAATTTTAAACATGAATATTGATCACTTAGGGCCTTTGCTGCAGTCTACTGAGACGAGGGAATGACGGACTCTTCCCTCAATTCTCCCTAGTGATTTCAGATTCAAAGAACTTGTGAATAGGAACAAAAAATTACTTTAATGTTTCTGGATTTCTGCTTATGTTTTTAACAATCTAAATGCAACTGAATTAGATTTATGGTTTTGGCTTTAGCAATGTGTTATTATCCTTATCACTCGTTTTATCAGTAGTATTTATTTTTCCAAAATATGCCAGATAGTATATTAGCACTAGAATGACTGGAAATTATTTCTGTAGACATTTTATTCCTTAACCCTGGAATCATATGTCATGAAACACACTGGGAAAAAAATTTTTTTTTTCCTTAAGTAGGCTTCACATGGATGACAGAATGTGCACATGAAATCACAATGACTCTTGGAATGTGCCTGGTGGGGGAAGGGTCAGATCACCTACTGCAGCCTGCCTATGGATGTCCTAGCAAATGACCAAGGACACATTAGAAGGCAGCACCGAACAACGAGAAGATTCAAATCAACAGGAGAAAAAACAAGCTGACTCTTTTCTCCTTCCTGCAAAGTGCCAAATTCCAATCTGGTGAAATGGCTTCCAGGTCCCCACTGCTAAAGTGGACAGGACAACACACAAACACTGCGCAAAACCTGATTCTGTGGGAGCTGCCTGACCACTCTGGCCAGCCATCGCCCTTCTCCCCCTCCAAAATGCACACAGTGCCACCCACATGTGGACAAGCCAGATAACACCACTCCTCTTGGAGTCCCCAATAATGTAAACTAAGCCTAGTTTAGTGTGGAAAGGTCAGTCCTGCAGCCCACTCTGGAACATTCCCTGAGGCTTCCCACCTGTCCTAATTAGATCCACTTTATTTCAAACACCAATACTCAACAGTAATGATGTTAACCATCTATTTCTTATTTACTTTTTTGTTGTTGTTGTTTTTCAGTTTTGTTACTAGTATTTCAACAACACCAGAGACTGTGTTTTTACAGAGGTAAAATCAACGCATTTAATATATTCTTATATTCTTATAACCAGCTGACTGCACTATCCTTATGTTTACCTGATTAGAGCTTCAGCCGCAGGCCAAGAGTTTGGTGAGTCACTCTGGGTGAAGGGAAAATATGTTTCCTTTTAGGTAACTAACTTGAAGAAAAGCCTTTGGCATGACAGTGCACAATTTCCCCAGGGAGATGGGGCTGTATTAGTGGATTCATCCCATGTGTGCTCGCCCACACGTTGTCATGTACACACTGGGATTTGAGGAGGCTACTCAGCCAGCAGCTCCCCAGACCTCCAAACAGGAGCCCACGCACAGCGGATGGGGCTGTCTGAGTGCCCCTCAGTGGTACCTGGGCACAAAGCATGAGGCAAGTGAGCTGAGAAGAGCCCAGGGCAGGACTATGCCCTCAAGCTAAGCCTCCAAGTTGGCACTTGCAGCTGCACAGCCATCATGTCTCTGAGCCTCGGTTGTCCCTATCTGTAAAATGAGGACAAAAGTTACTGTTGCCAGCATCATGGGTGATGGAGAGTGGATGTGTTAATGTGGGTAATGCAGCATTAAACTCTCTTCTGTACTTAGGGCGGCTGTGAATGCATCTCAGGTGCAAGCTTCTGGGGAAAGGTACAACCACTCAGCCTTGAAATGCTGACTCTTATTCACATCCTAGGGAAGCCAATGCCTGGGTCTCAATTTGCTCATTTTGGTAAAACTGCTCCATCTGGCATGGAACAGCTTGCTTTACAAAAAAAAAAAAAAAATACACTTTCCAGCTCTATACAGCACCCTGGCCCTGACACTACTGGACTTAACGTTTACCTGGCCAGCTTTTCTTTCCTACCATTGAACAGGAAGGGCATCACAGTCCACCATAGGAAATCCCCACACTAATCTCTGAAGCCTGAGGTGTCTGCCAGAACATAAAAGCCACTGTAGTGGCAAATCTCCTCTGTTATGGATTCACCACATTGCTAACTGATCCAGGTTGGTGAGCAGCTAGCCTCATGCCCTGGGCCAAAGGCTGAGAGAACCTCCCAGTATTCCAAAGGGAAGGATCTCATCTACATTTTTATGTCAACAAAGGAAACATGTGCTCCACATGATGAGGGCATGTGGCCTACTTAGGTTCAGTACCGTATACAAAGCCATCTTTGTTCACCAGAGAGACTTTTAAAATTATTTTCCCATTTTAAGTCAGTAAAATGTTGCTTTTGGGCCAACATGTTATTTGGAAACTCTCCGTCTGGATGCTTTTCTTCTTAGAACAGAACAGAAATTGGGCAAAGCGCACTGTGGAAACACTGGCGTATGCCCATCCCCACAGTACAGACTGTGTTGTCTTAACATCGCAAACACAGAGTTGGGCTTTCCTCTCTGAAAACTGAGATGAATATGTTGATAAATGTCGAGGCAGATTCTCCAGGCCTGAGAGCCTCCCTCACTGCAACCTGGACTATGTAGACAGTCTGTTGGGTCAGGTCAATAGCATCATGAATCTGTTTTCTATGGCTGCAGTAACAGATTGCCAGTAACTCAGTAGCTTAAAACCATACAAATTTACTATCTTCTAGTTCCAGAGATCAGAATCCCAATATAGGTCTCACTGAGCTAAAATCAAGGTGTCAGCAAGGCTGTGTCTGTTTCTGAAGATTATAGGAGAGAATCTGTTTCCTTGCCTTTACTAGTTTTTAAAAGGCCTCCCACATTCCTTGGCTCATGGCCTCTTCTTCCATCTTCAAAGCCAACAATGGAGGCCAAGTCTTTTCTACTGAGGTGCCATCTTTCTGGTTCTCTTTCTGATTTTTTTTTAACGTTTTTTATTTATTTTTGAGAGAGAGAGAGAGAGAGAGAGAGAGAGAGAGAGAGAGAGAGAGAGAGAATGAGTGGGGGAGGGGCAGAGAGAGGGAAAGACACAGAATCTGAAGCAGCTCCTGGCTCTGAGCTGTTAGCATAGAGCCCAATGTGGGGCTCAAACTCACGAACCATGAGAACGTGACCTGAGCTGAAGTCTGACAGCTCAACCAACTGAGCCAGCCAGGTGCGCCCTTTCTGATACTTTCTTCTACTTCATGGACCCCTGTGATTACACTGGGCTCACTAAAAATCTAAAATAATCTCATTTTAAGGACATGTGATTTTCACCACTTCAATTCTACTTTGCCTTGTAACCTAAAATGTTTACAGGTTCTGAGGACTAAGTGATGGACATCTTTGGGGAGGCCATTATTCTCCCTGAAATGAATCATAGCCAAAAATTTGGTACATACAACTGCATTTTACATATGAGGAAAGTGGGGTGTGCCATTTTCGGGATTTTACCCAGAACTCAATTTCTATCTGGTGCCTACATGACCAAGGAATCTTAGTGAGGTGGGATAATTCCTGATAAGGCAAGCCAAGTCTCAGCAATACATCTGCATCTGACACCCTGGACAAAGCAATCTCAGGGGTCTGAGGGGAAGCAAATCATTAGTAAGGAGGTAACTGGCTAGTGACACTGTGGCCCGTGTTGGTCTCCTCTCTTCTAGATTCTCAGATAGGTCTACCACATTATTGCCTCTTCACTAGCTAGGCTCCTTCCTTCTTTCATTCATTAATTTATCAAGTGTCTGTTGGTTCTGCTGGGCACATGCTAGGTGCTAAGGACACATGAGGTGCTAAGCAAGCTGGGTGCCAATGTCATCTTGGAATCTGGGCATCTGCACATTTTCTCTGCTTCTCAGCCACAAGGACTGTGTCTCTAGAGCAGCAATTCACACGACTGTCAAAGGTTCTTCTAAGAATCAGATAAGCAGCCTGAACTGCTCTTTGTACATCTGGATGAACCAGGGTTTAGCCCCAGTGCAACTGGATTTATACTCAGGCAGGTTAAATCCATCCCCATTCATAAGTGCCTCTGTCACCAGCACTGCTTCCACAAGGATACACATTCTCCAAACTCCACAAACCGTGTTGCCATCCTGTTTGTACTTCCAAGACAGCTCACAGTGGACATGCCAGCAGGTGAACTGAACAGTAGATTCAGAAAACCCAAGAATGAAGCTCACTCAGTTTTAACCACATTGGGCAGTTCCCAAACCTCCATGGGCCTTGGCTTCTCTGAGTACAGAATGGGAACAGCAGCTTCTCTAATACTTCTAATACTACCCACATGCTACTGGTCTGTCTTCACAATGCTCTGCCCCCAAGATGTGTGTGTGTGTGCACGTACATGTATGTGGTGTGTGTGCACATGTGCACAAAGAGGTATACACAGATATACATATAAAGGATAACTGACAAGAGAAGCATCAAACATCAAAATAGAGCAGAAAGAGCATGAGACCTAAAACAAACAGCAAGTGTTCAAGTTCATCTCTGCCATTCACTGTGTGAGTGTGCATGGATATGCCATCCAACTTCTGTCATGTGAATGTTAAGTCATCTTATCTGTAAAATATGGCTAATGATGCAAAGTGAATTGCCTCTCAGAACCGTCCATGAGAATCAAATCAGAATTTTTCCAACACAGGTTACAAGTTTATTGAATGTTTAACACATATATTCAAATAAATGTTTCTTGAATAGTTTAATGAATAGTAAATGTGAAATTTCTTTTGAAAGTATGAAATATTACAGAGGGGCACCTGGGTGGCTCAGGCAGTTAAGTGTCCAACTTCAGCTCAAGTCATGATCTCGTGGTTTGTGAGCTTGAGACCCTTGTCAGGCTCTGTGCTGACAGCTTGGAGCCTGCTTGGGATTCTCTCTCTCTCTCTCTCTCTCTCTCTCTCTCTCTCTCCCTCTCTCTCTCTTTCTTTCTGTCCCTCCCCCACTCTGTCTCTGTCTCTCTCAAAATAAACAAGCATTTTTAAAAATTAAAAAAAAATAAGTATAAAATATTACACAAATGTTAAGAATTTTTAGATTTCCTTAAATTGTAATAAATCCTGGGTAGGTAGACACTCTGGGTTTGGAAAATGGGGAGGCAAGAATGAAGGAAAACTAAAAAGTGTCCTGAAATACAAGGCACATTGTCAGAAACAGGACACTGATGGTAGTCCACAAAGATGTAGTCCACTAAGATGGCAGTTCACAAAGAGATGCCAGTCCCAACATCCATACATGGGCCCACATGAGCCTGCTGGATACCCACTCAATGAGACTTTCCAAGCTTGTTTTTAGATGACCATCATACAGATGGAATCTGCCATGCCCTGCCTTAATACTGGCCTCAGAGCTAGTATCTCACAGTGACTGGAACTGCGCTGCCACCTACATGGCTTTAAGTTCTTTCTACTGTGCCCAAGAGTCATGATCCAGGGAAAAGATGCTGACTTTATTAAATACAGATAGATAGATAGATAGATAGATAGATAGATAGATAGATATAGATAGATCATCATCAATTTTTCGGTGGTAGCATTTACCAAAAATGTACCTACCCACTGCACCATACTTCACACTTACTTTTGTACTATTTCTGAGTTCAAACAGTAATCAGTTTTCTATTTATAGATTTTGGTGAGGAAATTAATGCATTAACATACAAGTAAAGCCCAGATAAAAGTCAAAGTCTTATAGCCTAACAAATGTGAGTCATGTTCCTCTCTAGCACCTTCCTGGGCCCACAGATTAAAGGGCTTCTCTTCTAAAGGGCTGAACACAAGGAAATATTAAATCCATTTTATGTAAAAAATGAAGGCTGGGCTATTTTCCTTCCCCAAATTCACCTAACTGTAGGGATTGCCAAGCATTTCATAATTTGCTTCATGAAAACAAGTTTCTACCTTTACTAAAAATAAAAGACAAAAAATAAAACCTGTAATTCCCATAATTCCCAAACAGACTGGAGGAAAAGGTATTTTAGAATCAAAGATGGAAGGCACATCTGCTATTTATTTCAAATAATCTTCCTAAGATGTTTATCTTATTACAAGTGGTCCTTACTGCTTTCAGAAGAAGCAATGAAAACTGTTCAACATGATTATTTCCATACAGAAGACTAAATGTCCTCTTGGCCATGCATGGAATGAGTGATTTTCTACTCATTCCACGGATACACAAAACAGCTGCCCTAACACATTCTTTTCCTCTACCCCACCATAAATGTTTCCTTTCCCCAAGTCATAATTCATTCTTTCCCTAGGAATAACTGAAGGGCAGGCATGTATTTTTCTCTACTTCATCTAAATTACAGTTCTGACCACAGCCTACCTCAACACACCCATGTTTCTGTCAGACAGATGGGTCTCCATCACAGCTCAGAGTATGCTTTTTAGTCAGCCACAAAAGAACAAAAGGGAAGAGTTGAGAGGTTCTCAGGACTTTTAAAGAATGATTATACTGAGTTGAGACTAGCAAAACATCACTCACTTCTTCATTTGGTGGAATCTTCACATTTTTTAAGAATCGGTTCAAATACCTTCTTCTCTCTACCACCAAATAGCTCTGCATTCTTGAGGTGACCGGATGCCCAGTCTCAGAGCACCTGTACACCAGCAGGTGGGGCTGGTAGGCAGGTAGTGCCCTAGATTCACTGAGTCCACAACAGCTAAATGCACAGGGCCCTAGCTGGTCTTCAGGGCACCATCCCACACCCAGTCATGGCAGGCCTCCCAGAGATACTCTGGCTGAATGAATGAACGCTTTGACAATTCTCAAAACAGTCAAGCATTCCTTGTGGGATGATAGTTTTAAAAGAAATCATAATTAACCAAATGTTTTTAAAAGAAAAATACATTTATTGGTACTATTTAGGACTCTGAAATGACTTTCTGAATTTTGTAACTACCTTGTCTTTATAATGGAGGTAAAGTTAAAGTCTGATTCCTTTGAGGAAGAACACAGAAGAACATACTAGTAAGAAAAAAAAAAGCAATAAGCAATCATCAAATAACATTTAAAGTTAAACATTATATTTACTTTTCAAATGTGCCAAATATATCAGCAGGCTGATAGAACACACCCCGTTTAACTCTTTGTTCCCATGCTGTACTACAATAAGGCACTTCATTTTGCAATTTGAAAATAACATTGCCATGAGTCACCCCAGGATATCAAGGTTCCTTCCTAGTTCTCAAGTTTGTTCTCATATTTGCATTTGCTTTTTTTCAAGGTTTCACTATGGCCTTACCGTCTTGCAGGATATTTGGATTAAGCAGCTAGCCATAAATTAATGGTTAAATGAACAACAAGGATTATTTCAACACAAATGCTCAACAACTTTCATTAAAACGTTCTCTCATTTGTGTCTTATTTCTCAGGTGGAAAACATTCTGTTTAAGTAACTACTGATTCCCAACACATGTGATTTTACACCAATATTGCTCCCTAATAGGTGACAAGCCTGGATCTATGGTATTGTTATACCAAATGCTATCCATTCTTTGGAGGAACATAGAGAAGTTTCTTGGATCAGGTAGGACTTGGGTTTAGGATTAGAGGATGGTGAAATTCACAAGCGCTAACATTAGAACAAGCTTTCCTGGACATTGGGAAAGATGAAAGTAGTTGGGAGGATGTGATGTGCTCACTGACTGGCCGCAAGATGGGGGATGTGTGGAGAGGCCAGATGCAGGCAATTAAGGTCCTAACAGAAGAGGGGCCACACTGTGAGGCTAAATGAGAGGGTCCCTGCTGTATTCTCTGAGGCCTGGACCCCACAGAAACTTTCTGAGCACTGGGACGAACTGCATTCTGAGTAAGAGCACCCCTGGTGGCCATGGATGGGCTGCTGTGAAGTGAAGAGGAAGGACCACTACCAGAAAGAGCACAGCTGTGTAGGATGGTGTAAGCCCTGAGAGATATCATGGTGGAGGACAGCTCCTCCTAGGACACAGGAGGAAGCCTAGAATTCCCATATTCCCCAGAGTCTAGGGGTGAACAGGGGGGAAGAGGTGAGTCATGAACCAGGGACATTCACTCCCCAACCTTCAGAGACAATTACAGCTTTGCTGAGTAATGTACTTTACTCTGATTTTCTCTAAGGAATGGATTTTCTTTCAAAATCAAAGACAAGGGAAAAAAATCAAATGGAACATCAAACCTTAATTTAAGAAACCCATCCACTTCATCATAAATTTACTATAAGCTAAAAATAAACAAAGAGCACATTTACTTTATACGAGAATGGTGTTTTGTTTTTTGGTTTTTGTTTTGTTTGTTTTTTTTTTTTTGGTAAAGTCGATCTTCAATGTAGCACATAATTAAATTTCTCCTTTAAATGTTTCATTTGTATTCATTTCCCCTTTATTCTTGGGAAGACGTCAAAGTCACTCATAGTTCCACAGATGTATAGTGTGCCTGAGAACCGTACTCATGGCCCAGGATATGCTAGGAAGGCAGGAAGATATTTCCACTACTGCAATAAATTGGGTCTCCGACAGCACATTGTGATTTAAGCATGGGACTTGCTACTAAAAATCCTCAAAGAGAATAAGAAAGGGACTAAAGATACTTGACCCTCTTTCTCATGGCCTTTATTCTCAGTTCCACCTTTGGAGCTCTGCCACCTGGGAGGTAAGACCCGTGTTGGTCACCCAATGGGGAAGTGGCCTGTCCTGGAGTCACCTAGCTACAGACTCTTAAGTACTTCATATAGATCTAGGACACATATGATAAACTATCTGAACATAAGAAATTAATTACAAGAACTTTTTTTCCAAAAAAAATGAGAGTGTATTTTAGAGCCTAGTCTTAAAAATCAGGGTCATCAACCAGAGACCAAGGCTTCCCGGCAGTTTCTCCCATCATTTACAGCTAACTCCCAATGATCCATGGCAATGATGGGGGAACAAAGAATGAGGAGGCCAGAGCAAGATAACGATTCTCAAGCTCCTCATCTGCCGCAAACCTTCTAGAAGATCCGTCATCAGAAAGCCCCAGAGCCTAGTTCAGGTTTCCCTAATTTTCCTGTCCGTGGTCACCTAACAGGATAGCTGCTACAGAAACACTGGGGTTGCCAGGAAAACATGAGCAAGGTGGTGGAAGACTTGGGTGAGTTACCAACTATTCACTGGAGCCTGACACACCCTCATCTCTTAGAAATCACAACCAGTCATGGGCCACGCATGGGTGGAGAAGTCTGTTAAGCATCCAACTTCAGCTCAGGTTATGATCTCATGATTCGTGAATTCGAGCCCCATATCAGGTTCTGTGCTGGTGGCTCAGAGCCTGGAGCCTGCTTTGGATTCCGTGTCTCCACTCTCTCTGCCCCTTGCCCGCTCATACTCTGTGTCTCTCTCAAAAAAAAAAAAAAAGTTTTTTTTTTAAGAAATCACAACTACTCATAGGCAGTTCAAGTGCAAACTAATCCTCTTGTCTGCATGTTTTATGGTTCCTTTAAATCTGAAGGTGTCCTAGGAAATGCACATCTCTGTATTTAATTGTTTTCAAAATGTACCAATGCCAACAGGGTTCTGGGCAAAGAGACTGCCTTGCAAAAATTAAAAATACACCACGAGGGGCACCTGACTGGCTCCGGCAGTAGAGCATGGACTCTAGGTCTCAGGGTCATGAGTTTAAGCCCCACTCAGGACATAGAGCTTACTTAAAAAAAAAAAAAAATACACTATGAAAGATAGCCAAAGAAAATAATAGCCAAACTGAGCTCGGATTATATGTCCAACAGGGCTTCACACCTGCCTGCAAGATCAGCAAGGCATGTTTGTGCACAATCTGAAAACAGCAAACAGTCCCGGCAGAACTTAGGGGGCAAGAGCTGTGCAGGATCTGATGTAAATAAGCTTTCTATACAAAATACCACTCCTGGGATTCTAGTGGGAAACCACCAGGTGGCCAGTGAATCATCCTCAAGCCAGTAAGATGAGGTGCTACAAAGACCCAAACACCAAAATTTATGTTTAAAAGCTAAGTAGAGGGCATACAATGGCCTCTTTTTTTACCGCAACCTTACAAAAGCAAAGAAAAAGCAATGAATCCCTGATTGGAGAGTCAGCTTAAGTCTTCTAGTTAAATGACAACCATTGTGTGTTTAAATGAGGTTGAGGAATTGTGTTATCCAGCATGGGTCACAGATGACCTTGAGGAGCACCTTAGCAGGAATTTTACTTCATTGGATTAATTACAACCCATTAACAACCTTCAGCTACCAGACAATGGGGTCCTTCAAAAATAGGCCCTAGATAAGTCAGTGTGGATGGGACACAAGAGACAGGAAAAAGTCAGCATCAGAGGACAGGGCATGGGCCCAGATGGGAGCTTCCAGGATGTCACAGTCTGTGGTTCTTACAGCCTCTTCACAGATATTGGAGTTGAGTGATTATGAAGACAAAGAAGGCCAGAAGCAAATTTTGCTGACTGGCCAGTTCCTGGCCACAAAGATAGTGATGTATCCCACCAGGACATAAGGCAGGGCTGAGAGAAGAAAGGAGAGGAAGAAACTAAGAAAAAGGAACAATAGATGAACAGGAAAGACAGAGAAGAAAAACAAAATCAATAGTTTGGGGCATGCCAGAAGCCCTCGAACAACAGCCCCATGTGGAATTGATAAGGGAGCACAGAGCAAGCTGAGGACAAAGTACAGGCTAACAGCACCCTCCACCAGGGTGGAATATGTGTAATATTCCTCAGATACTCCTGGCTATGCAAGAACAAAGGAAAAGGGTTTAAGTGCTTGCCATGGTGATGTGGGAAACTAAGGCAAATTAAAAATTAAATTCCCTTACTGCCTACAGCCTATTGATGAGTCCTTGAAACTAGCAGAGTGACCTCTTTCTAGGAGCTCAGCTGCCTCAAAGATGACATTTTGCTAGGAGCAAAAGAGAATGTTGGCTTAACATTATCCTGACCACCCCACCCCCACCAAGAACCTGTAAGTGTACTTTAACATATAAAAATTCCTTTGGAAACTTCCTTTATCTCAATTTCCCCAAGATATATATGCTGGTAATCATACTCCAAGCTTATGGCCCCCTGGTATATATCTGAAGGGTCTCATGACTGAGGTTTTACTAAACGGTAATAAATGGCGTTTTCCTAGCAACAGCTAGCCCCTCAAGGTCCTGGAAACCATGCTTCCAAAATTCCTTAGAGTGACTCTATCCCTATCCCCCTTCCAACCTGAGATTATATAATCAGTTACCCACCACAATCCCAGCGCAGCTCTTCCTACCCACAGGTCCTGTCCCCATGCTTAAATAAAATCACCTTTTTTTTCACCAAAGACATCCTTAAGAATTATTTCTTGGCTGTTGGCTCCAGACCACCCCCATCACCCCAAAACTTCATCAGAATGATGAGGGAGCATAAGTCAAACTGAGGGCAAAGTACAAGCTAGCAACCTCCACCCCCAACAGATACACACACCCTGCCACAGGTGGGATATGTGTGGTATTCCTCGGACACTCCTGGCTACCCAAGAACAAAGGAAAGGAAAGAAAACAAATGTTAACTGATAGAGATCACAGTCATGCAGGACATGAGTCTCCATCAGTTTACAAATGTCTTGGTAAATTATAAGCAAAGGCAATCTTATCAATAGCCTAACCTCCAGAAACCTATAGACTCAGTTTCCTGGAGCCCCAACATCACTCTCCCCTTCATAGTGATGTGGGATACAAAGGCAAGAAGGAAATGGCAGGTAAAATTAAATTTCCTTATAACCTGCAGCCCATTGACAAATACTTGAGGCAAATACAACGCATAATATTTCTCCAGGAACTCTCTACTATCTTAATGCTAATGCTTTGCTAGAGGGGAAAACAACCTTAGCTTGACAATAGATAGCTAGGCCTCCAGTATTCTGTGATCTTCTTTAGCATATGAAAATCTCTTTGGAAACTTCCCTTGACTTTACCTCTCCCAACTCCCAAGTATATAACTAGTCTCTCCTCAGCATCCGGGGCAGCTCTTTTTGCTTTGAGAAAATCACCTTTTTGCACCAAAGACGTTTTCAAGAATTCTTTCTTGACCGTTAGCCCCAAACCCCACCATCACCCCAGAACCCCATAAGAAACTACCTCTGAGGGTTGCTCTAGTTTTAAACAGATGGAGACAGTGCATACTGTCATCTCCACTATTTTTTGTGTGTGGCAAGACCATACCTAAATGGAAAAGCAATTAGAAAATTTACAAGAAAGGAAATAGCACTTATGAGATTGTGGGAAGGAAAAGATTCAGGGGCTCAGAAACACCACATGTGTCAGGAGTACAAAGACAGTGCAAAGACAGAGTTCTCTGATCCATGGGGACCCAGCTCAGACCAGCCCAGCCTTGAGGCACTTCCTCAGTATGGCTGGACTGCAGCTGGTCCCCACCAGCCACTGTGTGTCTATCCATGCCTGAGTGCACCCCATTGCTCTCCACTCTACAAGACCCTGCCTCAAGGCCAGGGGAAACTGAGGCATGTGGCTGGAGCTGCCAGTGAGCAGAATGCCAGCACCCTTGGCAGTGCATAGCATTGCATAGGAACCGCGCACGAAGATGGCTCTCACCCAGAGCATATTCCATGTTTCTTCCCAAGTGGCGCCTCTGAAATTGACCAAAAGACAACTAGGAAACAGACAGAATGAACACTGATAAGAGCAAAGATGACAGCTCTGGTCCCTGCCTGGCACTCTAAGAAACTGAAGCCTAGAAATTAAAGCCAAAATGACTTTGAGTTTTAGTTTTATTTGCTTGTTTGTTTTTTTAAGTTTCCTTAGTTTCTGACTATTCTCTGGTGAAGAGCATGGTATCAATCACACTTAAAACATAACAAGTCAGGAAATAGGAACCTCACTCAGATTCTTACCATGTTAAAGAACACTTTCGTAATTCAGATATCATGCCCTGTACTGAGTACAAAGCTCTGTTTGTTTCTGCTTTGTAGAGTGTTATGTTCTACCTGTTGCTACACAATCACTTTGAGGAAACATTACTACAAAAATAAATAAGTTTCTTTTTTCATTCAAAGCGAGGGAAGAGGGAAAATAACAAGCACGCCCAAAGCACACCCACAAACCTTTTCCAAGAACACTTTCATTTGTTCCTGGGCTAGCAAGAATGCTTTGCTGATGATATCAAAGTCCTTTAATTGATCTACAATCAACCCGACTTAAACACAGGGGAAAAAATAATCATTTTGTTCCACTTTAAATTAAAACAAGTTAATTTCTTTGGTACTGGGCTGTCTTTATTTTTCTTTGAACACAGGGGAATACACTATTCTGAAACCTTGAACTCTTATTCTCCCTTGACTATAGAAGGGCAGCAAAAACATTATTAATCTCTGAGTTGGATTTTTAGAAAAGACAAAGTAAAATTCCATTTCCAAAAATGATCACAAACTTCCACTTCTGACTGAGATGGAATGAAGGTACAGGATTTACCCTCCTCTGTGAAATAAGTAAGAAACTGGAACAAAATACATTAAAAGAAAGTGGTGTCCGACATTGAACCACAGGGACCCAAGGAGAGGGGAACACACAAAGTGAGTCCTACTCCAGACAACTTTATTGTCTGGAGAAAGTTGCCGTCTGCATGCAGACGGGCAGGGTACCAGGAAAAGCCCAAGGTCTCTCTAAGTACAGGAGATACAGCTGAGGGCCCAGGGAAACGAAGGCAGCTGCAGTTTGCAGGGCAGAGTGCAAGAAAGGGGAAAGATGCCCAGAGACAGATGGCAATGGAAGTCAATAGAGTGTCCTCATTGAGTTTTCAGCAGAGTCTTGGTCAGTGCTGCATGGGAGGAAACTACCCAGGGCCAGGGAAAGAGCCACCTGAAAAAAAAGCAAAGGAAAGATTGCTGGAGCTCCCAGGGCTCCAGGAATAGTTCTTGCTGTCACCAGCCAAGGTAAAGAATCTCTTAATTCAAAGGGCACCTGGTGGAGTAACCTGATAGGTATTATCTCAGTAGTAGGGAGAAAATGAGTCATAGACTGAGCTGCTCTGATCCTGTCGCACAAAGATTACAGGTAAGGCTCTACAGGACCAAACTGTTTCTAAGTAATTTAACTACACTGAGAACAAAACTCAAGAACATTTATAGGAATTAACATCCAAAATATATAAAGAACTCTGGAGGCACCTGGGTGGCTCAGTCAGTCAGCTGAGCATCTGACCTCTGCTCAGGTCATGATCTCACAGTTTGTGAGTTCAAGCCCCACATCAGGCTTGCTACTGTCAGCCTGTCAGAACAGAGCCCATTTCAGATCCTCTGTCCCACTCTCTTTGCCCCTCCCCCACTTGCATTCCCCCCCCAAAAAAAATTAAAACAAAACAAAGTATTATAAAGAACTCATAAAACTCACTACCAAAGAACCCAATTAAAAAATGTGCAGAGGATCTGACTAGACATTTTTCTGAAGAAGACATACAAATCACTAACAGACATATGAAAAGATGCCAGCATCACTCATCATCAGGCAAATACAAATCAAAACCACAATAAGATATCACCTCACACCTGTCAGAATGACTAGAATCAAAAACACAAAGTGTTGGCAAGGATATAGAAAACAAAAGAGACTGCACTGTTGGTGAGAATGTAAACTGGTGCAGCCACTATGGAAAACAGTATGAATTTCCTCAAAAAAATTAAAAATAAAACTATCACATGATCCAGCAATTCCACTTGTGAAGAAAACAAAAACACTAATGTCCAAAGATATAGGCACCCCTATGATCACTGCAGCATTAGTTACAATAGCCAAGATATAAAAGCAACCTAAATGTCTATTGACAGATGAATTTCCATCTAGTATTATTCCATTTTATAGATAGATAGATATAGATATAAAATAGAATATTACTCAGCCATAAAAAATGAGATCTTGCCATTTACAAGAACATGATGTACCTAGAGGGCATTATCTAAGTGAAATAAGTCAAACAGAGAAAGACAAATACCATAAGATTCCACTTATGTGTGTAATATAAAGAGTAAAACAAACAGAAAAGAAAACAAACAGACTCACAGGTACTGAGAATAAAGTGGTGGTTGCCCAAGAGAAGAAGGGTAGAGGGAAGGACAAAACAGATAAAGAAGTTTTAGAGGTATAATCGTTCAGTTAAATAAATAAGGCAAGGGGATGTAATGTATATCATAGGGACTATATTCATTAATATTGTGACAACTCTATATTGTGACAGATGGTAATTAGACTTACTGTGGTGACCATTTCACAGTGTAAATATTGAACCACTATTATACACCTGTAACTAATACAATGTTGTATGTCAATTATTCTTCAATTTTAAAAAAAGAACATTTAAAGGAACACAACAATGTCTAACACCATATAAGGTGAAATTCAAAATGCTTGACCTCTAATAAAAATAATTACCAGGCATGCAAAGAAACTGGAAAATATCACTCATACTAAGGATCAGAGATGATACAGATAAAATAAATAAAGACATGAAAATAGTTGTGATACCTGTAATTCAGGTGTTCAAGAAGGTACACAAAAGATTTGAAAAAAAATCACTGGATGGGATTAATGGTCGATTAGACATCATAAAAGAAAAAATAAGTAGGGAACCTGAAGACACAGCAGTCGGATGAGCATGCGACTCATGATCTCAGGGTTGTGAGTTGGAGTCCCACGTTGGGTGTAGGGACTACTAAAAAAGGTATAAATTTACAAAAAACTAATATGAAACAGATTTAAAAAAAAAAAAAGGTGGGCAATAAGAATGAGAAGAGCATCAGTAAACTGTCGAACAACTTCTAGTAAGCTAATGTAACTGTAACCAGATTGGGAAGAGGGGTGGAGCAGAAAAAAATGGATGAAGAAATAATGACCAAAAATGTTCCAAATCTGACGAAAACCAAACAACCACAGATTCAAAATGCTCAGTAAACCCCAAACACAAGAAACAAGAAAAAACAAACCCAGGCTCATCCTATTCAAACTGCTTAAAATCAATGACAGAACCATAAAAACAGAAAAAAAGATTATGTACACAGAAGCAAAGATAAGAATGAAACTTCTCACTGGAAACAATGAAGTAAAAAGACAGTGGAGCAACACATTTAAAGTACTAAAAGAAAAACTGCCCATCTATAACTCTACACCTAGTTAAGATATATTTTGAAAACAAAAGAGAAATAAAAACTTCTTCAGGTTCATAAAAATGAACAGAATTTATCCTGGGCAGACCTGTACACTCTGGGAAAGTAAATGGAAACCCTTTGGGCAGAGGGAAATCTTGTATGTAAGAAAGCCATGAGAGGTATTAGAAACAGGCAACTGTGCCTACTGTCACTGATGACGCCTGCAGATCCACACCTTTGAGTCTGGAGTCCAAATCCTCATTTGCCCTTTTCTCCCACACTTTCCATACTGACTGAGGCCTTGTTTTCATGCTTCCTTAAAGTTGCTCTGGAAAATACATGTTTCCTTGTGATCTTGTAGATTTCCATAGTCCTAAAGCTGGGCAGATGGGAGTCAGTTATTTGGAAAGATAAATGAATGAGCCTTTTTACATTTAAATTAAGCTACTTTGGATTTCCCTTGGAACTATTTCTGGCTTCGGAACTGATTTTGTGTATAAAAAGTGAAAAATCTTTTACATTTCGAAATTTGAGTACAGAAAGACAATAAAGGCAGAGTCAGCTGGAATTCTGAAGGATGTCAGAGTCTGGGACCAATGTTTAAAAATTAATGGGAAAATGCACAAATATTTGTACTTTTTAATGTATGGTGTATACCTTCTAAACATAAAATGTTCATGTCGATTGTGAAGAGTATGTATGGACAAAGGTTCTCTCAAGAGACTAGAAGGCCCTTTTAAGAAAAAAGATACGACAATTGAACTTCCTGCTGTTTGCTGAAATCAGCTTGATTAAACTGAAATCCCTCCCCCCCTGCATCCTCTACCAAGCTTACATCAGACTAGTAGGCACTCAAGTTAAATTCCATAAAACTCATGCTGGTATGCTCCATCAAAAGAAAAACAAAAATCTGAATAGATGTTTGCACAATCAATCTAATTAGTTAAGATTATTGATCAGGTGCAATTTATCAGTGCTCAAAATGATTCACATAACCTCAAATTCCAAAACAGGAGAAATCTGTGTAGCATTCTAGGGAGAGGGCACAGGGAAGTAATAGGAGAGCCAATATACTGTGACCACAGTCTGGCCTCTCACACACTCCAGGCTTGTTTTCTGATTTTTTTATTAAGTATGTTTTATAAATGCATTCTCATTGCATAAAGTAGGAACTGTGGCACTCTGTCTCAAGGTTCTATTTTGAACCCTTCTAAAATAGTACCTAGAGAGTCGATAGATGGTCAGTTCCATGGGAGTGTTGAGGTCCCAGACCAGTGGTCCACAATAACCTCTGCCCTCAGTTGGAAAAAAAGGTTTATAAAAAGACATTTATAAAAATCTCTATGTCTGGCTTATTGTGAAACCCAGCCAACACTGCCAACTGCATGGGAACAAGGGGCATCTCTTGGGGCCGATCTGGCTTCTATAGCCACACAGTGCCATGTACATGGGGTGCCTGCTGGACCTGGCCTGTACCTATGGGTGTACACACCCTTCTCTGAGGCTTCCCACTTCCAAAGTCAGGAGTGGCCAGGCAGCAAGAAAACTTCCATGTATCACTTTTGCTATTCAATAGCAGATGTTCTTCAAATTGCAGAATCTTAGAAGGTAAAGAATCTTAGGGCTCACCTATTCCAATTTTCAATAGTAATTGCAGGACATGGGCTAAAACCAAACTCAGAAATGAATTCTACAAAAACATGAAGTTTTTTAAATGATAATATTTTCATCACATGTGAAAAGTGACTTTCCCCCAAGAAAAAGAGATTGTGCTAGAAATGTTCAAACAAGACTAGTTTTTTTTTTGTTTTTTTTTAAGACTGGTTTTACTTACTAGCCATTTTAGAAGATATGTTAACTTAACCAAGCAACTAGCTTCCTTGCTTAAATAATACATTTTTGTTTTAAATAGGGTGATACCTTTACGGTTCAAAGTGGTTTGTTATTTTAGTTCCAACTCTTGCAAACGTAAGGAAATTTTATCTTTCCAATTCTAGGCTGATAACCCGAGGATTAATCTGACAACTATGTCATTTGAAAGAGTTTTAAGAAAGGAAGGGAGGAAAATTACCTAAATCTTTTTTAACCAGAAATTTCCATAGGGTTGTAGAATACCTGTAATAATTAACTTATGAGAAAACTAAGCTATTTCTATAAGTGTGATATTTTCAATATCAGCAACATTTAAATTTAGAAATTAAACTGTTTGAAGTTGATACACAGAACTTGCAGAACAATGAAAATTATGGTGAATAAAATGACAAATTTTATGTTGCTTTTCTGGCTTTGCTTTTAAAGCAAAAGTGTAAAAATATGGAAAACCAAATGAATTCAAAGTTTTTCCTTTCTGGCTGTGCCTAAAGAACAAAATTGTGGGGCGGGGTGGGGGGAGGTGATTGGGTGGCTCAGTTGGTTAAACAACCAACTCTTGATTTTGGCTCAGGTCATGATCTGTTGGTTGGTCATAGGATTGAGACCCATGTCCAGCTATGCACTGATAGAGCGGAGCCTGCTTGGGATTCTTTTTCCCTCTCTCTCTGCCCCTCCCTCCCTCTCTCATTCTCTTGCTCTCTCTCTCTCTCAAAATAAATAAATAAACTTAAAAAAATTGGTTTTACATATGGTAAAAATTCAGATTTCTGTTAAGTGACAGACACAGAAAAAATCTATGAAATATAGAATTCCGTGCGTTTTGTAGAGTATAAATGTATTTAATATTTCCAAAATACTGCTATGCCTTAAACATCACATTAAAAGATAACCATCGACCATGCTAAAAGTTTGGCCACCTCTCTCCCTAACCCTGCAATCTCAGCCATTGCACTACAGTTTTGAGACAGTGTAATATTCTGAGTAATTTAAAAATGAGGGGGAAATGTGGACTTTTTGTTTGTTTTACCCATATGAATTTTTGAAGTCTGACCTATCTGTGAAGTAAAAAGGCCTAAGATCTCCATGTTTAAAGAATCACTCTCCTCATTAGAGAGATGAGAGGCTTACAAAAGGAAAGCCTACTAAAAAAATGGGTGAGAATTCCTACTGTAGCTTATACTCGGGCTACAAAAGGGTGGGTCTCTATCTTGGAATTTGAAAATGTGTAGGAAAAAAAATTCTGCCCAAATTTTACAATTTCACTAGTCTATAAAATCGACTATTTACAATGTGATTTTCTCTTCTTTTTTTTTCTGAGTGTGCACAAGTGTGTGCAAGCATGCACACCGGCAGGTAAGGGAAAGAGAGAGAGAAAGCATGAGAGAGACTGCAAAAGCATGCACACGGGTGGGGTAAGGGCAGAGAGAGAGAATCTCAAGCAGGCTCCATGCCCAGCACAGAACTGCACGTGGGGCTCAATCCCACACGGGAGATCATGAACTGGGCTGAAATCAAGAGTCTGACGCTTAACCAAGTGAGCCACAGAGGCACCCTTTTCCTATTTATTTTAACAAACAGTGCAGTCTGCATCCCACTGGAAAGTAAAACCCTTATTTAAATAGATTAATTCCCAATTTTGATAGTATGAAATGATTAACATGAAAATACTATTCATTTGGGGAACTTAATTTGACGTAACATACTTCATCTTACAAAAGAGTCTAAGAATGGGCACCTGGAAGGCTCAGTCAGTTGAGCGCCCAACTTTGGCTCAGGTCATGATCTCATGGTTCGTGGGTTCGAGTCCCACATCTGGCTCCAGGCTGTCAGTGCAGAGCCCACTTCAGATCCTCTGTCTCCCTCTCTCTCTGCCCCTCCCCTGCTTGCACTCTCTCAAAAATAAGAAGCGTTAAATTTTTTTTTTTTAAAAAGAGTCTAAGAATGATTGATAAAATAATTTACTTGGTGAGGACAACTGCCCAAATGTATATAAACATAAATTGCTGACTCTTCTTTTCTCCAAACTTTCTCATCCACTCAGATCTTAGGTAGAAGGACACTAATCTCTGCAGGGTAAAAAGTGATTGTGAGGCTCAACAATCAGTCCAACTGTTAATAGATGCAGATCCAGCTGTGTACACATTATTTAACCTTTTCTGGGGTCAGATTCCTTATCTCTAAAATGGAAACAAGAAGGGGCATCTGGGTGGTTCAGTAGATTGGGCATCCATAACTCTTGGCTCTCACACCTTGTGAGATTGAGCACCACCTCCCCACCTTGGGCTCTGTGCTAACAGCCGGGAACCTGCTTGGGATTCTCTCTGCCCCTCCCCGACTCATGCTCACATGCATGCCCTCTCTCTCAAAATAAATAAATAAATTTATATGCATAAATATAATGAAAACAAGACCACATCAAGCTCTCTCAAAGAGGAAGAGTACTAAAGAATTTGAAGAGTAACATGAAATGAAATGTAGAATGCTATGATGATGATAAAGTAAAATCTGGCTTGTAAATGCTCATTCTTTTTGGTAGAATACAAACATACTCATTTTTGCTTTTCACATGAAATTAGTTTTAATAGTCTAGTAAACTTAATTTTTGTGGAATTTGTTTGAAACAACTGCAAGATAAATTCACAAATATAAAAAGCCACACAGAAAAAATGTAATTAACCTATAGCATTATTTATTTTATCTTAAATTCCATTAAAATGAACCATAGGGATAATTTTAAATTGCCAATTGAACTTTATTTTTATACAAACAATATATAAAAAGAAAAATATTTACTATTTATAGGAGATAACACTTAAAGCAAACTGAAACCAAAAAGAATTTTTTAATGTGAAAAAATATAGGATGAATATATAGGAAAATATTTTAATGACAGTAAATTAATACTAAGCAAATATTTTTAAAGAAAATATATTAAATGAATAGGTCATATGACAGTGATAAATATATACAATAGAACCATCATGATCATAGTCAAAAACTTCAATAAAATAACCACATAAAACTGTAAATACCATACTTATGGACTCACAAACTAGCTCAAAAATCTGGGGAAGGAAGCTTGTCCAGGGAAGGCAGTCCATTGACAACAGCACAAATATTAAATATGTCAGAAAATAAATTTAAAAATTAATGTGCAGAATCTGTATGGACAAAATAGCACTGCTTTCTGAGTTACTTAAAAGGAAACTTGGCTAATACAAAGCCTCACCCACCACTGCCCTAAATGGAAATATTCAATAGCTTATCAAATACTGATCTCTTACATAAGGGCAATCTTAACCAAAACTCCAAAGGGACTTTTTTTGAAGGGAGAGGGTGGTTTGAAAATACCTCAAATATTTATATGGAAAAATAAATAGGTGAAAATATCCAAGAAAACTATTTAAGGAGTGATTTTTCACTACCACATGTTAAAATGTTTACAAATGTTCAGTGTAATGTGCAAGGTAAGATCAGTAGTCTGAAGTAAGAAGATTGTAAAAATTAATACAATAAACGTAGGATTTTAAATTGGTGAGGAAGAAAAAAGTCAAAACATACTTCCTGAAAACATTTATTATGTGAATGGGAAAAATAAACCTCTACCCTTTCACTACCCTGTAAAACTTTGAAATTAAGACATAAAATCATAAGGAAAATAGAAATGAATATAGGTGACTATTGGCATATTTCAGGGTTTAGAAGAAATTTTTAAGTTAAAAGGTATAAAAAAGCTAAGGATTGGGGCACCTGGGTGGCTCAGTTGGTTAAGTGCCCAACTTCGGCTTAGGTCATAATCTCACAGTTTGTGGGTTTGGGCACTTTATCAGGATCTACGCTGACAGCTCGGAGCCTGGAGCCTGCTTTGAGTTCTGTGTCTCCCTCTCTCTCTGCCCCTCCTCTGCTTGTGCCCTCTCTCTCAAAAATAACTAAACATTAAATTTTTTTTTTTAAAGCTAAGGTTTGACTACATGAAACTTTCGAGCCTTTATGTATCAAAAAATTCACCTTAAAAAAAAAAAAGAAAAATAATAGAAAGTAATGACTAAGTGGGAAAAATACTTGCTTGCAACATATATATCAGATAAAAATTAATTAATATGATGGGATATATCTATATATCTTATAATTTAATGAAAAATAAACACCATGGCTTTTTGTAACTAGCAAAGGAACAAGTGATTTAAAAATCACTTGAAATACATATAGCTGGTAACTGTAAGGAAATAATGTGCAATCAAATAATATCAAAGACACACAAGTTAAAAACAAGAAGATACCATTTTTGCCTGTCTTTAGACACAGACTAAACTGGTATCCAGTGTCAGTGAGCAGGGGAGGCCTCTGTGGGCAACCATGTCAGCTGTGGCATCTGATATTGGAAAGGGCTTTCCACAAGTCTCAGGAGGCCCAGAGCAATATACCTAGAGGTCATAACCAACAGAAGTGTGCACAAGGGTATACAACCATTTCAAAAATTAATAATGAAGTAAATAGTGACAATCTTTAGAGTAGAAACTTTGTAGTCTTTAAAAGTCATATGTTTTCAGACTATTTCATGACACAGAAAACATAATAATGATGTAACCAACATGGGATACAAAACTATAGATATACCAGGATGGTAAAAATATCTCTGAGTGGCAGAAAAAGTTACACAATTATTATTTTTTTCATTCTGTATGTTCCAAATGATTTACAGTTAACTTACACACTTTAGAATCATAATAAATGTTATTTACAAATACATATTGTATGATGCGCTAAATTGTTATGTAGTACTTCTCAAAACACAATGGTACATAATAATCTATGTTTATTTCAGTATTATATTAAAATTTTAGCATGGCTATGTAATTTTTGGGACAGTGTGTAAACTTTATTATCTGGCTTATGATTTTGCCTCCTATCCCTACTGACCAGATACGTCATAAGGACCAAACATGCCTTTGCATAACTCACAATAACAATATGAGGTAGGTAATATTCCCATTTTACAGAAGAACATGGACTTTAAGTATGCTCAAATTAATTAGCACCTAAGCAGAGCTGGGACCAAAATTCAGGTCTATTTCACTCCAAAGGCATACCAATTTATGTACTGTCTCTCTCTCTCACACACAACCTACATCTTAGAAAATAATGTCAATAGGGAAAACTGCCTTACATATAACAATTTCCTCTCTCCTTTTATACCTTACACAAAGCAGGGTACTGCCAATTCACAGCAAATAAATGTTTAAATGTGCAACTGTGGTAAACCAAAGTTTAAGCCAAACTGAACTGCTAATTCTAACCTAAAATAAAAACAAATCTGGATTCCTATATGTCTTTCTTACATTAGATTTTCCATCTAAGGTTATAAATTTCACCATTAAGTTATGAACCATTTAATCTAAATAGGAACTCTTGACACCCCTGCAATGTGCAAACTTTCATAAGTTAACCAACTATTTAAAAAAAACAAACTGATTTTTTACATATTCTAGTAGACTTTTAAATTTAGAAACTTCAAGAGTGAAAGAGAAATTGTGATTTAAGTTTGGAAAAGCCTAGTATGTTTTTAAGTTAATAAAGAACTTAGTAACTTAAAGAAAATTCTAGCTTCAATGCATTAGCAAAAGAAAAACTCTTCTGTATCTCTATCCTATATTAATAACTATATTATTAGTAATAATAACATAGACAATTGTTTAGCTCTTATCGTTTATGAGAAATTTTCACATACATAACCTAATTTTTGCAAAGCATCTCCAGAAGAATTGTATTATATCCATTTAGTGGAGGACAAAACTGAAGCCAGGAATGCAAAGTCACCTTCCCAAGTTCACACAGCCAGTCACTGAAAGCTTCAGGATTTTTTCCAGATATCCTGGTTAGTGCCCTTACACAGGTATTCTTTCTTAAAATCAGAAATTCATAATATTGAATTTCAAATACTGGACTAAATTATTTATAAGTGCAAGATTTGCCAAGGAAGTTACTATACAATTTATTCAGAGCTCAAAACATCACTTGAATTAATTCAACATCACTGATCTTCAATTTCTATAAGCAAGTAAAAAATTTCCATAGCATAACATTGCCCCTAATTAAAATATTCTAATGAATTCATTCTAATAGATTCTTGAAACTAGGGCTTTGAAAAGAACACATAGTAATAAACAAACTTTAAGCTAACACCTTTCCCAATTCATTAATATACCAAAAAAAATTTATATAGTTACTTACTATATTACAGAGGTTGGAAAATTTTTTTTCTGTAAGGGGCTTAAGAGTGAGTAAACTTTATAGGCCATAAGCTCTCCTTTGCACCAACTCAACTCTACCACTGTAGCACAAAACAACCAACAAATGATATATAAACAAACAGTATGGCTGTATTATAAAATTTTATTTACACAGGGGCCATTGTTTGCTCACACTCACCAGTTACCAATAATTTGCTATAAGGCAGCTTATTTGTGTATGAACATAAAATTTATAGATAACACTTCCTACTGTCAGAGAGAAAAGATAATTTTGCTAAACCTAGTAACTGAAAAAATATTTCTCAATTATTATTTCTTATATATATATATATTTTAAAGTTTATTTAGAGAGAGAGAGAGTACGTGCCAGAGAGAGAGCAAGACCAAGCGTAAGCAGGAGGGGGAGGGGCAGAGAGAATAGTGGGGAGTCCAACACAAGGCTCAAACTCACGGTGAGATCATGACCTGCCTTGAGCTGAAATCAAGAGTCAGACACTTAACTGACTGAGCCACCCAGGCACCCCACTTTCTTATATTTTTAATATTCTTATATTTTTAATATTTCAACAAATTTTTGAAAAAATATTCTTAACATTCTATGTTTAGACTGTCAATGCAGATGGCAGAGTAAAGGTCCCTATTTTCTCCACCATGTTAGAGAAAATTCTCTCTTCTAGATTAGCAATGAGAATACTGGCAAAAATTGTCAAAATCAACTTTTTCAGATCTCTGAAAATTAATCAAAAACTAGCTATAATCTGAGAACATTTATTGAAGAAAAATGGCTGAAACTCAGTAAGTGAGTTTTCTGGCATTTTAACTTTCCCTAGTTCCTATTCCCCTCACTCTAGCATCATAGTAGCCATAACCACAGTAAAAACCAACAGCATGGAAGCCAAGGGGGTAGCAAAATACAGGAGCTTCCTCAAAGCCCCATTCTCACAGAATTGTCATTATTTGACCAGTTTGTTTCAAGGGAGACCCCACCCAAAAAGCTGTCTTTATTTGATCTGATTTGGACCTCAGTCAATGTGAAAAGCCTTTTTCCTGGGGGTGTTTGCCAAAAAAAATTATAGGCAATTGTATAGGCTGCTTCAGATGGTGCATAAGAATCAGGGCAAACAATAGGATGACCAAAAGCTTAAAAAAAAGAAAGAAAATCTGGGGAATGAGATAATAGATAGCTGTGAAAAACTCCAACATGTTCCCAGGAATCTAGAAGACCACATGCATACATAGGAATGTGCACATGGCCAGAGCCATGTGCATGCTCAAAAGAGACCTAAAAAGGCCTTAATCTCTCACTTCTGACTATGAAGTTCTGAAGAAGCAGAAAGTGTAGGCTAAGACAGGGTAAATTGTCTGGTTGAGTGTTGAAGACATGCCACAAGATAAACAAAGAGCCCATCAGCAAAGACCAGGGGACTGTCCAATCATTATTTGACCACTAAGTTAGTATTCTAGTCTTCAGTGGACAAACAGAAAAAAGAACACAGATTTTAAGAAGTGGTTCAGAAAAGTCACTAAGCAAACAACAAAGAGCAACAACAAACCCTGGGAAGGAGGGAGAATTAGATTTCTGGAGTGTCCACATTATATTCTTTTAATGTCATTTTCAACAACAAAAATTATGAGACATGCAAAGAAACAAGAAAGTACAGCCCATACGCAAGCAAAACTGTCACCAAGGGAGTGCAGGTGTTGGATTTACAAGACAAAGACTTTAAATCAGCCATTTTAAGTATATTCAAAGAACTCAAGGAAACCATGTCTAAAGAACTAAAAGAATATATGAGAATGAAGTATCACCAAATAAAAAATATCAGTAAAGAGATAGAAATTATTATAAAGAACCAAGTAGATGGGGTACCTGGATGACTCAGTCAGGTAAGAATTTGATTCTTGGTTTCTGTTTAGGTTATGATGTTACAGTTCATGGGTTCAAGCCCCACATCAGGCTCTGAGATGGGAGCACAGAGTCATCTTGGGATTCTCTCTCGCCCTGTCTCTCTCTCAGCCTCTCCCCAGTTCTCTCTCTCTATCCGTCTCTCTCTCTCAAAATAAATAAATAAACATTGAAAAAAAAAAAGAACCAAATAAAAATTCTGGAGTTGAAAAGTATAATGCTGGATATGAAAAATTGAGGGCTCAACAGATCTGAGAAGATAGAAATATCAAAAAACTTGAAAATAAGTCAATTTAGATTGTTCAGTATGAGAAACAGAAAAAAAATAAGTATCAACAGTCTTAAGAGATCTGTGGAACACCAAGTGTATGGAAACATACAAAATATACGTGTCAGAAGAAAAAGAGAAAAAAGGGGAAGAAAGTATATTTGAATAAATAATGGCTGAAAAACTTACTAACTTTGATGAAAAACATTATTATACACACCTATACTCAATGAACTCCAAGTAGGATAAACTCAAGATATCTGAACTTACACATATAATAACCCAATTATCAAAAGCCCAATGCCCCAATTTGAGTAACAAGGATGAATTTTGAAAGCAGCAAGAGAGAAGCAACTCATCTCAGACATGCTATCTCTAATAAGTGTAACAGCTGATTTCTCATCAGAAATCATGGAGTTGAAAAACGTATTCAAAGTGCTTAAAGAAAGGCTGCCATCCACTAAGTCCATATCCAGCAAAAACTATCCTTCAAAAATCAAGGAGAAATTCACATTCAAAAGTAAAGAAAAACTGGGAAAATTTATCACTAGCAGACTTCCCCTACAAGAACTACTAATCAGTATCCTTCAGGTTGAAATAAAAGCACAGTAACTTGAATCCACATGAAAAAACAAAAAGCACAAGTAAAATCTACTAAGTAAACATAAAAGACAGTATAAATGTAGTTTTCCCTTTGATTTAAAAGACACCTGCATAAAGCAATACTTACAAATCTATGTCGATAGACACAGAAGTATGTAATCTGCATAGTAAGAGTACAATGGAAGGGAGAACAAATGAAGGGATTAGGAGCAAAAATTTTATCATGCTGTTTTTAAGGTGGTATTAATCTAAACTAGAGTGGAACAAATTAAGATGTTAATTTTAATACTCAGGGCAACCAATAAGATATTAACTCCATAAATAAATGAATAAATAAATAAATAAATAAATAAACAAATAAACAAACAAGGGGATAAAAATGGTACAATAGGAAGTATCTATTTAACAAAAAAAATAAGGCTGTGATGAAGGAACAGAGGAAAAATACATGACACATTGAAAAAATACAGCAAAATTACAGACTTAAATACTGCTTTCTCAGTAAATACATTAAATGTAAATGGATCAAGCTCTCTAATCAAAGACAGAGACTGACAAAATGAAGTCTTCTTTAAAAAACATGATCTATCTATATGCTGTCTATAAGACAACATTTCTTTTTTTTTTTTTTTTAATGATTTTTTTTAACGTGTATTTATTTTCGAGACAGAGAGAGACAGAGCATGAACGGGGGAGGTTCAGAGAGAGGGAGACACAGAATCCGAAACAGGCTCCAGGCTCTGAGCTGTCAGCACAGAGCCCAACGCAGGGCTTGAACTCACGGACCGCAAGATCATGACCTGAGCTGAAGTCGGCTGCTTAACTGACTGAGCCACCCAGGCGCCCCAAGACAACATTTCTTTTTAAGTGAGAGTACGCACATGCACACATGGGGGAGAAGAAAAGATGAAGAGACAGGGAGAGAATCTTAAGCAGGCTCCAGGCTCAGCACAGAGCCCAACATGGGGCTCGATCCCATGGCCCTGGGATCATGGCCTGAGCTGACATCAAGAGTTGGACACCCAACAAACTGAGCTACCCAGGCACTCCAAGACACACATTTTAGATTCAAAACACAAATAAGTTGAAAGCAAAAGGATGAAAAAAGATATAATAAGAAAATGGTAACCAAAAGAGAGCTGATTGGCTATATTAATATCAGAAAAAAACAGATTTAAAATAAAAATTGGTACTAGAGTGATAACAAAAGATGTTTTATAATAAATAAGTGAATCCATCAGGAAGTCATACAATTATAAACATAAATGCACCTAAAAACAGAGTTCCAGCACACATAAAGCCAAAATTGACAGAATTGAAAGATGAAACTGACAATTCAACAATATGTGGAGATTCCAATAACCCACTTATGATAATGAATGTAACTATCAGAAAAAAAATAGAAAACTTAAAACAATGAAAATGAACTAGATCTATCAGACAACTACAGAACATGTCACCCAACAACAGAATACACATTCTTCCCAAGTATACATGGAATGCTCTGTAGCACAGACCACATGCTAGGCCATAAAACAAGCCTTAATAAATTTAAAGGACTGATATCATACCAAGCGTGTTCTCCAACCACAATGAAATGAATTTAGAATTCAGTAACAGAAGCAAACTTGGAAAATACATAAATATGTGGCCATGTGGCTCTTTAAGAGCCAATGGATCAAAGAGGAAATCACAAGGAAAACTAGAAAATACTTTGGGATAAATGCAAATGAAAACACAACATACCAAAATTTATGGGCTAGAGCTAAAACAGTGCCTAGAAGGAATCTAACATCCTATATTTAATATCATTTCTGTTTTTTTTCAAACATAAGCATTTCCATGCAATTAAAATGATTTTTAAATGTAATTTAACAAATATATAATATCTCAACAAATGAATATACCATAATATCTGGCTATTATGCTAATTTGGCAGCATTAAGTTATATTCTATTTTTGCTGTTGTAAAAATTAACTGTCTTTGAGCACTTTAATCTTTGTATTAAAGATTCTTCTCCCCAGGGGCATCTGGGTGGCTCAGTCAGTTAAGCATCCAACTCAGTTTTGGCTCAGGTCATGATCTCATGGCTTCATTGGTTCAAGCCCCACATGGAGCTTTGCACTGGCAGCATGAAGCCTGGTTGGTATTCTCTCTCTCTCCCTCTCTCTCTGCTCCTACCCCACTTGTGCTGTCTCTGTCTCTCTCAAAACAAATAAACTTAAAAAATATATATTATTTTCCCCATATTTTATCTGTAGAAATGGAATGTATACTAAACACAGGTGTTTCTATGGCTGGTGATATCTGTTAACCTTATTAGTAAAACTATGTTCAAATCATACATAGTGATATAAATGTTTGGGAGAAAGGATGGGTGGTAAATATCATACTCCAATATGTCTGCAAGAATCAACATGGTAAGAAGAGGGAAGTGGAAACCAGTTGTATTCCTTCCTTTTCCATTTTCTCTTTTAATAACACAATTAGATCAAAGAATGCTTTGTCATAAAAGATTTTTACAAAGCTTGGTCGCGTATGTCTGGGGTTAAATGGAAAGTGTCGGTTCACGCATCTTCATGCGTGGTAGTGATATAACACCAGTGATGATGCTAACCTCTGACAGCACCCAATGAGCAGTGACTTCAGGTCTTTGCAATTATTTAACCTAAACTTCTACTAAGCAGGTAATATCAGTTCCATCTTAAAGATGTGCTAAAATAGAGAACCCCATAAATTTTATTTTTAGTAAAAGCATTTCTTAACTGAGTCAATAAATATTGAGTGTGTTGATGTTCTTTGTTCTTTAAAATATATTCATATAAATGCATCTGAAGCATCATTTAGGAGGTAGACATCACTCTACTCGAGGAGCCAGGTGTGCAGCCACAGGAAAAAGTTATTGCCCCTCTGGAGTTTACATTATAATGAGGAGACAGGGTTGCAAAACAGCTAAAGGGCAGGCAAACAGGTAAAAGGGCAGATATGGTGGTTAAGTGCTATCAAGATAACCAGATCAATGTAAGGACAAAGGTGGCCAGGGAAGGACTCCCTAAAGATGTGACAGTGGAGCTAGGGAGGACTAAGGCAGGGCACAGTCAGGAGGCCAGTGTGGTGAAATGCAGGTGCAAAGTGGAGTGGCGAGAACACAAGTGAGGGATGTGCAGCCAGCCACGTACAAAGACCTACAGGCATGGGAAAGGGCTTCAGGGTATGCGGGTAGGGAAAGGGGGCTTTTGAGCAGAGGTGTGTGTGATCTGCTTTATATTTTAAGGCATCACTATGGCAGCTGAGTGGAGGGTACACAGTGTGTACTAAGGCAAGGATAAAGGCAAGAGCTGGTGAGGGTAAAGGCGGGGAGGCCAGCTAGGACACCATGGTCATAGTGAAAGGGAAGCAGCTAGGTTCTCAGGGAAAACCAGTGAAAGCTGTGGATGAATCTACAAAGGGAACAAGGCATGAAGAGGGACCACCCCACCACACAGGCATAGCAGGGGGTGAACTGGAGGAAAGAAAGTACACAGGGCAGCTCCTGGCCCTGCACGTACATCCTCACCTTCACCTCACTCAGAAAGTGTCCCCAGACATCACACCTCTGCTTTACTAAAGCACTGCTTGCTCTGTGTGACCCCTCTCCTCCTCTAATTGTGTGTTTGGGATCTTTACTCCAGAACTCTAACACTGAGACTCATTTTCTCCACACCTGAGCTGTCCCAGGAAGATATAAAACTATCTCTTCAGTCGGTTGAGCGTCCGACTTCGGCTCAGGTCATGATCTCACGGTCCATGAGTCCGAGCCCCGCGTCGGGCTCTGTGCTGACAGCTCAGAGCCTGGAGCCTGTTTCAGATTCTGTGTCTCCCTCTCTCTCTGGCCCTCCCCTGTTCATGCTCTGTCTCTCTCTGTCTCAAAAATAAATAAACATTAAAAAAAAAAAGGCTCTAAAACTATCTCTTCATTTTAACTATTAGACCCTTAAAAAAATTAGTTTTGCTAAACTTGTCACCTGATGAGGACTTTAATATCTAATAGTTTATGGGAATCAGTATTTCAAATTTAAGGAACTCATTTCCTCAGACTTACAAAAGACACCAAAAAATAATTAGCTGAGCAAGCAGTACTTCCAGAGGGAGATATCAATACTTCCCTGGCTTCACAGCTTCATGTCCTGCCAGACTTTCCTTCAGCTGAGTGCCCATCCACATTATTCAAAGCCAAAATTATATTTGGAGTGAATGACGAATCTGCAATGAATGCAAACAAAACTAACAAAACTCCTGGCCACCCACCCACGTTCCCCACCACACCCTGTCCTACCCTCAGCAGACAGGCTAGACCCCGGGCCTGACCTAGCACCCCCTCTACTTTGTCTGGATGTCTGGAATTGCTGCCCACACCCTCTCCCTTCTAAGGAAGCCTAGCTCATTCCAAAGCCATGTGTGGCTTGGGCCCTCCATGGACTCCTCCTATACAAGGTACCCATGCTGCAATTACACATTGTTGGGCAATTACTATAACTGTAATGGGTTCTGTGTGTTTATGCTCTCTCAGAAAAATGCCAGATTTATTCACGGACAGTTAATCTTCTTGATAACATTTTCCAGGGAAATGTTGTGGGCGGGTAATTCCTAATAAGGGATGGAACCACATTTGGGAGTTCTCTAAAAATACACATTCAGCGTGTAGAAATGTGAAAGTAAAGCTGAACTAGCAACATCCTTGAAATATGTGGCAATCAATTAGACAGCCTTCAAGGATTTTTTTCTAAATACCATATGGATTAATGTACCATGTTTTCTGAGTTCTTATTTATCCACAAACTCTAGCTGAGCTCATATGATGTGCAAGGCATTGTGCTAGGCAGGGGGTAACTGTGACATTCTCCCCGTGTGTACTATCTCACTGCCTGATCCAGACATCCAGAAGACAAACACTGTCATGGATTTCCAAAGAGCCATACAACCTTCTGCTCTTAGTAACTCCTTATTTTCCCCACCAAAATGGAATCTTTGAAAAAGAAACAAAACTCCCTACAGAGACTTGCAAGTCAGTAAGCGACTATGGCAATTATACTATGATGAATAGCATCCCCCCAAAAGTCATGTCCACCCAGACAAAACCACATGACTTTATCTGGAAATAGGGTCTTTGCAAATGTAATTAGTCTAGTTAAAATGAGGTCGTACTGGAGTAGAGTGAGGCCTAATCCAACAACTGGTGTCCTTATAAAAAAAAAAGAAAATGAAGAAAGAGATTCACACAGAGAGAAGACGGCCATGTCGAGATGAAGACAAAAATTGGAGCAATAACAATTTCTGGCCACCACCAGAAGCTGGAAGAAACTTGCTGTCCACCACCAGAAGCTGGAAGAAGCTTGCTGGTCACCACCACAAGCTGGAAGATGCTTGCTAGCTACCACTAGAAGCTGGATGAAGCAAGGAAGGATCCTTCCTTGAGCCTTCACAGAGAGAGCATGGCCCTACTGACAGCTTGTTTTCAGACCTCTAATTCTCGAAACAGGGAGAATAAATTTCTGTTGTCTTAAACCACCTGGTTGGTGGTAATCTGTTACAGCAGCCCTGGGAGACTACTATAGTAACGGTGAGAACTGAATGCTATTTTCTGTGCCAACACATGGCCTCATTTCTGGGAGGGCAATTACACTGAGTGTGCTGTGCAAGCCACAGACGTCACAAAGACTGGAGACACTCTGGATCCATCACTGGAATTCTAAATTGGCATCTTTACATCTCGGGTTATTGATAGGCAGATTCCATTTTTTGTTTTGTAATCATGGGTTCTACTTAAAATGGGTTCCAAGATTTTTTTCAAACATATTTCCTTTGCATCAGTCACTCTACTTTGATATACTACGTGTAAAACAGAAAACAAAACAAAAACAGGCAAGAGCTATAGCCTTTTGCCTAAATAAAATAAATTAAAAGAGCACAAGCATGCATGCATGTGAGCCATGCTCCCCAAAAGACCTCACTAAACTGGAATACTGATGTTTCTATGGAATCTAGACTCAGTGAAACCTAGTTTACAGCACCAAAGAGGATGGGATTGGCTAGAGGCCATTTCATGCTAACTTTCTCATTACAACACACAATTTTATTTTTTAAAGAGTTGTCTGACAGTAGAGTACTGCTACCAAACTATATCTCTTCACTTTGGTGTCAAAGATTTTTTAAAAAGTCATGCTCCATGACTGATTGGCCCTCCTGATACCCACAGGGGCAATATCCCTCCCTTACTTGTCACAGAAAGCATAGGGACACAGACCCACTCAACAGTATCTATAGCTGTTTTATGGGCTCCAGGAATCAGGGCAGTCCATACTGAATGAAGATGGCCCAGAAGCTTTGTCACTGGGCACAAGAGCATCCCACTCTCCCTTCCAATCTGTTGCTCCTTTTTTTTCCCCTTCAGTTCCTTCTACTCTTCCTGCTCCATCTTTCCCACATACTATTCATTTCGTTCTCTGAACTCTTTTTCCTTTGTTAATTCTCTTCCCTTTCTAACTTCCTTTCTGAGGGTTGTTTGGACCAACTACCCTGTAAGTGTGGCATGGCAAGGGAAACACTCCCTGATCACAGAGGTGGCAGTGCTGACATCAAAGTGAGAAGCATATAAGGCTCATGGTGTGGGCTGAACTGCTGTAGCCAACACTGAAACAAAGCAATCAAGTACAAACATAATTAATTTAATGAATTAATTATCCATTCAAACACTAAGATATCCCCAAGGCCCTGTATAAGCCCCACCTTCTCCAGAAAGTCTTCCCTCTATTTAATTAACACCAACAATGTGCTAGAACCATCCTAAGAACATTGCAGGTATTGGCTCACGTGCACTATTCCCCATAACAAACCTAGGAAGTGGGTACTATCATCATCCTTAACTCACAGGGAGTGAAGGCAAAAGTCACTTGAAAGAGCCACACATCTAGAAAGGTCATGGATGTGCATGTCTGTCCCTCTCACTACATTTTAAGTCCCTTAAAGGCAAAGATTAATTTTTCACCTTTGTCCACAAAGCTTCTGGAACTAGGCTTTGTTATGTGTAGATGATGACACTGACTTGAAGAACAAAGCAGAAAGTTATAAACTTCAATATTCTTTAAGCTCTAAGAACTATTATTTAACACAAATAGCCGCTAATGGACAATGAACCAGAAAACAGGCACATTCACAAATAGCAAATTCAGTGAAAATCCCCTGCCTGATTCTAGTTAGTAGGAAGGGCCCCTAGAAAATGGCCGAGGACATGTGGTAGACAGGACAAAGTGAAGGAGAAATATAAAAGTAGACTTGGTTAAGAGACAGACATAGACCACGGTTAAACTAGGTGACCACGCTTTTGGAAGGAAAACCCTGGCTGGGGGGCACCGCTCCTTGGCAGTGTGGGGGACAAGAGGAGGGACAGAGCTGATAGTTACAATGCCCAGGGACAGCTTCAACTTCAATGCCCAGCCCAACTTCAGCATATGACAGCATCAAACAGATTATGGTGTCCACCCCAGACTCTCTGATTCAGCTGGTCAAGGACAGAATGTGCACCTCTAACAAGTTCCCAAGTAATGTGATGATGTTGGCCCAGGGACCACATTTTGAAAACCACTGTTCTTGGGGGTTCTCACCATAACTTAGGACGTTGTTCCAGTGTTTCCATGAAGGTCTACATTGGATGTCTCAAGCATTAAGTGTCTGGTCAAACAGGAAGGCCCTGCTAGGAAGTGTATACCTCATTCAGACTCAACTTCCCTGAGATTCAGCAGGTTCTTGCTTGACCTGATTCAGACATATCAGAAACTGTGATACTTTGATTTTTTCCATGTGAAACCAACCCTCTGCAATAAGAAGCTCAGAGGACTAACACTTTCGAACATACTCTTAATCTCATTTCAGATAATTTGCCTGCATAACACAGGCCTAAGACACAGGCACAGGACACCAAGCAAGCTAAGCTACTGCACAACCCTCAGTTTCGTTCAGGGAACAGAAAGAAGGCACGGGGCAGGGCACCTGGGTGGCTCAGTCGGTTAAGCAGCCAGCCTCAGCTCAGGTCATGACCTCACAGTTGGTGGGTTCGAGCCCTACATCAGGCTCTATGCTGACAGCTCAGAGCCTAGAGCCTGTTTCAGATTCTGTGTCTCCCTCTCTCTCTGCCCCTCCCCCACTCGTGTTCTGTCTCTGTCTCTCTCTCTCAAAAATAAATAAACATTAAAGAAAGAAAGAAAGAAAGAAAGAAAGAAAGAAAGAAAGAAAGAAAGAAAGAAAGAAAGAAAGAAAGAAAGAGAAAGCAAGCAAGCAGGCAGGCACAGGGACTGTCAGATCCAAACAAGCCAAGCCTGTGAGCAAATGTGCCATATAGCCAGTAATGGTGACAAGTTCACACTCTCAGCAAAGCCTCCCCTAGCTAACACCTTCCCAAACACAGTGTCAGTAGGAAAGCCCAAGAGGCCTCTGCCAGCTTAGACTGTATTATACAGCATCCCAATTGCAGCCTCAGGGCTTGGCTTCATACTCAAATACGCTTTAATCTCTGATCATAGCTAATGTATCATTAATCCAACAACTGGGTGCTGTTACTGAAATCCAGATCAAGTTTCAATTTTCTGTATCTTTAACTCTGCAAGAGAGTCCCTTGCTGCTTTTTATAGGAAGCATCCCACTGACAGTTATGGTTCTTGATAATACTGCATGATGCATTTCCTTAAAACCTGAGAAAAGGGAGGGTGTAGGTATTACTCCAGGATACTATTTCAGTTGCAGAAGGAATCTTTTTTTACAGTTAACAATCAATGTGTTTTCAGAAGCATTTCCCATTGAGAACTTCCTCACTTTTCCATGAGCACAAGACACTTGCCCCATGCTATGTCTTGTCTCATGGGAGTGAACATCTCTGACGGCAAGCTTGTTTATTTTAGGGACAACCCATAGCAGTGTAGTATTTCACTATAGTATCCATTTCTCATAAATGTGTCAAAACTGCATATTTACTTAGGTGTCAGCTGTAATGTAGCAGCATGCTTTCTATCCAATACCTGTTCTTTCTAGACGACATTGGCTGTTCACATGCAATTACAGTTCTGGTTTAAAAGGCAAAGGGCTGTGACACTCCTAGGATTCAGACAGGAATAATACATAACAGGGTGTGTGCACTAGTCCATCCCTTCGAATTGTAATTATCTGAATTATTCATAACAATAAAAGTACATTAAAATAAAATACTGGTGGATATTTCTAGGCATTAATTTAATGAGCTAATATTCCCAAGCATTTTATATCCCTTATAATCAGAGAACTAAGTCTCCTTAAAGTGAGGTGTGAAATAATAGTAAGAATCCTCTATTTGTCCTTAATTACATTTATTCACAAATTTTACATGCTTATGCCCGTACCCATGAGAGATGCTGTTACTGAAGTGCTTCATCTTTGCTAGAAAGAATGCAAATCTCTGATGCTACCTCTCCCTAGGAAAAACAGCAGGTACATCTTCTCTCCCAATCTTATTCGAAGTGGCCGAGCATCCTGAGGAACAAGGGTTGCTTCTGAGGCTGTGGTCCTGGCAGTTCACATTCCCATTGCCTGGGAATAAGTTTCTGTTGTCTCATTTTCATATTTAATAATTATAGTACTTAATAATAAAATGAGCAGTTTTAAACTTTTTATTTTGAACTAATCATAGATACACAGAAAGTTGCAAAGGAATGTACAAGGGAGGTCCTGTTCACCCTTCACCCACCCTCCCCAATGTTAAGACACTACATAACCAGAGTACATTAGCAAAACCAGGAAATTGGGACACCTGGGTGGCTCAGTCAGTTAAGCATCTGACTTGAGCTCAGGCCATGATCTCATGGTTTGTGAGGTCAAGCCCCGCATTGGGCTCTGTGCTGACAGCTCAGAGCCTGGAGCCTGCTTTGAATCTGTCTCCCTCTCTCTCTGCCCCTGCTTGCACTGTCTCTTTCTCTCTCTCTCTCAAAAACAAACATTAAAAAGAAAAAAAAAAAAAGGAAATTGATATTTGCACAATCCACAGAGCTTCTTCAGATTTCACCAGCTTTGAGCACACTCGTGTGTGTGTGTGTGTGTGTGTACCTCAATGCAATTTTCCACATGTAGAGCCTCTTATAACCACATCAAATATAAGGACCCATATTTAAGTCCTTTTTTTCTTGTCTTTATTTTTTTTAATTAATTTATTTTTTAATTTACATCCAAGTATCCAAGTCAGTTAGCATATAGTGCAACAGTGATTTCAGGAGTAGATTCCTTAATGCCTCTTACATATTTAGCCCACTCTCCCCCCCAACCCCTCCAGCAACCCTCTGTTTATTCTCTATATTTAAGAGTCTTATGTTTTGCTCCCCTCCCTGTTTTTATATTACTTTTGCTTCCCTTCCCTTATGTTCATCTGTTTTATATCTTAAATTCCACATATGAAGTCATATGATATTTTTCTTTCTCTGACTAATTTCACTTAGCATAATACCCTCTAGTTCCAACCATGTAGTTGCAAATGGCAAGATTTCATTCTCTTTGAATGCTAAGTAATACTCCATTGTATATACATACCACATCATCTTTATTCATCCATTGATGGACATTTGGGCTCTTTCCATATTTTGGCTATTGTTGATAGTGCTGCTATAAACATTGGGGTGCCTGTGTCCCTTTGAAACAGCACACCTGTATCCCTTGGATAAATACCTAGTAGTGCAATTGCTGGGTTGTAGGGTAGTTCTATTTTTAATTTTTTGAGGAGCCTCCATACTGTTTTCTAGAGTGGCTGCACCAGTTTTCATTCCCACCAGCAGTGCAAAAGAGACCTTCTTTCTCTGCATCCTCGCCAACATCTGTTGTTGCCTGAGTGGTGAATGTTAGCCATTCTGACTGGTGTGAGGTGGTTATCTCATTGTGGTGTTTTCTGGTAGATTACTTAAGAATTTTCTTTATAGGCAATCATGTCATCTGCGAATTGAAGTTTGGGTGAGGTTTTTTTGTTTTTGTTATTTTGCCCAAGCTGATGCATTTTACTTCTTTTTCTTACCTTTTTGAGTGATAACTTTTTTTAAGCCTTTTGTTTTTTTCTTTTTTAAGTTTATTTGAGACAGAGTAAGTGCGAGCTGGGGAAGGGCAGAGACAGGAGACGGAGAGAATTAGAAGCAGGCTCCTCACACTGTCAGGGCAGGGCCAGATGTAGGGCTCAATCTCACAAACCTCAAGATCATGACCAATAGTATGTCGCTTAACCGACTGAGCCACTTAGGCACCCCAAGTGATAAAAATTTCTAATACTGGATCACATAAAAGTCATGAGAACAGGCATTCTTGTCTTGTTTTCATTCTTAAGGGGGAAGCATCAGACTTTCAATCATGAAGTATATTGTTAACTGTAATTATTTCTGTAAATATTTTTAGTAAGGGAATGGACGGTACCTCCCTGCGTTACCTTCTGCTATGGGGTGGGTGAGTGGGCAGAAGCCCATGAGGCAGGGTCTCCTTTAGCCACTGGATGGAGAGCAGGAAGACACAGTGTTGTGATGTGGCCCCTGCAGGAGGACCAGACAGCCTGCTGGCATCAAGGGTGTAGGGCAGGACTCTGGGCTCTCACTAGGTCTCTGCTGGCCCTTCTCCTTCAACCACAGCATTTTTTCTTTTATCTTGCTTTGTTTTGTTTTTGTGTATCAGTTCTGGTGACAGACCTCTCCATGTCTAGTCTGGGTATATAGGAGAGATAAAAAGGAAACCTGGATGGGCTCCTGGGTGGCTCAGTCAGTTAAGCGTCCGACTTTAGTTCAGGTCATGATCTCACAGTCTGTGAGTTCGAGCTCCGTGTCAGGCTCTGTGCTGACAGCTCGGAGTGTGGAGCCTGCTTTAGATTCCGTGTCTCCCTCTCTGCCCCTCCCCTGCTTGTGCTTGCTCTCTCTCTCTCTCTCTCTCTCTCTCTCTCAAAAATAAACATTTAAAAAAAAGGAAATCTGCAGAATTCACCATCTTATCATTACTCAGCTTCTGAGGTACCTAGCCAGTCCACCTTCTTCTCCAACTTCTAGTGTCCTTTTATTGTGCCTGTTGAGTTATTTCCAGAATTTGGTTTTATTTACAATGAAGGAGTAGGAAAAAGTGAATCTATGTCATCTTGTTCTGGAACCAAAAGTCTCTGTTTTCTATTTTTCTATTTACTGTGTCTAAATCCTTTTTTTTTTTTTAATGCTTACTTATTTTTAAGACAGAGAGAGAAAGAGACAGAGAGAGAGAGAGAGAAAGAGAGAGAGAGAGAGAGAGAGAGAGAGAGAGAGAGAGAGAGAGAGAGAGAATGGGTGGGGGAGGGGCAAAGAGAGATGGGGACAGAGGATCTGAAGCAGGCTCCATTCTGACAGCAGAGAGCCCAATACAGGACTAAAACTCGGGTACCGTGAGATCATTACCTGAGCAGAAGTCAGACGCTTAACCAACTGAGCCACCCAGATGCCCCTCTACTTACTATATTTAAAGGAACTGCTAGAAACCAAAACACTAATTTATATTCACTTGCATTTTCTGAGATATTTCTATGAGAGTCATATGATTCTCACAGAATGTGATTAATAGAATTTACATCATCTACATACATGATTGACATCCACAGTGTTTTAGGCCAGTCATTAAACATCATTTCTGATTTTACAAGGCCTCTTGTCACTGTAAAAGTCTGACTCTATGATCACAAAGTTTTATTTAAATATTATAATTACCTCCCTCCATTATCCAAAATTTCACAACCTAGTATTCTAAATAGCTGCAGGAGGTGCCAACAGTTTAATGTTAGAGGGAGGGTACAAAACTAAATTTTGCAAACTCATGTCCAATATAATCACTCCACGAGCCTCCTCTCTGGTGCCAGAGAGCTGACAGGAACCATACAGCAGTAGGTCCCTCCTCCACACTCCTACCACAATTGTCTGCAAAAGTCTTTTATCACCACCCAAACCCACATCAGTGTACACAGAGGCTTTCAGGGAGCACAGCTCTGCAGAAGCTAAATTTCAAAGCAAAAAACTAGAAATAGAAGGAAATCCTCTCTCTTCAGTTCAAGTGGACAAAGATGTGATTTATTTTTTTTACAAATGTTTATTTATTTTGAAAAAGAGAGAGAGAGAGAAAGTGGGCTCTTGAGACGAGCCTGTGCCTAAGCAGGGGAGGGGCAGAGAGAAAGGAGCTCCAGGCTCTGCACTGACATCAGAGAGCATCATGGGGGGACTTACACTCATAAACTGTGAGATCAAGACCTGAGTCGAGGTTGGACACTTAACCGACTGAGCCACCCAGGTGCCCAGAGAGATGTGATTTAAATGGTAGAGAGCACAGGAACACCTGGGTGGCTCCATCTGGGTGGCTCAGTCGGTTAGGTTAAGCATCCAACTCTTGATTGAGGCTCAGGTCACAATGCTATGGATCTCACAGTTCATGAGTTCGAGCCCTGCATCCAGGTCTATGCTAACAACATGAAGCCTGCTTGGGATCCTGGATCTCCTCTCTCTGCCTCTCTCTCTCTCTCAAAATAAATAAATAAACATTAAAAAAAAATAAATATAATAAAAAAAATAAACTAAGTGGTAGAGAGCATAATAAATTACCTTAGAAGCTGATTGAACTTTGCCTCTATATAGACATAATAATAAATTTTCCAAACACAAGTGTCCAGATTTGGTGCAGAAAAAAGATACTCCTCTCTGTGCAGGAATTTGTCATTAACATCCTGAATTATATTATAGCAAATACAGGTTTGTGTGTACACACACACACACACACACATACACGCATGCACATTAGTTCTTTTAGACATCTATGAATGAATGCAGCTTCTTTCAACATCCCTCCCTAAGCTGTAAACTTACTGATTCCCACATATTCAGAGTTCATCCAAGAATCCAAAACAAAAAACATCCCTTGAGGATACTCAAGGGGAACTCATTACCAATATAAAAGACAGACATATGACCACCAACATGAAACTCCCACCATTTGAATTACCTAGGTAAATTACACCATGCCCACAGCTATTCCCATAGACCCCACTAATTCTAGAAGCTATTTCTGGATGCTCTTTCCAGTCAATGTACAAAACTCTAAATACAAGAACACTCAACAGGCAACTGTCAGAAAAGGTTCCTTTTCACCTAATTCTTCTTCCCAGGGACTCAGTGTACAGTTTTGGAGTCAGTTTTGGCCTAAAATGACAGTAAAATCCTCTGACAAAACTGTGACAAAGCCCACCACAGGGGAAACTTTTGTTCAAGACAAATTAAGTGGAGATGACACCTTACTTTACTATCACACCAAATATAAAAGAACTAAAATGTCAGAAACAAATGATGTCAGGCCACAAAGCACATCTTATTAAAACTGTCTTTGTCATTTACTTTGATAGCATCTATTGTTTCCAATCAGTTGTATGTCATAACATTGCAAACCAAACATTTTCAAAAGGAGAATTTGCCATTCAGTAAAAAAGACCTCAAGATAACAAGTCTTGGGTTTCTCTCTGCATCCCATCTCTTTCCACAAAAGAGAGGATTAACAAACTACAACTTCAAGGTGAATTATGATATAAATAAAAGGAATGTTTATAGGTTTTCCTAAACTAAGGATCCTGTATAGAGTAATGAAGCTTAAGAGATATTTTTCTACCTATCACCATGTTTCTAACATATTTTTATGATATCCTATTTTTAAAGAGGTTTATTAAGTTCTCAGGTAATCAAAAGAGAATTAAGTGAAACGGTTTTCCTTTAAGCAATTTCTGTGTTCCTGAAAGCTTTTCAAATACAGGTAGAGCAAGTACTCATTCATTCATAAAACAGGTTAAAAACAGCCTCTTTCAGGGGCACCTGGGTGGCTCAGTTGGTTGAGTGTCCAACTCTTGATTTCAGCTTAGACCACCATCTTGAGGTTCATCAGTTTGAGCTTAGCATTGGGCTCTGTGCTGACAGCTTGGTGGATTCCCTCTCTCTCCCTCTCCCTCTCACAAATAAATAAACTTTAAGAAAAAAAAAAAAACAGCCTCTTTCAGAGGGGGCTTTATGATCACACAGTGAGTAATGGGTGAAGTGGAAAAACAACTGCCAGGGTGCGGCCCCACCTGTCCCCTCACCATGAATCCCCTGCCCTGCCCCACACACCCTGGCTCAGCTCCCAGCTGCAAAACAGCCAGCATCATGGACACGCAGACTTGCCTTCTGGGGACATGCACAGCCCCACCTGTAATATGAGACACAGAATGGGGCAGACACTAGAAGGCTAGGAGCTTTGGCATGATCACTTTAAGGACACAGGAGATGATATCAACTTTTCCCTATCTTTAGTGACAGATTTTAGATACGGCTACTCTTCCTGCTCCTCTGATCACCAATCGCTGCACGTTTCTGATTTAGCCAAAATGGACAGAACCCTGAACAAGGGCCTTGTCAATAGGTTGCACTGACTCAGGAGAAACCCCCAAATGCAGGGAGAAAGTGGCACCTTTGTGCGCCATGGTGGCCACTCACCAAGTAAGACCTCAGCTCCCACACCCCTCAGCTGGAAATTCTCCTGATCTATAAGATACACTAGAGGGCAACTTCTCACTCTGTTTGGCTGCCAAAAATCAGTGTGAACAAAGGACACAGACTATGAATAACCATTAAGGAAGAATTTGAATTAAAGGCAACAAAGACCACATCACGGCTTCAAAATCATCCAGTCAGCATGGCCTATTATCCATATGTGCAGAGGCCACCTTGGTGATGAAGACGCTGCTGACCAGGCCTGGACTCCTCCAGCAGTGTGCTCTCAGCCGCCAGCGCTGCTCCCCACACTCTAAAGCAAGCCCACTGCTGTGCCCATGCAGCCAGCAAGCAGGGCTACCTCTGGATTCAAAAGAAATCTCAAATTCAAAGATAAAGGGTGGGATAATATCCAGGCAACAGACCATAGAGGAGCACTTGACACTGTCTCTATTGATAGCAACTCCGCCAAGCTCACTGTGTGTACTTGTCCATGGAGGCGGACAAGGGTGGTGAGTAAATACCTGGCCAACGCCCCTAAAGGCCTGTCCGTTGGCAGTATCACCTGGAGTTAAAGGGCTAATGCAACATTCTCAGAGTTCTTAAGAGCAACACAAAAGCTAACAGTGGGAAAATGACCCCATACATAGCTCACACTGCCCTAATAACCATCCCTCACTGTGCCACCCTGGATACAGCCCCTGGAAAGCACATCCAAAAGAAATTCATGCAAAACATCTCCATAAATGTAAACCACAAGATACTCAAGCAGGTATCTGCACACCAACATTCACAGCAACATTATTCACAACAGCCAAAAGCCAAGTGTCCATCACCACACGAATGAGTAAGTAAAATTGGGCATATATACATCCTCAAGTATTATACAGCCTCAAACTTGAGGATGAAACTTGAGGACATCATGCTAAGTGTATAAGCCAGTCACAGAAAGATAAATACTGCATGAATGACTCCACTCATATGAGGTACCTAGAGCAGTAAAACTCATGGGGACAGAAAGTAGAATAGTGGTTGTCAAGGGCTGGGGAAGTGTTCAGGGGGTACAGAGTTTCACTTTGGGAAGATGAAAAAGTTCTGGAGATGGATGGTGGTGATGGTTGCATAACAGTGTGAATATAACTAAAGCCACTGAATTATACACTTACAAGTGGTTAAAATGGAAAATGTCATGTATATATATTTTTTTAAGTTTTAAAGCACAAGAGACAGTGCACTCAGAAGCAGGTGGCCAGTGCACCTGTGCAGCACAGCTCAGGCTGCCCAGTGTGAAGTGACCAGCCTGTCTTGGCTCACAACCTATACCAGCAATGACCCACCCAGGTCTGGAAAGTGGATATAGTCAGGCACTCAGCATCTCACAGGCTCTGACCACCAGAACCTGCCCCACTGCACACAAGGAAAGACCGCCCTTATGTGCACATGGTAGAATTAGTGGTGCCTACGGTTCTTTAAAACTTCCTAAGTAGCCCCAGATAAAAGGGCAATTAAGAGAATGAACTAAACTTATGTACAACTAAAAGTATGCAATGTTTTCTCAGTGGTCTGAGATGACTTCACAACATAAAGCTACTTCAAGATGTTCTAGGGCAACGATCCCTGAAGCAATGAACATACACAAGAAATAAACCATCACTGAAATGCAAAAAATATCACAACTTGTATTTGTAATTGCCATTTCTCTAATTTATTTATTTACTTATTCATTCATTTATTCATGTACTGTATGCCTATGATTTATACATCAATAAATACACATTAATTACATATGTACAAGTACTTTTTACTAACAGAGGTGTGAGATCAAAAAAGTTTGGAGATTTACACCTATGATCCAGCTACAATAAAAACAATGTCCACAACAACATTTAAATTTTTCTAAAAAGCATATATGTGGCCTCCTTGCCATTTATCCTTGGTAAATTCTAGGTCCTGCCATGTATCAGGATAATTATCTGGCTTTACACACTTTCCCAAAAGCCTGAAATATTTAAACAGTTGGATCCTACCTACATACAAATCCAAGGTGAAAATGGCCCAGGATGCTCATGCAGGGTAACACATGATCAGCATGTGACCAGTGGCTCTGAGTAGCATCACCTGGTATCCTAGAGCCCAAGAACCACCTGTCTGCTCCCCAGCTCTGCACCTTCTGAGCTGAGACCTCTCTCTGGGCCACCATTTCCTAAGAGGATCAACAAAGAATTTATCAGTACCTTGCAGGGCTGGCCAGCAACTTCACCAGACAAGTTCATAAAAATTCTGAAAAGCATACAGTGCTAGAGAAATGTGTAATGTTCTATCATTAAATATTTCAGTGGAAAAAAAAAAACACCTCTTTTCCATTATATCATGTCTTCATGATCCCACTAAGCAACATGGGGATCCTCATGTATTCTCAGCTAATTCAAATGGCTACAAATGTTTTCAACTGAAATTATATAAATCAATAGTTACACACTAAAAACTATAGTTCAAGCACTTGGTTTTGTTAGATCCTCCCACCAACAGGAATGTGTTGGTTTCCTATGGCTGCTGTAACAAATTAAAACTCAGTGGCTTGAAACAACACAAATGTGTTTTCTTATAGTTCTGGAGATCAGGAGTCAGACATGGGTCTCACTGAGATAAAACTGAGTTTTCTGTAGGACAGTGCTCCTTCTGGAGGATGCAGGAGAAAGCCTATTGCTTTGATTTTTCCAGCTTCTCCAAGCCACCCACATTCCTCAGGTTGTGGCTCCTCTCCCATCCTTGAAGCCAGCTCTTGAGCTCTTGAGCCCTTCTCACATTGCATCTTTCTGCCCTCTTTTCTTCTACATTAAGAACTTGCGATTTGATTAAAAGCCAAGATAATGTTGCCATCTCAAGGTCAGTTCATTAGCAACTGCCATTTCATCTATGACCAATCTTAATTCCCCTGCACCATGTAACTTAACAGTCACAGATTCTGGGGATTAGGATCTCTAGGGGGCCATTATTCCACCAACAGGCATTCACTGTGCCATGACTTCTGTATCATGAGGATTAGTTCACCCACTCATCTATATACTCAGAGATGCTGAGACCCTACTCCAGAACAAGAACCACAGGGACAGTAAAGACTGGCTGGTCCCAGAGTGGCCCAGAGAGCAGGACAGAGCAGTATGTCTTTAGGAACAGCTGGAGCAGGGAAGAGCATGAATACTCAGAGTACCCGGGAGGGACTTCTGCTCCCAGCACAGATGGCAGCAGGAAGAGAGCACTTACCAGGTCTCAGAGAAAAAGGCTGGAGATGGGCTGAGGGTGGCAGGGTGCAAAGGGACTACAGGTGTGTGCAGAGCAGTTGAAACCGTGGGTCCCATGCATGGAGGTCCAGGGCTACAGTCTGGCATGCAATGGAGAGGACTTCTAAATTCACTGGTAGGTTCCAAGATTCAAAGAAAAAGACAAATTTATAAACTGAAAAATACAGTTCTGGGGATGATGAGGAAGGAGGACCAGAAGTGAGGCACCAACAAAGGCAGGAGTAGATGTAAAGATAGGTGAAGTCAGACACACAAAGAGAGTGAAGAGGGCCTGAGGGGAGTAGCTCCTGGGTATGTGTCTTCAATGAGGGTTTATTATTATTCAGGTGCAGTGAGGCCAACAGATCAGGAGATGAGTGACAATGAAAATATAGTTTGCCATTCACAGTCCCAAGAAGAAAGGGCACATCACACCACACCAGGTCACACAGAGAAGCACTAGAGTCCATTAGGAGCAAGGGGAAAACATGGGCAAGACCCTTTATTGTGGTTTCTACTGGAAGGAACGGACAGGGCAGGATAAGCAGGCTTAGGAATAACAAGTCAGCTCTGGGGCATAGGGGCTGCCTCAAGTTGTCTGGCATCTGGCTCTGGGCTGATTAAGGCAGGGGGATTAGGGCAGAGGGATGGTGGCCCTGAGTGTGGGCCTGATAAAGAAGTGTTGTGAGTGTGGGCTATAGATTGGTTGGTTTGCATAAAAAAGACACAATCACAGGCAAGTCCTTTGTTCTCTCTAGGAACTGGCAGGTCTTGGGAGGGGCTGCCCCTCCAGGGTCAACCAGATCCCAGTTGCCAAAGTATCAAATATAGACAATGAAAAGACAAAGGTAACATAGAATTAAAGAAGCAGGGACTGATTTAAGATGTCACCGTATGCTATGCACTAGTTGGGAACAGAGCCAAGAATTACAGACACAATACGCCCTCCACCCATCCACACACCCTTCTCCCAGCCCCACGGCCTTACTATGAAGGAATTCCCATTATATCCGCAGACACTTCACAGAGGAATTAACAGGATGTGAAACCAAGAGAGGAAAAAGAAAGTAAGACCATTAGCAGGGAGGTTTATGATGATCAGCAATGAGTACAGACAGAACCCCTGAAGACATTCCTATCCATGGGGCCTGCCACAGCACTGGACTCTGGTTCTCACCTCCTCCATGTGAAAGGTCACCAGGGGCCTCTGCAAGCTTGGCATCCCAGCCGTAGCACACTCACCACGGTGCTACAGATGGCAACGCAGCAACCAGATTTCAATGTAATGAATCAAACTTTCCATCCCACTTAAAGGCAACAATTTTCTTTCCAAAAAAAGAAAAATTGTACATGGAAAATGTTACAATGCAAGTCACAATGCCAGTTAAGTGCCAGGAAAAGTCACACACATCTGTTTGACTAATGTCTGTCATGGCAAAATGAAGAAAAGAATGAGGATGATAACAATTACAATATGGAATGGCACTGCCTAGGTTTCTACCAACTAGCCACAAGGAAGAAGACATAGCTAATATCAGGCAATTTAAGAAAAGTGCTCTTTTTAAGAAAATAAATAAATGCTATGTGTATCTTGAGAATACTGAATGGACAGGAAACATTTGTCCTTATTTGTCATTTACAGGAGACATTTTGAAACAAATCACTTGGATTTATGTTTAAAAATGGTTTGCCTGTCCTGAAAGCATCCCAAGAGAAACCACTGTCCCCTCCCAATAACACTCACTTCCTGCATTGCCTTTTTGCCTCAGATTGTTCTGAGTTTTTGGAGTCAATAGATTTCCCGAGCCACTGTGCATTGAAGATGACCTAGATAGAGTGGATGGATTCTATAACTGAAATGAGAATGATGTCCAACTTGGCACAGGGCGAGGGGAGAGGCCCCATCTGTGTCTCTGCCCCAGCACAGAAAAAGGATATGGCCACATCCTTGGAGTAAGCCCCAGGGCCTCCTCCTCCACCCAACTTACTGGACTGCTAGGTGAGACCACCCGAAAGAGGCTGGTGGAATGGTGGAACAATGAGCCCAGACATCACAGACAGGATGCCACTGAGCATCAGCCATGCTAGCCTCCCCAGCCACAGCTGGCTTGCTACACATATCAAGAATCCCAAGGTCACATTTTGACAAAGGATGGAAAAGAGGAATCAAACACAGACTCTTCTGAACTAAAAAAAAAAAAAAAAAAAAAAACAAAAAACTGCTATTAGAAGTATACAAAAACAAAGGGTGGGATAAAAGAGTGGTGAGAAGTGAGAACAAAGGGCTCAGTTCAGTGGGCTGGTGACAGCTGGGTTTCCTTCCATTTCATTAACCCCTCTGTTACTGGATCCTTTATGGGGCAGAAGGTTCCATTCAGAAAAGCACTGGAGGTGGGAGAAGAAAAACAGGATGAGACTGGAGAAGTGGGATGCCCAGGGGCGCTCCTGAGCATTGGAAGGGGCAACCTTTTAAGACCCAGACCACCCTCAGGTCTGTTTCACACCCTGGGACCTTTCTAGGAAAGTCCTATAGTTCCTGAAAGATGGAAAACCTGATTGGGGGTAAAAACTAAGGCAGATTTCCACATGGATCTAATGTCTTGACTGTTCTAAGACCACAGATCATAACACCTGGAAAGCACTCTTCGGAGGAGTCCTGCATGGCACATCTCTGGAGGAATGCGTCCTGGCAGCTCAAGATTTACTTTCCTTTTGAAAACCAAAGACTTACTTTAGGTTTTTTTTTTTTAATTTTCCTAACAGGTAATTAGCAAAAATGAGAATTTCAAAGATACCATTAAATGGATCAATGAATTAAACTTACCTGATGTGGGTTTTTTTTTAACTTTTTTTTACATTTATTTATTTTTGAGAGACAGACTGAGACAGAGCACAAGTGGGGGAGGGGTAAAGAGAGAAGGAGACAAAGAATCCGAAGAAGCCTCCAGGCTCCAAGCAAGCATTCAGCACAGAGCCCGATGCAGGCCTCCAGCCCACAAACTGCGAGATCATGACCTGAGTCAAAGTCAGTCACCCAACTGACTGAGCCACCCAGGTGCTCCTGATGTGCTTTTTTAAAATCTTTTTTAAAATAATAAATCCAATAATAAAATTGGATTATTACCAAATCCAATCAGATGCATAAAATACACCACACTGCTTTCTACTAAGCAAATAATGCCTTAATTTTGCTATTTCTCTATAATGCTTTTCCAGTGAAGTGCATTTCTATGAAGACACTTGGGCCAACCGAGGGTATCCCTAGATTATCAGGAGTCCATGAGGTACTTTCAATATTTCGAAATGCTTTCCAAAAACTGCCCATTTACCCATGATAAAACCACACAGACTAGATGACACTTAAAGTTCCTTGTTTGAGCTGGAAGTACATCAATTTCAGTGTAACAAACAATGTTAGGAAACATTTTTACAAAAAAATCTGAATAACAACAGAAATAACAGTAGTAGTAGTAGTAATCATAATAATGAGTTATGGATAACCTCTTCAACACCTGCCTGCCTGCCTGGCATTGCTCCAACCTTTTGTGCATCATCTCACTTAATCTCCCTCCTATTTAAATGAGGACACTGAGCTGAAGAGAGATGCAGCCTGCCCAGCGTCTAACTATTGTCACATCTAACTGTTGGCAAGGGTTCAAACCTTACTGAAGGGGTTTTAATTATCCCTCTTTGGCTTAAAATGGGCAGAAGAATTTGTTGTTACCTAATGAAAATAGTTTGGTAGGCAAAGTATTTCAAAATACAGTATTCCCAGGGAAAAAATAACCACAGAGTGTATATCCAAGGCAATGCCTACAAACTGTACTCCGGGAAAATGCAAAACAAACTAACAAGGAAAGCCAAGCTAAGAGTATTCTAAAAAAGCAAAATCAACATAGCATTTCCATTTTTTTCCAATTAGTTTTTGCAATGCACTATATATATAGCAAGGTAAGTCTTGTACAAGTAAGTACATTGGGCTCCCCTGTTTCAGGGATTCAACAAGCAACTGGAGCAATCCATTGTGAAGGGCAGGATCCTAATGTTACATAGCCCCTACTCAATCTTCCCAAGTAATCCAGAAACACAGATAAGAGCTTACTTTCAAAGTCTCCCAAAAATGTTTTCAACCAGGGCCTAAACTGGCCTTGGTGGCAGGACAATTCTGTACAGGGTGGGACTATCCAGAGCAAAGCAAGTATATCACATACCATTCGGCACCCTGGCCCATGAATACCAAATACCAGGAAGACCAGCAGTCATTGTGATAGCTAAGTATTTGCAAGCACATCTGGAGGCAGTGCTGCCCCCAGACAGGAGATACCTGACCCCTTCCAGGAAGATGGAACTTGCAGAGTTCATGATCACAGTAATAAATAACCATTAGAAGAGGATCCAGCTACACCACAGCATGGAAAACCAGGACACTGGGCTTCAGAAACCACTGAAAGCTACAGAAGAATTGCATTAAAAAACAACAAGGCTTCCAATCCAATTAAAAAAATGAACAAAGGATCTTAACACACATTTTTGAAAGAAGACATACAAATGGTCAACAGGTACACGTAAAGGTGTACAACATCACTAATCATTAGGGAAACAAAAATCAAAAACTCATGAGTTCATGAGTTCAGGCCCCACATCAGGCTCTGAGCTGACAGTACAGAGCCTGTTTGGGATGCTCTCTCCCCCTCTCTCTCTCTCTGCCCCTTCCCTGCTCTCCCACAAACTCTCAAAAAAAAAAAAAACTTAAACTGTGTTGTATAAATTTGAAAGTTGTTAAGAGTTCTCATCAGAAAGAAAAAACTTTTTTTTCTTTTTGCTTTTATATCTATATGACATGATGGATGTTAACTAAACTTATTGCATTAATCATTTCACAATATATGTAAGTCAAGTCCTTGTGCTATTAAATTGATGCAGTGCTATATATCAATTATATTTCAATAAAACTGGGGGAAAAAATAAGAAGGCCCCTTCGGGTTCCAGAAGTATGCTAGGAAATGTTTAATATGAGCCAGGGATACAGACCAAAAGAAATGGATGCAGGTTATGTCAAAAGATTCAAGAGCCAACTGGATTGGCTCCTATTGACCAGGGAATATCAATTACAATAATAACCACAATAAGCCCAAAACCAATAAATTGTACTTAAATCTATGAATTCCAGGAGCACCTGGGTGGCTCAGTTCGTTATGTGTCCCATTGGGGCTTAGATCATGATCTCACAATCCATGAGTTCGAGCCCCTCATCAGGCTCTGCGCTAACAGCTCAGAGCCCAGAGTCTGCTTTAGATTCTGTGTCTGCCTCTCTCCCTTTGCCCCTCCTCTACTTGTGCGCACATTCTCTCTCTCTCTCTCTCTCTCTCTCTTTCAGAAATAAACAAATACTAAAAATAAATAAATAAATCTATGAATTCCATAGTAAATAAGTCCATAATAAATAACAAACTTTTAAAAGCTAAATGCCCTTTAGGAAAAGTGGTTAATTCTACAACCAGAGCAAAGAAAATAGAAGATAAAACTGGAATATCTTATAGAGTAATAAAGTAAGAAAGAGCTCAAGAAAGGTTAGGGACATGTCAAGGAACAGAAAAGCCAGACTGAGAGAGCTCCCAATCACCAAAGCTGGAACAAAGTGAGCAATAACGAAAATTACAACAGTATTCAATCACAACCTACAGAATAAACATCTGCTAGTCTGCACCTATATGAATAAATGAGTAAATTAACAATGAAGAAGAAAAAAAATGGCTCTTCCAAGAATTCTACTTCATAAATACAGAAGGAAAGAGGTAGGGGGAAAGTCACCATTAGAACACCACCACAATTATTACTGCAGGCAAGATCCACCTCCGGGTCCTAAAATTGGAGGGCAAAATTTTGAGGAGAAGTAAGATACCTACATAGTCTCAAAATATCTACCCTAAGATACTTATTTTTTACAACAGGAAAAAATAATAAATCTACAGTGGAGAAACCCAGCAGACATCATCCTAACTAAGAGATCAAAATTAGTGTCATCAATAAAAGATATATGGGCATCATATACACCCTGATATCATATAGTGAGAAGGCAACACTTCAGTAGTATTCCTGCCAAAAAGCCAGTCTCAATCTAATCATGAGAAACACACCAACCCACGTTAAGGGAAATTGTATAAAATAACTGACCAGTAGGTGGGAATGCCAGAATGGCAAATGAGGACCCTCATATAAATTTGCTCCTCCATAAGAGCAACACTGGCAAAATTTCCAAACTAACTTTTTCATAAACCTGGATTTTAACAAGTAAGGCTAGCCACAAGCTGAGCGGAGTTTATTCAAGAAAAACCGTTGAACCTCAATAACCATACTAGGATTTGTGGTATTTTAACTTGACCTATTCCCATCCCCCTCTCCCTAGCTCCATAGTACCTATGAAAATCACCTGGCCTGATGCCACCAGAAAGGGTACATGGAGTTCAGAGTTCCTCAAAAAGTCCCAACCCCAGAGCAGTGTTGTAACTGGAGCTGATTTGAACCTCGCTCTATGGGAAAAGCCCTATACCCAGGGCATCCATTGAAAATAATAAGCAGCAACTGTTCAACATTGCAGTTACCTGAAGGTGATACGCCAGTTGAGGCAAAAAACACAAACGTATTTTTTCATAATTGTCTCTTCTCCTATGTGGATTTAAAAGACAATGCCATAGAGCAATAATTATAAATCTGTGTTAATAGACTTATAATGTATAAAGATGTAAATTTATAGGATACTAATAGCACCAAGGAGGGGGAGAAAATAGAATTATACTGACCAAATTTTCTAAACACTAGGAAACTGTTAGTATTAATGTGAACTACATTATTTTAAATTAAGATGCTACTTATAATTCCTGTAGCACATAAATATAAAAAAAAGAAACAACAAGGAATTAAAATGGTACACTAAAAATATATTTACTTAAAGAAAGCAGTAACAGAAGTCTATGGAATAGAAACATGTAAGAAATCACATGTATAGAAATCACATAGCAAATTGGCAAACATAAATCCTACCTTGTCAGAAATTATATCAAATGTTAAGCAAAAGGCAATCAAAAAACAAAAATTGCAAGAATAAAAGTTTTGAAATACATAACTCAATTATATGCCAACTTCAAGACAAACACTTTAGATTCAAAGACAAAAATAGGTTGAAAGTAAAAGGATAAGAAAAGATATACCATGGAAACAGTAACCAAGAAAGCTGGAGTAGCTATATTAATTTTAGATAAAATAAATTTTAAGACAAGAATTGGTATAGACAAAGAAATGCATTTTATAATAATAAAAGTATCAATCCATCATTAACACATAAAAATCTTAAAAACCTATGTATCTGACAGCCCCAAAACACACGAAGCAAAAGCTAACAGAAGTGGAAGGAGAAAAACAATTCAACAAGAGTTGGGAAACTTTAAACACCCTACTTTCAAAGATGACTAAACCAGTAGGCAGAAGATCAACAAGGAAATAGAAAATGTAAATAACATTTTAAATCAACTAGACCAGGGAGCCTGGGTGGCTCAGTCGGTTAAGCCTCCAACTTCAGCTCAGATCATGATCTCATGGTTCATGAGTTCAAGCCCTGCATCCAGCACTCGGCTGTCAGCACAAAGCCGGCTTTGGATCCTTTGTCCTCTTCTCTCAACCCCTGCTCACTCTCTCTCTCTCAAAAATAAACACTAAAAATATGTTTTAAAATAAGTAAATCAGCTAGACAGAACAGTAAATCAGCTAGATATCTATACAACAGAATATACATTTTTCTCAAGTACACAGGGAACATTTCTGAGATTAGATCATGAAACAAGTCTCAACAAATTTAAAGGATTGATATCACACAAAGTATTTCAATCGAATGAAATTAGAAATGAGTAACAGAAAGAAATTTGAAAACTTCACAAATGTGAAAATTAACAAGACATTACTAAATAACCAATTGGTCAAGGAAAAAAATCACCAGGGAAACTGGAAAATATTGAGACAAAGAAAAATGAAAATATGATACATCCAGTGTTACAGAATGCAATTAAAGTAGTTCCTACAGGGAAATTATTGCTGTCAATACCTACATTAACAAAGAAAAAATGTCTCAAAAAAATAGCCTAACCTCCTACCTTGAGTACCTATAAAAAGATCAAACTAAACCTAAGGCAAACAGAAGGAAGGAAATAATAAATATTAGAGTAGAAATAAATAGAGAATAGAAAAATAGAGAAAAATCAACAATACAAAAAAGTTGGTTCTTTGACAAGATCAAAAGAATCATAAAATCTTTAGCTAGAATAACCAAGCAAAATTAAGAAAGTTCACATTGTTAAAATTAGTAATAAAAGATGATACATCACTACCAATCTTACAGATATAAAAAGAATTATAAGGGATGATTATGAACAGTTGTATGCCAACAAATAAGATAAATTTAGATGAAATGGATGTCCTAGGAACATAAAAAAGTACCACAACTGACTTAAGAAACAGAACATCTGAATGTACCTCTAACAAGTATTGAGATTGAACTAGTGATTTTCAAACTCTCCACAAAGGAAAGCTTAAAGTACTATTCAATGTTGAATTCTTCCAAACATTTAGTGAAAAATTAATACCAACTCTTCACAAACTCTTCCAAAAATGAGAATAGTAGCAATGAAGCCAATATAGTGTTTTCTTTAGAGCAAAACCAAAGATACCCACACACTCCAATATCCCCTATAATATAGAGATGCAAAAAGGTTCAACAAATACTTTTAAACTGAATCCAACAAATTATAAAGGAATATTCTCCATGACCATGTAGGACTGATCCCAAGAAGCAAAACAGTTTTTTTTTTTTTTTAATTTTTTTAACGTTTATTTTTGAGACAGAGAGAGACAGAGCATGAACGGGGGAGGGTCAGTGAGAGGGAGACACAGAATCTGAAACAGGCTCCGGGCTCTGAGCTGTCAGCACAGAGCCCAACGCGGGGCTCGAACTCACGGACCACGAGATCATGACCTGAGCCGAAGTCGGCCGCTTAACCGACTGAACCACCCAGGCGCCCCGAAAGCAAAACAGTTTTAACATATGAAAATCAATCAGTGTGATACACTGTATTAATTTAATAAAGGACAAAAGCCACATGATCATGCCACTAGATGAAAAACAGCATTTAACAAAATCTAACACTCTATTTAAAAGGAAAAAAAAAAGTTCAGCAAGGTAGGAATAGAAGGGAACTTCCTCAACCTGATAAAGGCATTTATATAAAAGCCAAAGCTAGCACCATATTTCATGGGAAAAGACTGAATGTTTCTCTCTCATATCAGGAACAAGACATGATTGTTTAGAGAAAATCCTAAGGAATCCACAAAGCAAGTACTAGCACTGATAAATGAATTAGCAAGGTGGCAGGATACAGGATCAATATGCAAAAGAACTGACCCACTCCACAAAGCATTAAAGGAAAAACTGTTCAAATCTGAATTTTTAAAAAACTTAATAGCTTTGTGCTAATGTTAATTTCTTAGTTTTTACCACTGTAGTACAGTTAAGTAAAATGTTATAGTTAGAAGAAGGTACATAAGGCATATACAGGAATTCTGCACTATTGTTGCAACTTTCCTACAAATTATATCAAAATAAGGTTAAAATTTTTAGAAAGCCAATTGGTTCCCATCAGAAGATCCTGGGGATCCAAACTGAGCACTTATCTCTCTTTTCCTATGATCTGTACCACTAGGAAACCAGGTAGTTGATGAGGCGAAGGGTCTTTTGATAAAAGTATTCCCAATAATAAATGAAAGAATTAGATCATCAACATTTGGCATCCAGTAACAAATTAATGGATGTAGGCAACGGTCATCAATGGCTGCTAACACCAGAAAAAGAGGGACAGAGGAATATTATGTTCCTCTTGATAGAAGTGCACAACACCATCTATGAATGTGGTTTTGACCAAAAAAAGAAAAGAAAACCAAATCTGTACCTGAGGAAGTTCTGACAAAGCATCCAGACCAATCTACACTAAACAGGAATTACTGCCCAAAGAACATGTCACGTGATATCGCAGGAAAGTAAGAGGCAATATTCAGGCCAAGGGAAAACCTACAGTATAAATAACTCAATTTCTTCAAAATAAATTGCAAGGAGGAAAATGAGAAAGAAATGGTTTAAGAGGGGGATGTCAACAGATTAAAGGAGACCTAAAAGATCTATCAGCCAATCACAGTGAGACCTTATTTGGATCTCATTCAAACATACAGATAGAAAAAAATATATATGGTATTTATGAGACAAGTGAAAATCTGAACACAGATTAGAGGCTTAATAGTATTAAAGAATATAAATTTAGGTATAATAATTATACTGCAGTTTAGTTTTAAAAATATTGCAGGGTACCTGGCTGGCTCAGTCAGTAGAGCATACAACTCTTCATCTCAGGGTTGTTGAGTTTAAGCCCCACATTGGGTGTAGAGATCACTTAAAAATAAGATCTTTAAAAATAATAAAAATTAGGGGCACCTGGATGGCTCAGTCGGTTAAGCCTCCGACTCTTGATTTGGGATCAAGCCCCATATTGGGCTCTGTGCTGACAGTGCAGAGCCTGTTTGGGATTCTCTCTCTCCCTCTCTCTGACCCTCCCCTGCTCTCTCTCACTTGCTCTCTGTGTTTTAAATAAACGTTTAAAAATGAAATGAAATGAAATGAAATGAAATGAAATGAAATGAGTCATTGCTTTTCTAAAGATAAATAATGAAGCATTTACAGAAAAAACTATCTGGGATGTGCTTCAAAATAAAAGGGAAAGAGGGAGTGGGTAGGACAAACCAATGTTGGCCATGAGCTGCTAACTGTTGAAACTGAAGGATGGTTTATTACAAGTGCAATTCTCTATATGTGCAAATAGAATGAAATTAGAAATCTATAACAGAAAGAAATTTGGAAAATGCACAAATATGCAGAAATTAAGACATTCCTAAATATCTAATGGGTCAATGGAGAAATCATAAGGGAAATTAGAAAGTACTTTTAAGTGAATAACATTTTCAACTATTTTTTAAAAAATGAGGCTTACTTCTCCTACAGGTAGGGGTTGCAAGTACAAAAATAACAATAAAAGTGCAGCCAGAGCAGAACTGTGGACTTAAGCTGTGGTGCTGCTGTCTAAGAGGGAGAACTTAGGCAAGCTATCTATTTCTTAAAGCCTCAGTTTCCCCATCTGTGAAATGGAGGTGTAAAAAGTAAAGGGGATGTAAAAAGTAAAGGGGCTATTGGTAAGACAAGATGAAGTTATGGCCTCAGTGTTCTCATATGTGAAAAGTGGGGATGTGAAAATATGGCTGTTGTTAGGTTAAGATGGAATTACACGTACAAAACACTTGTCTCCTATCAACAAGTAAAAAAGAACTGCCCCATGAACAAGACTGCCTTCTGAAGGCAACCAAGATTGTAGGGAAAGAAAGGGTTTTTTTCTACAACTTGACAACCATGAGTGCAGTCACAAATGACACATGGCAGGTGTCAAAAGAAAAACAACTTCTAAAAACCAGGTGAATGGCAATGTCCAAATATTATCCAAGTGTCCTCCAGCCTGGCATGTGTGAGGGGCCTTAAAGAGGACATTCATTATCTGAGCATGTTCCTGTCTCCTGGATCTTATCCTGGTGTCTGCTTTTGTGAATCTTTTACTCCAAATAAGATAAAGTTGCTATGCTTCCAGGGAAAAGATGTTTCTGCTGCTGACATGAAGGCAAGATGTTTCCTGCCCAGGAAAGGGAAAGAAGGAGAAGGAAGACAAGATAAATGAACAGAAAACAAAAGGAAAACTTTGCTGGGTCTCATTTCAGGCTCTTCTGAAAAAACAAATCATGAAGACCAGGGTAAGCAGGTTGGGACAGATAAACCCAGTGAGCTGGGGAAATGAAGTGAGAATCAAAGGAAAGGGAACAGACAAAATTAGAGCAATTCCAAGATAAGCATTAGAGTACCCCTTGATTACCTCTTTTCCCACAAGATAATGGAAAGACACCAAGGCACCATACTCAAATACAAGTACAGAGCCCAAATGATTCTGGAAAAAGTCATCTCAGATTATTTCATGCAGAAACTCTGTTTCCACCATTCTGGAGACAGACATTGGAAGGTGTCATTAAGACTAAGTCATTTAAGTCATTACAGGGGGGAGGAGACAAGACGGCAGAACAGCATGGAAGTTTTTTTCTGTGTCTTGCATCCATGAAATACACCTAGACCAACACTGAACCATCCTACACACCTAGAAAACTGATCTGAGGATTAATACAACGATCTGCACAACATGAACCACAGAACTCAGCAGGTACACAGCAGGTAGAGGTGAACTGGGGGAGAGAAGCCACAGAGGGCAGGGAGCTGCTTTTGCGTGCAAAGAGACGATGGGGGGGGGGGAAGACTCTGGAAAAAGCACCCCCCCACCCCCCGCAAAGCAGCTGGAGAGAAAGTGGAAAAGCAGAAACAGCCATAGGGCCTGAACTAAAAAGGGAGAAAGGAGAGGGTTTAAATTCCATTAATACTATAAACAGGGGGAGCACAGAGTCTGAAACTCCTCAGCTCAATACCTGGCAGTGCTCTGGTGGGAAGAGTGAATCCCCAGGAAGAGAGTTGAGTCCAGGTGTCTTCTGGCCACATAGGGAGAGGCAGTTCCCCTGATGGGAGAATACCTGGTAGAGGCTGTGTGGGTACCCCAAAGGCAAGGCCCCAGTGGACCGGGGAAAACAACCACATCCACTGGTGCTGCAACGTCGTTCAGGGTGAAGCCTGGTACCAGATGCGTATTGTGATTTTCCATAATCCCTAAGACGCTGCTGCTACACTATCTCATGGACTTTTTTCTGGGTCGGGTGCCAGCCCGTCTCTGGGCATCAGTAGCAGCACGGTCCTGCAAACATTCCTGGATGCGGCCTGCACCCAGCCATTGCTTGGTGAGACCCTCCTGTAGAGGGGCAGAATGGGTCAAAGACACAGTCCCTTAGAAGTAAGGGGTCGGGAAAAACAGCTGCATCTGAGACAAAACTCAGGAGGGAGGGTCTGCCTGGGGCTTGGTCACAGACTGTGTAAAAGTGGGGAGTGGAAGGAAGCCGAGGACAAAGGACAGGTGCGCGACTGTTGATTGGGGAGAACAGAGTTCCCATACTAGAAACTGGGTAGCTGGGTGATGCCATTTTCACTGCTCCCACGCACACACACCTACAATTGCCACAACAATCCACCCCAGAAAGCTAAGCAGCGCCATCTAGTGGAAAATGGAGCCATTACACTAAGCCCCGCCCAACTGGGCCAACCTCACTCTTCAGGAACAGAAGTCTCTCCACCTGCTTAGTTTATGGACTATAAAGCACTTCATAGTTTGACTTCTAGGGGAAAACAAAGTAATTTCAGTCATATTTCAGTCTGTTTGCAGGTCGATCTATTCAATTTTCTTTCGTTTTTTTTTTCTCTTGTTTCTTTTCATTTTTTAAATACAGAAAGAGAAGAAACTCATTTTTATTTTCTATTTTTATTAAAAATATTTTTCTTTAATTTTTTCTACTATATTTTTTACTTTTGTGTAAATTTTTTTCAAATTCTATTTTACCTCCATCATTTCATTTTACTCTACTTCACCGTATTCATTTATTCAAAGTTTCAAACAATTTCCTTTTTTTTTCTTTCCCCTTTTTTCTCTAATCTATCAAGCCCCTTGCAACAGCCAGACCAAAACACACCTAGGATCGAGCATCATTTATTCAATTTCTTTTTGTATGTTTGTTTTTAATTTTTTAATTTTAAATTTTTTTAATTTTAATTTTTTTTAACCTCATTAATTCTTTTTCTCCCTTCAAAATGATGAAATGAAGGAATTCACCCCAAAAGAAAGAGCAGAAAGAAACGACAGCCAGAGACTTAACTAACACAGATACAAGCAAGATGTCTGAACCAGAATTTAGAATCATGATAATAAGAATACTAGCTGGAGTTGAAAACAGATTAAAATCCCTTTGCACAGAGACAAAAGAAGTAAAATTTTGTCAGGATGAAATAAATAATGTTACAACTGAGCTGCAATCTTGAATGGATGCCGCGGCGGCAAGGATGGATGAGGCAGAGCACAGAATCAGCAATATAGACGGCAAATTTATGGAGAATAATGAAGCAGAAAAAAAAAGTGGGAGATTAAGGCAAAAGAGCATGATTTAAGAATAAGAGAAATCAGTGACTCATTATAAAGGAACAACATCAGAATCATAGGAGTCCCAGAAGACGAAGAGAGAGAAATAGGGGTAGAAGGGTTAAGTGAGCAAATCATAGCAGAAAACTTTCCTAACCTGGGGAAAGACACAGACATCAAAATCCAGGAAGCACAGACAACTCCTGTTAGATTCAACAAAAAACAACTATCAACAAGGCATATCATAGTCAAAATCACAAAATACTCAGGCAAGGAGAAAATCATGAACTCAGCAAGGGAAAAAAAAGTCCTTAACCTACAAGGGAAGACAGATCAGTTTTGCAGTAGACCTATCCACAGAAACTTGGCAGGCCACGAAGAAGTGTGGCAGGAGTGTGGCAGGATGTATTCAATGTGCTGAATCAGAAAAATATGCAGCCAAGAATTCTTTATCCAGCAAGGCTGTCATTCAAAATAGAAGGAGAGATAAAAAGTTTCTCAGACAAACAAAAATCAAAAAAGTTTGTGACCACTAAACCAGCCTTGCAAGAAATTTTAAGGGGGCCTCTCTGAGGGGAGAAAAGATGAAAAAAAAAAAAAAAAGACAAATGAAGACCCAAAGCAACAAAGACTAGAAAGGACCAGAGAACACCACCAGAAACTCCAACTCTACAAGCAACATAATGGCAATAAATTCATATCTTTCAGTACTCACTCTAAACGTCAAAGGACTAAATGCTCCAATCAAAAGACATAGGGTAACAGAATGAATAAGAAAACAAGATTCATCTATATGCTGTTTACAAGAGACCCACTTTGACCTAAAGACACCTTCAGATTAAAACTAAGGGGATGGAGAACCATCTATCATGCTAATGGTCAACAAAAGAAAACCAGAGTAGCCATACTTATATCAGACAATCTAGACTTTAAAATAAAGACTGTATCAAGAGATGCAGAAGGGCATTATATCATAATCAAGGGGTCTATCCACCAAGATGACCTAACAATTGTAAACATTTATGCGCCAAATGTGAGAGCACCCAAATATATAAATCAATAAATCACAAACATAAAGAAACACATTGATAGTAATACCATTGTAGTATGAGACTTCAATGCCCCACTCACAGCAATGGACAGATCATCTAATGAAAAAAATCAACAAGGAAACAATGGCTTTGAATGACACACTGGACCAGATGGACTTAACAGAAATATTAAGAATATACATTCTTCTCCAGAGCACATGGAACATTCTCCAGAATAGACCACATAATGGGACACAAATCAGGCCTCAGCAAGTACAAAAAGATCGAGATCATACCATGCATATTTTCAGACCACAACACTATGAAACTTGAAATCAACCACAAGAAAAAATTTGGAAAGGTAACAAACACTTGGAGACTAAAGAAGATCCAAAGAATGAATGGGCTAATCAAGAAGTTAAAGAGGAAAAAGTATATGGAAGCTAATGAAAATGATAACACCACAACCCAAAACCTCTGGGACGCAGCAAAGGCAGTCATAAGAAGAAAGTACATACCAATCCAGACTTTCCTAAAGAAGGAAGAAAGACCTCAGTACACAACCTAACCTTATGCCTTAAAGAGCTGATAAAAGAACAGCATATAAAACCCCAAACCAGCAGAAGACAGGAAATAATAAAGATTAGAGCAGAAATTAATGCTATTGAAACCAAAAACACAAAACAGATCAATGAAACCATAAGCTGGTTCTTTGAAAGAATTAACAAAATTGATACACCACTAGCCAGTTTGATCAAAAAGAAAAAGGAAAGGCCCAAATAAATAAAATCAAAATGAAAGAGATCACAACCAACACAGCAGAAATAAAAACAATAATATGAGAATATTATAAGCAATTATATGCCAATAAAATGGACAATCTGCAAGAAATAGACAAATTCCTAGAAACATATATACTACTAAAACTGAAACAGAAGAAATAGAAAACTTGAACAGACCCATAACCAGTAAGGAAATCGAATTAGTAACCAAAACTCTCCCAAAAAACAAGAATCCAGGGCCAGATGACTTTCCAGGGTAATTATACCAAACATTTAAGGAAGAGTTAACACTTATTCTCTTGAAGCTGTTCCAAAAAATAGAAATGGAAGACAAACTTCCAAACTCTTTCTATGAAGCCAATATTACCCTGATTCCCAAACCAGACAGAGACTCCACTAAAAAGGAGAAGTATAGACCAATTTCCCTGATGAACATGGATGCAAAAATCTTCAACAAGATATTAGCTAACTGAATCCAACAATACAGTAAAAAAATCATTCACCATGACCAAGTAGGTTTATACCTGTGACGCAGGGCTGGTTCAATATCCACAAAACAACATGATTCATCACATCAATAAAAGAAAGGACAAGAACCATGTGATCCTCTCAATAGATTCAGAGAAAGCATTTGACAAAATACAGCATCCTTTCTTGATAAAAACCCTCAAAAAAGTAGCGATAGAAGGATCATACCTCAAGATCATAAAAGCCATATAAGAAAGACCCAACGCTAGTACCATCCTCAATGGGGAAAAACTGAGAACTTTCCCCCTAAGGTCAGGAACAAGACAGGGATGTCCACTCTCACCACTGTTTTTCAACATAGTATTGGAAGTCTTAGCCTCTGCTAAGACTTTCACTGTCCACAGATGATATGATACTCTATATAGAAAACCCAAAAAATTCCACCAAAAAGCTGCTAGAACTGAGTCATGAATTCAGCAAAGTTGCAGGATATAAAAGCAATGCACAGAAATCGGCTGTATTCCTATTCACCAACAATGAAGCAACAGAAAGAGAAATCAAGGAATCGATCCCATTTACAATTGCACCAAAAACTATAAAATACCTAGGAATAAATCTAACCAAAGAGGTGAAAAACCCATACACTGAAAACTATAGAAAGCTTATGAAAGAAATTGAAGAAGACATAAAAAATTGGAAAAATATTCCATGCTCCTGGATAGGAAGAACAAATATTGTTAAAATGTAGATACCACCCAAAGCAATCTACACATTCATTGCAATCCCTATCAAAATAACACCAGCATTCTTCACAAAGCTAGAACAAAAAAATCCTAAAATTTGTATAGAACCAGAAAAGACCCTGAATAGCCAAAGCAATCTTGAAAAAGAAAACCAAAGCAGGAGGCATCAAAATCCTGGCCTTGAAGCTATACTACAAAGCTGTAATCATCAAGACAGTATGGTACTGGCACAAGAACAGACACTCAGATCAATGGAACAGAATAGAGAACCCAGAAATGGACCCACAAACATATGGCCAACTAATCTTTGACAAAGCAGGAAAGAATATCCAATGGAATAAAGACAGTCTCTTCAGCAAGTGGTGATGGGAAAACTGGACAGCGACATGCAGAAAAATGAACCTGGACCACTTTCTTACACCATACACAAAAATAAACTCAAAATGGTGAAAGACCTAAATGTAAGACAGGAAGCCATTAAAATCCTTGAGGAGAAAGGCAAAAACCTCTTTGATCTTGGCCACAGCAACTTCGTACTCAACACATCTCCAGAGGCAAGGGAAATAAAAGCAAAAAAGAACTATTGGGACCTCATCAAAATAAAAAGCTTCTGTATGGTGAAGGAAACAATCAGAAAAACTAAAAGGCAACCGACAGAATGGGAGAAGATATTTGCAAATGACATATCAGATAAAGGGTTAGTATCCAAAATCTATAAAGGACTTACCAAACTCAACACCCAAAAAACAAATAATCCAGTGAAGAAATGGGCAAAAGACATGAATAGACACTTCTCCAAAGAAGACATGCCAATGGCCAACTGATACATCAAACAATGCTCCACATCACTCATCATCAGGGAAATACAAATCAAAACCACAATGAGATACCACCTTACACCTGTCAGAATGGCTAACATTAACAACTCAGGCAACAACAGATGTTGGCAAGGATGGGGAGAAAGAGGATCTCTTTTGCATTGCTGGTGGGAATGCAAGCTCATGCAGCCACTCTGGAAAACAGTATGGAGGTTCCTCAAAAAATTAAAAACAAAACTAACCTACAACTCAGCAATTGCACTACTAGGTATTTATCCAAGGGGTACAAGTATGCTGTTTCGAAGGGGCACATGCACCCCAATGTTTATAGCTGCACTATCAACAATAGTCAAAGTATGGAAAGAGCCCAAATGTCCATCGATGGATGAATGGATAAAGAAGAATGTCTGATGGATGAATGCCATCGATGGATGAATGCAGCATTACTCGGCAATTAAAAGAATAAAATCTTGCCATTTGCAACTACATGGATGGAACTGGAGGGTATTATGCTAAGTGAAATTAGAAAAAGACAAATATCATATGACTTCACTCATATGAGGACTGTAAGACCCAGAACAGATGAACATGATGGAAGGGAAGCAAAAACAATATAAAAACAGAGAGGGGGACAAAACATAAGAGACTCTTAAATATGGAGAACAAACAGAGGGTTACTAGAGGGGTTGTCGGAGGGGGGATGGGCTAAATGGGTAAGTGGCATTAAGGAATCTACTCCTGAAATCATTGTTGCACTATATGCTAATTTGTATGTAAATTTAAAAAATTAAATTAAAAAAATTTTAAAAAGACTATATTTAAGTCATTACAAAGGGAATGGAGGCAAAAGGGGGGGAAACATTATATAATGACTCAGGCAGAGTATGGAGCAAAGGGTCACAGGACAAGGGAGCCAGAAGGGGAATGCAGACCTGGGTTCAACAGCCCACTTGACAACTTAGGAAACAGAGTGCAGGTGAGGCAGGGGGCTTATGCAGCACCCCCACCTCAAGTTGTACCCTTAGGAGACCTGCTCTGTTTCTGGGAGCAGGGAGCAGGTTTTCTTGTTTAATGAAGTATTACCCACTTCCCTTAAAAGTGAAGACAAGGATGAGAGTGCTTTCTTACATGCATGGTCCCTGCTTCTTCCCTTTGGCTCTCCTGGGCAATATTCCCTTCTCGGAATGTTGCTTCTTCAACTTCCTTATCAATGTCCTTCTCAGACAACTATTCTCTGTTTTCCTGACCCCATCACCACTCTCCAGGCTGATTCTGTGTTCCCATGTCCTCTCCTCCTTCAGCCCTGCCAATCTTGCACCCTTCAACCATTTGTTCCCCTCTCAGCCCAGGCCTCTGGTGACACCAGCCTTGTCCCAGATGGCTGCTCAGTAAGCCCCCTTTCTTTCCACCTGTGGACCCTCTGGCCAGCCGCAGCCAGCACCAAAATGGTCTGTATGACCAAGAAGACCTTTCTACACCCTCCCCAACCCACTAGACCACAAATGCATGATGCTCAAACTGACCATTTCTACCAGCTGGGAGGTCACTGATAGGACCCGACCCCCAAGATCACCCACCTCTCTAGCTCTCTCATCCCACTGAGCATGGCTCAGGAGAATTTTTCTAAATACCACAGTATGAAATCCATGAGAGGATACAATGGGCTCAGGACATGGAAGCAAAGGACTGCTTCTCAAACTTCTGTGTGTTAACAAAGCTTTGATGAAGACACCAGCTTTCCCACCTCCACAGGCTAGAAAGCATGGGGTGGGGGCTGGGGAAGTTGCATTTCTCACAAGTCTGATGGGGATTCTCATAAAGAAGGAACCCTAGGACCATGTTACTGAGAGAAACACCACATAAATAACTGACACACTGCAGGCTACAGTCATAACACAGACATGTCCAAAAGAAGCCACTATCCAGAGACGGTGTCAGCGGATAAGGCTTCCCCAACTAAACTTTGCTCATGCTCTGCATTTACACATGCTTTGACTAAACACCCCTCTGCACATCAACCAGAGAAATGATGCAGCACAGAACAGACCTTGACTGCTCACAACTGTGCTTCCCATTGTCTCTCTAGTAACCAAAGGCACGGAACAAACTTTGGCCTGACATAAAATAAGTCATCTTCTGGGCCACTCTGGCTGGTCCCAATGCCAGGCACCTGAGATCCTGGGCTTCAAGAATGCACCTTACTCCCCCCTCCCCACAAAAAAAATTATGGCCTGGCTGCAGTCTTAGGCTGCCCTGACCCTGTCACGTGCCCCACCACCACCACCACCATCCTGTGTTCTCTCAACTGTGGCATCTGCCCTTCCCGCCCCTTGTCTGGCCACATCCTCCCTGGTCCTCACTCATGCCCTCCTCTGGGAGGCCTCTCCTCACCTGCATCCTTCAATGCTAGGCTAGGAGCCTTGTCCTGGCCCCAGCCCATGGACACGTCCTGCATAGTGCAATCAGTCCCCACAGGAAGCTCCGGGCGAGACCCAGCCTCCTCCTTTTCTATCCCAGGGTGTGGCTAGGGCATGACATGGTGAGGAGCAACTCAGGGCACTGGTTTGAGTCAAAGCACAGAACTTTCAAGGCAGCTACACACAGCCTGGAATGCAATGGGTGCACAAGTCACCATTCTCAGAGGACAGGGGAGGGCTCGGAAATCCACATTACTCACAGCTCAGTCCTAAAAACACCAATCACAGACTTTCTAGGCCTGGAAGAGTTTGGCTTCTGAACAAGGATGACTGTCCTCCAGATAGTCTTCGTCTCCACAAACAGCTACCACCCCTCTTGCACATGGGACCTTCCTAAGGAGAGGGCCCCTTCTCTGCCCAGGAAAGCATTCAAGAAATTCAACTTGGGAGCTGGGAGACATTTAGCAACTTCTCCTGAAAGCACCATTATCTCTGAGGACCTGCCCCTGAGGGCTGTACTGATTATTTAAGAATCCCAGTCTGGTCAGGGTAGAAGGTGAGGAGAACATGGACAGGTGTGGTCCAAGGGGAAGATGAAGGTTTCAGAATCCTATGAAACCTTTTGAAGTCAAGTAGAGAGAACTGCGTTTGGGTCCCACTCTATTTTCTCATCTGCACATTTGGGGTGATGGTGGTTTTAAGGGTCAAATGACTTAATGGATTAAAAACACTCTGTCAACTGAAAATATACTATATTTCCTGAGGCCTAAGTATTTCTGAAAAGGAGGCTACCGGAGCTACTGGCTCACTAATAACAGGAAGTGGTGTGTGTGAAGACTCAAACCTGTGACAGTCCCACCAGAGTTCTGTCTTGCAGAAGACAGATGTACAGCTCCCAGAATCCTCACACTAGGGACACAGGATGTCTGTGTAATAGATGCCCCCTCCCTTCTTATTCTCAGGCTTCTTGTGAACAAGAGCCAGGAAATCCCACAGCCCTATCCACATCATGCTTGCCTACTGGGCAGTGGGTGCCCCTTGAGAACAAGAGAGCATTACTCAAAGTATGAGACATCATTAAATAAGCATCACTTCTGTGCTAATTAAACACTCAGATTCCTGGGTCCAATCCCAGATGAGTTTGGTCAGAAACACTGGCGATGGGAGCCTGAGAGCTGTAATTTTTAACAAACTCCTCAAGTAATTTTTATATAAATTTAAGAAGCACAAGCACCACCAATGTTGGAAAAGCTGTAAAACTGATAAGACCTGGGTTAAATTCTAGTACCACTTCATTACATAGCAGCTGTGTGGCCTTGGGCAAGTTACTTAACTTCTCTGAACCTCAGTTTACTCATTTGTAAAATAAGTATGAAGCACAACCAATGTTGCTGGGAGGGTCAGAAATACAACTCTGCATCTAAGTTATCCTAAAAAGTAGGAATAACCATGACTCCCATCTTTTAGGGGAACAATCTGCCACTGAGAGCACAAGGTATTTCCTAGAAGCCCCTCACATGTGACAGAAGCCAGACAAGAGTAATGTCCTTAACTCAGCGGCCCACATCAGCCCCCTACACCAGGACTCAAGCAAAGTGAAGAGGAGGGAAAGATGGGATGAGCTTTGGAGAGAAGTCCAGACCATCTGCCTTCCTGAGGGGTTGGATTGTTGAGGTGGGCTCAGCTACTGGGCACAGCTCCAAGATGGATCTGGAGTGGCTCTTTGGGGATGGATAGTCTAAAGGGAGAAAAGACACCAGTCACTCCGAGCCTGAGGGTCCAAAACTCTGGGAAGGTGCAGGGAGTGAGAAAAAGCCCAATGGAACGACATTCCCTAATACCAACCATGGGCAGGGCTGGAAAACCCCTCAAAGCCTCAGTCTTTACGTTTAGAAACGGGCTAATTTTTAGAAAATTAACAATAAACAGTCAACTATGGAATGGTGCTCAGTGGGTGGCCTGCTCACAGCTCACATCAATGGATGGCAGCTGCTATTATTACCTCTGCTTTTTTAATATGTCTGTGCTGGTCACACCAAAACTTGGTGGCAGTTTCACTGTTGTTCCAAGAAGAGATGTTACCTAAGCCTGAGCTTTAGGTACCTGTGTTGGTTGCTAAACTTGTTAAACAACCTATCCTAGAGAGCCTCATGGAAGACTGGGGCTAGGACTTCAAACCAGAGCACTGGGGGGGGGGGGGGGGGGGGGGGCGGGGGGGGGGACGGGGGATGGATTTCCCTCCTTTTTACTTAAAAGGCGGGAGCGGTGGGGATGAGGACGCCCAGTGGCCGCTGGATTCCAGCCCTGGGATCATTCTGGTTCGGACATGGCATCTCAGTGCCAAGCAATCAGGGACAGGGTACCCTCCCGCGCTCCCAGGAGCAATGGAAGTCGGACCCTTCGCCCCCACTCGAGCGGCTCTCTGGGCACACCCCGCCCGGTGCCATTCACACAGAGCCCAACACCAAGTTATCGGAGAGCCGTGGCCCTGAACTGACCCCGCGCTCCACTGCTCCGAGCGCCCAACTCACCGGCTGTAGACAAGGCAGCCCAGGTGGTTGATCTCGTGGTCCGAGCGGTGGCGGCTGTAGTCCTCCCACAGGTCCTTGAAGGCAGTGACAGCCAGGATGAAGAGCACGGGAGCCAGCGCCAGGCCGGGCTGGAAGGCATTCACCGCCGGCACGAAGTTGAGCAGCGCTATGAAGACGAAGTACACATTTGCCAGGCGGTGGAACTGCTCGAACAGGTTCTTGGGCAGGAAGGACAGTAAAGTGTACTTGGTGGTCTTGAGCCGGTTGTCTGCCAGGTGCTGGGTGCCCCCGCGCCGCCGCCGCCGCGCACCCTTGGTCGCGCCCGCCGCGGGGTCCTCGACGCCCGGGGGCGGCAGCAGGTTGGAGCGCACCACGCGCGTCCTGCCGTCCCCACGCCGCCGCCGCCGACGGCGACGACCTGGGGACCCGGGCTCCTGGGACGCCGCCGCCGCCGCCAGATCCCGCTCCATGGCCGCGTGTCGCCGCGCCCGGCTCCTCCGCCGCTCGCGCCTGACCGCGCCAGCCTCCTAGGTGATCATCGCCGGCGGCTCGGGCGCGGCGGCGCGAGCTCCCAGCCTGCGGGACGCAAGGAGACGGCGGTCAGCGCCCGCCCCGCCCAGCCCGCCGGTCCGCAGTAGCGGCAGGGCGCAAGCGGGGCGGGGCGGGGCGCGCGCCGCATAGAGCCCCCTTGTGCTGGCGCCCTCCCGGCCATTTCCGCCGCCGCAGCTCCTGGCCCCGCCTCGCGCCGCGCCAGGGCTGGAGATACCGTAGATAGCGGGAAAGAAAAAAAGCCCGAGCTGGAAACTTAGAGCAGTTTGGTTTCGTTTCCCAGAAGCATCAGTTCAGTCCCAGAACGTTAGGAACGCGCCTTGTCTCCGGTAGGAGAGAGGAAGCTGCAGACTGTGAAAGAAAAGGCACCGCAGTTCTCTGGCAGCTGCCAGGCTCTTCTTGGGCCAGCCCTGCTTCCTGGGCCCAGGACGAGGAAACAGTTTGGGGACCCGGGTTAGGAGCCTCCTTCTGGAATCAGCTAGAATCAAAATCCAAATGAGCCATGGTATACCACTGCTCCAATTTTTGAATCTTATTTATCGAGAATATCTGCTTTAGGGGAGAGCCCAAGAAGTCGGAATTCCGTTGCCTCTACGCCCTTCCCTATCCCTGCTCAACCTCCACCTACTTTCAGATTCACTTTTTCGGTGAACTTTTTCTTTTCCCTGATCATAGCCGCCTTTCCTTACTTCCCTAAATAGGCTTTTTTTTTTTTCTTTCTCTTTCTTTCTTTCTTTCTTTCTTTCTTTCTTTCTTTCTTTCTGTTTCTTTCTTTCTTTCTTTTTTAATTGAAGGGAGGACTATTTCGCAGTGGAAAAGAAAGACAGGTTTGCAAGTATTTTTCTTTTCCTCTCTGGAAAACCCTGAGAGCTAAAATATCCCTGTGTGCTGCAGTTTTGAGGAGGCCTTTATGAGAAACTGTGACAGGGAATTGCAAGTGGTTGTTGGGAGGGCAGGTGAAGACCAGCGGTGGCAGAAGTTTGGGGCAAAGGCTGCCTTTAGTACTGATGGGCAATTGGAGAGGGGAGCGGGTAAACGATGGGTGTAGGAGAATATGCTGGGTATGGCAGAAGATATGGGGGAGTCCCCACTCCCGCAGTAATGCTCTCCCCCAGATATACCACAGCTGTGACAGTTAGCCTTCTGCTTTGGAAGTACAGAGATAAGAAGCAGAGATTCTTGCTGAGGAGACTCTGGCTGGGAATTTGGGTGAGAAGAGCCATTATGGGCACTGTCTGTCTTTGATTCTGAGAGCTGTTGGCCTCCTCCTGTAGGCCAGCCCCACCTTTCTCTTCTTGCATTGGGATACTCAGTCATTGCCCAAGAGACCACCTTAGCAGCCTCTGCCAGTGCTGGGTTCATCCCTCCCAGGCCTTCTACAAGTCACTTCCTAAACTTTACTCAAATCATTTACCTATTCCCCATGATACTCTTACCTCCTGTACCCTGGTCAAACACCATCCAGCCATGCCAGGGTCTCACATGTCTACAGGGAGCCTTGCCAAAGACCACAGTATTTATCAGAATCCAGCATAAGGACGGTAGAGTGACAGGTACTAAGAAAATGATGCATGCCATATATCAAACCTCTCCCCTGTGCCATTTCTAGGGGTATAATATTAATGTGTAGAGGCCTGGGTCAGAGAAAGATTTGGCTAAAGTACCTGCATTTTCAGGGAAAGAAATCAGATCTCACAATGAACCAATGGCATCCCAAAATGAGTGTTAACAGCAAATGAAGGACTACAACTTCCCTGGTTTCCAAGGACTAAGACCTCATGGACTCTTCTTTTCCTCCATTACCTAACCCAGTGAGGCCCCAGGGCCTCTATTTCCATAGATGCCTCCATCCCTGTAGGTATCCCCAGTGTGGCCCCAACCCTCTGGGAGGGTTTCCCTGCCTCCCAGTCTCCTTGCTTCAGCCAATCCACGTGTTGACAAAGTGGTCCCTTGATCTCCTGGACCCCTTCACTTCATTTCTTTACCCTGGAGCTTACCGGAGTCCCCTGTTGCTTACAAAGTCAAATGCTGACTCCTCAGGCAGAGGTCCTTTGAGGCCCTCAGGGGAACTGTCACCAACTTACTGATTTAACTCCACCCCTCCCTACCCAGGCCCAGCCCCAGGGCAAGAGGTTTCCTTACCCTTCTCAGAACAGGCCTTGTTCATTCCCATCTACATTCCGCTGTAAGGTTCCAAGATTCCATGAGTCACACTGCAGCTCCTGAAGCCTAGAATCTTTCCCCACTTGCTCTTCACCGATCCAAATTCAGTATTTCCGCTAAGTCCTCACTCAACTCATCTCCCAGAAGGTTTCCACACTGCATGATCCATTGAACTTCATGGAATCACTTCTCTTCTGACTTATGTGCATTGGTATGTAAACCTCCCCTTAGATTGCTCTGCAGGGGTTTTGAGCTTAGATGTCTTCTGCCAGTTAAACTCTCAGACTCTTGACTGCCTGGGCCTGGGCCAGGGCCAGGCTTGGGTGAACTCTGAGCTGACTGTCTGGACCACTGAGCTCTGATGAGGTCCTGCTGCTGGGCTCTAGACAAGTCACTTTAATTGTCCTCCTTCAGTAAATACTTATTCATCACCCAGTTTTTCCCCACACACTGTTCTAGGCACTGGGGACCAAGTTGGAAAAATTGCTGATGACAACTGATATTCTTATGGATCTAACATTCTAGTAGGAAGAGACAGTATGACACTGGTTTATAATAATAAGTATATATTTGGTTTCCATCCCCATTTTTGGCATAAAGCTCTTAAACCAGTTTCCTAAGTGATGAGACTGATAAAATTATCTTGATAGTTATAACAAACCTTTTTGCACCACACCTGGGTTTATCATAATGAGGTGACTTTCATTTTTTTTTTAATGTTTTTATTTATTTTTGAAGGAGAGAGAGAGACAGAGCATGAGCAGGGGAGGAACAGAGAGAGAGGGAGACACAGAATCCGAAGCAGGCTCCAGGCTCTAAGCTGTCAGCACAGAGCCCGATGCGAGGCTTGAACTCACAAACTGTGAGATCATGACCTGAGCTGAAGTCGGACGCTTAACCGACTGAGCCACCCAGGCACCCCAATGAGGTGACTTTTAGAAAGCACTTTCCATGGGGGCTGGTTGCCAGGGGAACCAACCACCTGTGATTAGAGAGTTGGAACTTTCAGCCCCATTCCATTGACCTTCAGGGGGAGAGAGGAGCTGGAGGTCAAATCAATTGTCAATGGCCCATGTTTTAATCTTGTCTATGTAAGAAGCCTCCATAAAACCCCAAAAGGATGGGGGTTGGAGAGTTTCCAGGTTTGTGAACATGTGAAGAGTCAGGGAAAGTGGCACTCCCAGACAGGGCATGGAAGCCCCATATTTTCCTGTGCATCTCTCCCATCTGACTCTTCCTGAGTTATATCATTTTATAATAAACTGGTAATTGGGTAAGTAAAATGTTTCTCTGAGTTCTGTAAGCCACTCTAGCAAATGAATTAAACCCAAGGTGGGGTTGTTGGAACATCTGATCTATAGCCAATTGTTTAGAAGCACCTGACAGCCTGAACTTGTGACTAGTGTCTGAAGAGTGTGTGTGTGTGTGTGTGTGTGTGTGTGTGTGTGTGTGTGTTGGGAGGCAGCCTTGCAGGACTAAGACCTTAACCTGTGAGATCTGATGCTATCTCCAAGTAGTGTCAATTGAGTTGAATTAAAGGACACCCAACGGTGTCAAGGAACTGCTTGGTGGTGTGGGGAAAAACCCCACAGACAACACATGTTAAGAGAATTAGTGTCCCTTAAAATTGGCAGCAACTAAACAAGACACCCTGAGAACACCACTAAGTCCCTGCTCTCAGGAATGCTATATCTCCTAAGGTGATTCCAACAAGAAGGATGTAGGAAGTGGAGGGGCACAGGGAACCCAGCAGGAAGGGTGTGCCTGGGCTACTGTAGCTAGGGCTGTCAGAGGGGGCCTCCTGGGACAGCCCTCAGCAGAGGCCTAAGGAAAAAACTGCAGAGATATCTTGGGGAAAAATGAGCAAGTGTAGGAGAGTGTGGGGTTCCAGGCCCAGTAAGATGGTCCAGGTGTCTAGAGCCAAGTGGCTGAGCAGAGATAAACCCATAGTGAGCTCATATAGGGCCTAAAGAATCAGAGTAAGGATTTTGGCTTTTAGCTGAGTGAGAAGGGAAGTTTTGGAGGGCTTTGAGCATAGGAGTCTTATCACTAAACTTAGGTTTCCAAAGATCACCAGCAGCTGTGTGAATAGAATGCAGAAGGGCTAGGTCAGTAGCAAGGAGACAGTAAGAGGCCATTGCAATAATCCTGGAGAGGAGTTGGTGGTTCATGTGGGAGTGGTCATGGTGCAGGGTGGGACATGGCCATATTAAAGCATGCACAATATAGTGTTGAACTGGCTGTGGGATATGAAATAAGGGACGAGTTGAGGAGGGCCCAAGCAACTGATATCTTGAGTTGCTGGGGCCTGAAGGCAGTGGGAGGGGCAGACCTGGGATGGTCACCAGACCCTGGAGGGGAAGTCTGACAGAGGTGCACACAGCCAAGCTCAGCTGAGAGACCCAGCCAGAGATACAGGTCTGGGGTCATAGAGTGAGTCTGGGTGGAAGAGAGTGTGGCTGGTAGTGGGAAGGGGACAGAGGGGCCAGCATGCATGGACCATGCTGCCTTTGGGAGGGATAGGCCTCTAGATTTGCTCCAACTGCAATAGGAAGCTGTAGACTGCCCCAAGCAGAGGCATAAGGTGAGAAGATATTATTATCCCTTTCAAAAGATGAAAGCTAAATTTTGAGCCCAGTGGGAGCAGTCAAGGCAACAAATTAGGAGGTGGCTTAGGCTCTAGGCAGTGGATAGAGTGGAAAACTACAAGTATCATAGATGAACAGCTTGGATATTTGGAGAAGGAAAAGAGCTGAATCAAGAGTAACCCTCAAGAGTCTAGTTAATGACTTGGGGATGAAGGATTGTAGAATGCTCTAGCCCCAAATATGCCACTTTGGCATATTGATTATTTTGAATTAAAGTGACCTGAAAAACAGTTAGTGCAAGAGTGATATGCTGACCCTCTTTTGTTTCTCTGAAAGCAGGAAACGAATCTCCTATGTGAAAGGTACCATCCCTGTACCAGGAGGGTAGAAGGCATCCTTATCACCAGAGATAGGACATTTAAGACCAAGAAGGCTGTATAAACAGATCCTGTCTCTTCACCCATTTACTACCCCAAGCCCAAACCCCTTTTTCTTGTCAATTCTTCACAAATTTATTTATTATTTTTTTGTCTAAAAGGTACAAAATTTTTCTGCTTTGGTCACTTCTTTGAGCCTCATATTTTTACAGGGCCCTTGTAAGTATGAAATTAATTTGTTTTTCTCCTGTTAATTTAATTATTAGGACAGTCAAGAACCTAGGTTGGAAGAAGGGAAAATTTTCCCACTCCCACAAAGAAAAACAGGTTTGGGGGAAAAATACAAAGCTAACATATGCCATGTTAAAGTAGAGGTGGCTGTTTGACATCTAACAGATGTCAAGGAGGTAGAGGGATAGTGAAATATCAACATGACAGGAAAAGCCAAGCACTAGAGGTAAAGATCTGGGCCATGTCAGGAGATACCTGTGATTTGGAGCTGTGTGATGAGAAGGTTGTACCTACAGATAGAATGTAAATAGAAGAAATTCTGGATGATACATTCTCTCTGAAAAATATATGGAGTTGGATCAAAGAATCATGAAGACTGCTTCCACCTTTCATGTACTGCTTTGGTGGTGTGATGCTTACTTAATAAATGCTTATGGAATAAGTAAAAATCACAGTCTGTAATATTTTAAACTGATATTATTTGTTTAATATTTACTCTTGTAAGTGTCCCTAATTTTAAAATATATATTTTAGGTTTATTTATTTTGTCAAAGAGAGAGAGAGAGAGAGAGAGAGAGAGAGAGAGTGCACACATGCAACAGAGAGAGAGGGAGAGAGCATCCCAAGCAGGCTCTGAGCTGTCAGCACAGAGCCCAACGTGCGGCTCGATCTCAGAAACTGCAAGACCATGACCTGAGCTGAAATCAAGAGTTGGACACTTAACTGACTGAGCCACCCAGGTGCCCTGTGAGTGTACTTAATTTGTAAGAAAAGGTCATAAAAGATTCTGAAATTTGTAATTTATAAAGTTAGGCACAGATGTTGTACAGTAATTAACAAGGCCTTAACATTCATTTAAATTAAATTATCAAAGTATAGAGCTGCAGGGGCAGCTTATAGTGTATTTATAGATTATTACCGTACAGTAATATTTTTGGTATAAATACTAGAAAAGAAAAAGGCAAAATTTATCACTGTTTGCAATGTCATGGTTTTTATCTAGGAAAGTGGTTAGTAATATAGCTAAGTATAAGATAAAAATGTGCAGTTATAAGTTTCTCATGTATAAGCAAGAGCCAATTAGAAAATATAATGGATCAACAGAAGGATTTCATTTTTAGAATAATATAAAATGCCTAATGAAGAACAAAAATGTCAGTTCAAGATGTATGCAAATAATCATAACAAAAACCAACAATAGAAGTGGTGATAACCTTTGTAGAGAATGTAACCTTTGTAGAGAATGTAATGCCTGTCAGGCATGTGCTTACTCATTTTATAGTGATTGTCTTCGTCCTCCTGGCCATTCCATGAGGTAGGAGAATTTTTATCCCATATCACAGGTGAGGAATATGTGATCACATGGCTACCAACATTTTGCTAAAGGTGGTAAAGGAAGATCTGGATAAATATAGACCTGCCATTTATCTGAGTGGGCTTGCTTCTTAAACTAACCTGTGGATTTTGTGTATTTTCCAAACGAATTCCAACTGGATTTATTGTTTTCAACTTGTCAGTTTGAATACAAGTAACAGAAGAATAAAGGAAGATAAATAAGTTAAAAAATTTTGGGGTATAAGAAATTAATAATCTACTACATTTGACAAAAATTAAGAAGTCATAATAACCTACTACATTTGACAAAAGTTAAGAAGTCAAATACTTAAGGCTCTAGAGGATGTGGATTAGAAGAACTTTTAAGCATTGCCACTGGAAGTATGAATGGGTGCAGCCACTTTGGTTAATTATTGGCGTTCCATCTTAAATTTGAACATCTGAAGTCCTTAAATCTCAGCACCCCTGTCCCTAAGAATACGCCAGAGAAAACTTGCACATGAACACTCATTTTGTAAATAGTGCGCTTGTTCACAAGTGGAGCAACTTGTTCCATCTTTGACTGTGTACAGTAATCACAAAATGAGAAATTTGTGCAGCTATGAAAATTAATGAACTATAGATACATGCAGAAATGTGGAAGAATCTTGGAAACCTAACTTTAGGTGAAAAAATAAGTCCCAGAAGACTATATACATAGCAATACTGTTTTTACAGATCCCAAATGCTAGACATACTGAGCAAAATATCGTTCAGCTACTTTTATCTGCAATAAAGCAGTTTGTTACAAAATTATACATGTGCTTACCAGGCAATTCTGTGACTAAACTACTGAATGTTTATCCCAGTAAATTAAAACTTACATTCACACAAAACTTGCACACAAATATTTATAAAAGCAGCTTTATACATAATAGAAACAGGAAAGAAATCAAGTAACTGTAACAGGTAAATGGATAAACAGATTGTGATACATTCATATCATGGAATTAACTACTCAGCAATGAGAGAAAGGAGCTATGGATATGCACAACAGTGTGGATGGATCTCAAGGGAATTATGCTCAAAAAACAAAGCCAATCTCAAAAGGTTACATATTGTCTGATTCCATTCCGGTTTTGTGATAACAAAATAACAGAGATGGAGAACAAATGTGGTTGCTGGTGGTTTGGGAGGAGAAAGGAAGGGAAGTGGTTATGGCTATAGAATAGTATTACTAGGGGTCCTTGTGATGAAAGTGTTCTGTATTTTGACTATAGTGGTGAGCACATAAGTCTATACATGCAACACAATCATATAGAACTAAATTCATATACAGCCGAGCACCTGGCTGGCTCATTTGGAGGAACATGGAACTCTTGATCTCAGGGTTGTGAGTTTGAGCCCAACATTGGGTGTAGAGATTATGGAAAAATAAAATATATTTTTTAAAAGAACTAAATTCACATACAAATACATACACATGAGTACATGTAAAACATGAGTGCATGGTGAAATTTGAATAAAGTCAAATTACATTAAGGTTAATTTCCTAGTTGTAATACTGTATTATAGTTCTGTAAGGTGTTAACATTAAAGAAAACTTGGTGCAGAATATACTGGATCTCTTTTTGTTATTTCTCACAATTGCATATGAGTCTACAATTGTTTCAAAATAAACATTTTTTGAAAATGCAGACATTAAAAAAAAACAGCGGAATGATACCAACAGGAAGCAGGGGGCTGTGGTAAGGAAAGGACACATGGGTAGATGCAAGTTATCAGTAGTGTACTGTTTCTTGGTCTTGGTGGTGAGTTCATGGGTGTTATATGTTGTGGCTCAATGGTCCCCATCTCCTGGTATTGATGCCTTTGTGTAGTCCCTTCTCACACTGAATAGGAATGGTATGTGTAAAGAATGGGGTACTGAGGAAATGACAGTGTGTGGCCTCCAAGGCTTGGTCACAGACATTGCAGTTTCTGCCTACCTTCCTGGATCCCTTGTCCCAGGGAAATCCAGCTACCATGGTGGAGGGCACCCAAGGAGCCCTCTGGGAGATCCATGTGGTGAGGAGCTCAGATCTCTTGCCAACTGCCAGGCATCCTTGAAGTGGATCCCCTAGCTCTAACCAAGCATTTAGAAGTTTGTAGCCTTGGCCAACATCTTAATGCATCTTAGGGTCATGAAAGATCCCAAGCCAGTACCACCAGCTAAGCAGCTCCTGAATTTCTGACCTACAGAAACAGAGAGAGAATAAATAATTGTTGTTGTTTCAAGTGATTTTTGTTTGGGTAATTTGTTTTTTAGTAATAAGTAACTATTATTCAAGTGTATTACCATGCTTTATAACTAATATATCTAACATATAATGTTTGTATACCAAATGATTTGTTTAAACGGGGCACCTGGGTGGCTCAGTAAGTTAGGCATCCAACTCTTGATTTCAGCTTAGGTCATGATCTCAGGGTCGTGAGATTGAGCCCTGTGTCAAGCTCTGCACTGGTCTGTACTGGGCATGGAGCCTGCTTAAGATTCTCTCTCTCCCTCTACACCTTATGCTCTCTCAAAAATAAGTAAGTAAGTAAGTAAATAAATAAATAAACAGTGGGCCAAAAAAAGAAAAAGAAACATTATAATTTCCTCTTTCAAAAAAAAAAAAAAGAAGAAGGCTAGAAGGCTATATCCTATTACATGTCAGTTAAAGCTAATTTTCCTGATGGTTTTCATGAAGGAATGTATAACTGGGACAAAAGCAACAAATTTCTGTATTTATGGAGAATTGGTCCGTGATAAATGTGGAGTTTTTTTTTAATGTGTATTTATTTTGAGAGAGAGAGAGAGAGAGTGAGTGTAAGTGCAAGTGGGGGAGGGGCAGGGAGAGAGGAGAGAGAGAATCCTAAGCAGGCTCTGCCCTAGGCTGGATGCAATGAACTGTGAGATCATGACTTGAGCCAAAGTCAAGAGGCAGATGCTTAACTGACTGAGCCATCCAGGTGCCCTCAAATGTGGAGTTTTAAATCAATGGAGGAAAGAAAGAACTATTCAGTATAGCATGTTGGAAAAGTTGACTAGGGAAAAAATCAAATCCTAATCTCACACCATAAACTAAAACAAATTCTAGGTAGGTAGATTAATTATATAATTTTTTAAAAAGGAAAAAATATTATAGAAATGTACTATGTTTATAATGCTGGAGTGGGAAGATTTTTCTAAACAAGAACAAAAAAAAGAAGCCATAAAGGACAAGACCAGCTACATAATTTAATCCTTCTTTACTATTAAAGCTTAACATATTAACATGTAAAAGGTAAATAACATTTTAACAGAGAAAAGCATGCACAGTTTTGCATACTATGCAGCCATTTTCTAAAAATGAGGTAGAATTTAATGTGCTCATGCAGAAGGACACCCATACCTTGATGAGTGAAAAAGGGAAGTTGGAAAATGATATGTGCAGTAATAATATGTATTATATCTTATTTGTGGGATTTGAACAAAGTATATAGCAATATATCCCTGTATTGGTTTTCTAGGGCTACCATTAGAAAGTACCACAAACTGGGTGCCTTAAACAATAGAAATGTGGGGTGCCTGGGTGGCTCAGTCAGTTAGGCACCCAACTTTGGCTCAGGTAATGATCTCACGGTTCACGAGTTTGAGGCACGTGTCAGGCTCTGTGCTGACAGCTCGGAGACTGGAGCCTGCTTCAGATTCTGTGTTTCCTTCTCTCTGCCCCTTCCCCACTCATGCTCTCTCTGTCCCTCTCAAATGTAAATATAAATCTCTCACATTAAAAAAAATTTTTTAAAAACCAGTAGATATGTATTGTCTCATCCTTTCAAAGGCTGGAATCCAACATCAAGATGTCAGCAAGGTTGGTTCCATTTGAGGGCCTTGAGGGAGCATATGTTCCTGGCTTCTCCCTTAGCTTCTGGTGGTTTGCTGGCAATGTTTGGCATTCCTTGACTTGTAGATCTCTGCCTTCCTCTTCACATGGCATTCTCTCCCTGTGTTTGTATCTGTCTCCAAATTTCCCCTTTTTATAAGTACAACAGTTATAATGGATTAGGGCCCACCCTACTCCAGTATGACCTCATCTTCACTTTATGAATTATATCTGTAATAACTCTATTTCCAAATAAGGTAACATTCTGAGGAACTGGGGGTTAGGACTTCAACATGTAAATTTGGGGGCTCAAATTCAACCCATAGCAATCCCTAACATGAGAGATTAATTAATTAATGATTTATTGAGTAGATGCTTGCTGTATCTAGGCTATAGGAAGATGAGGCAGCAAGGAGAGAAGAAGGAACATCCAATTTTATCTTATAGAATAACCAAATTCATGTTTGGACCAATAACATATATTATTTTTTATCATAAATAATATATTGATCAATAGATATATATCGATAATATATACTAGATACATTACGTGCCACTTTACCGATGAAGGAATTGTTAAGATAGGAAAGTAATTAGTGAAAAAAGTACTGCTTTTCCAGGACGGCCTAGGTCCTCTTATGATTAACCTAAAGATCAATCAATCCATGCAGGAAACTATTTCACAAAGTGAATAAATAATGATTAAGTGCCTACTATTGCATACTGTAATAACTAGCAAGATTATAAGTATGCATAGCTAGTGTAAGTGTTGGTGCACCGATCATTAGACAAAATGTTCTCAGTTAAAGAAGCAGTATGTTAACATTACATTCTGGTGCAAGTTCCTATTCTTTTTACAGACAAATGACAAATAGTGTTGGATATGCTAATTGAATAACACTAGAATAGGTCTTGGTCTCTGCCCTCAGAAGCCCATGTTGAGTGGGGGTACAAACATGTATTATGACAGTTTATCATCTCTGTCCAACCACATTCACATGCTAAGGCTTAAATTTTCCTTTCCACACCACTGTTGCCCCTCTAGGTGTCAAGGACCCCACCTCTGTTTTGGAAAAACACAGATGTGTCCTGTTCTATTGAACAGAAAAGGATGTCTATCAGGACAGTTTTGAGAATGCTCAAAATAGTAGCAAGATATCAGGAAAAAACTCTGCTAGAAAATTCACGATGACAACTGTGGATGACCAGCTGTAGTACATCAAGACAAGAGAAAAGCACCAAGGCAACATGTGAAACTCCTGACAATTGTAGTCTTCCTGCATGCACTAACTCTGCTTCTACTGGTTTTCAGGAGCTGCCTCCAGGAGCTGTTTAAGAGTGAAACAAGATAGGATGCCAACGTCTCTACAATAGTGCACCAGGTCTGATGCCCACCTCTTGTACCCTGAAAACAGGACACAGCAGAGATAGCAGTATAAGCAAAGGGTAAAATAGCCAGCTATTTACAGGCTTTCTGCAAGAACTTAAGTATGTCTGTGTTACAAAGAAAACCACAGGCCCAAAATGGCATCAACATAGATGGAGTCACCAAACCCAGTCTTAATATCTAACCTAGGGGCAATTTCAACCTCCCCCAGAAATGTAGTCTTACCCAGTCAGTCAGTAAATTTTCTGATCAGCATCAGTGAGGTCATTTGTCACGTGGGCCCTCTCTATCCACCCCACCCAAAAGAAAATGAGATAATCTGCATGATAAATCTCCTACTCTTCCCCTTAAGGGAAGTTGACCACACCTGAGAAGATCCTTTCTTTTATTTTGCTAATAACTTCCTCACCTCACCTTCCTTCCTATAAAAATCTTCTATTTTGTACTACTCCTCAGAGCTCCCCTCTACTTGGTAGATGCTGCCTGATTCAAGAATCACTTAAAAAAGCTAGTTAGATCTTCAGTGGTACTTAGTGGGATTTTTGTTCTTTAACATGTGGGAGTTAGGGACAGCGGTGGTGGGGCAGGTAAAAGAGGGTGTCCTTTGAGTTATGTCAGTATGGCAGTTCTGTTTATCTTATACGTCTTGAGGAGCAACATGATTTCACCAACCTCCTCTGTACTTCAGCTATCAAATGTAAATTACACTTATTTCCTGACTGGATTTGAATCCTAAATTCCCTCTCCATCTTGCTGTAGACAATTCATATATAACAAAAACTTGCCTCATTCGGGACAGTTAAATAAAGGGAAATAGTTTCCATACAAAGAAGCAACTTTGACTAAAAACAACACACACATATCCTCATGTGTATAATTCAGGTATCTGTGTAGAAAAACGAATATTTTGTCTTCTTTTTCTTTTGTCTGTGGTCATTGTCTTCTGACTTGGTTAAAACATCACTTTTTTTTTTTGAAATAAAATTCAGGTCATATTTCAAGTAGATCTCACTGGTATTTTTAGTATCAGAATTATAGCTATAGGAAATGCCATAACTTATCATTTCAAAGGAAATGGAAGTGGGGCAAGGGAGTTGAAGAAATGAAAAATATATGTATCAAAAGGAGAAAACCATGTATTTCTCAACCATTTCTGACATTACATTGGATGGCTCATTTCATTAATACTATTCTAATGTGTGTTTTCCAACACCACCAAGCAATTAACTTGATCTTGGGATTAAGTGTTGGCACCATCTACCTAGAAATAGTACATGTACTGCTGAAGTGAACACTACCTGGAGATAGTTATTAGATCCCACAGGTTAAGGGCTCAGTCCCAGATTGTTAGCTAGGATACAGCAGAGAGGTACTAAAATCTGAGGGCTAACATCTATCAGCAGAGCTGGGAGTGGGGTAGGGGAACGACAAAAGCAGGAACAGGATGTGTTTTATTTTGTATAGCTAGCATCTCCCACCAAGAAGATTCCAGCTAGGTGTTTCACATGATAGCCCCTTGCCTGATCAAACTGGTTTGGAGCAGAGGATCTGCACAGAAGCCACCTGAGTTGTCCTGAAGTTTCTTTTAGTTGATAATAATACTAAGATCTTCTCCTATGGGCAGGGTTTTCTGCCATTTTTTGAACATGTAGTGTATGCATTAGCATGTTGACATGCTAGGAATGCACAATTGAACCAAAGTCCCTAAATAATAGAGTATGCATAAATTCCTTAATGTATATGCAAGCTCCCACCCTGCCCTCTAATATACTGGATAAAAGCTTCCTGTACTAACCCCATGGGGTGGGGGTGGGGGGCGGACAGTGCTTTTGTTATGGAACCAGACTGGAAACCTGGCGGCACTCAGAGATTTTGATGGATTGGAGATTTATTTAGCACTGGCAGGCTCAAAGGAGACTGTTTCTCCAAAGGTCTGTGCCCAGAATGCAAGTGGGGAGGGTAATTTATAGTCGTCAGCTTCCATATCTGTGGGGGTTTTCGCACGCTCACAGCAAACAAAGGAAAAAGAACCCAGAGGAGGGGTCTCTAAGCTAGAGACCAGAGTATGTTTTAGCTCCATCGGCCATCTTTGGCATACTTTATTTACTTATCCAGCATTCCCCCCTTTGATGCCTTTAAAAACAACTTTTAGTAGGCATCACCTTTCACTTTTACAGGTTGATACTCTCTGAGGGCTAAGATACTTGCAGTAGTTTGGCGAGTAACAGTGTTTTCAATAAAATGAACCATAGCACTCAGTATACAAGGGCCGATGGATACAAGTAAAATTATGGAGAGGAGGGGCCCCACCAGGGAAGGAAGCCAGGATGCCCAATCCGTGAGATCCCATCCTTTCCATTGATTGATACTTTCCTGTTGTCTACCTTGAATTCTTTCCTTGAGTTCCTTAACCTTAGTTGTAACTATTCCTGACTGGTTTATGAAATAGCAACATTCCTCCCCCAGAAAGATGCAAGTCCCTCCTTTTTCTGAAGTGAGGAGGTCGAGGGCTCGCCTATTTTGGAGGGTCACTGCCACCAGAGAGTTTATTTGGTTTTGTAAGGTTACCAGAGAATCTGCCACCAGATCCATGTCTTCATTTATCGCTTGAGATAGTTTATGGTATAGTCCTACAGATGAACCTATGCCCCCTATTTCAGTTCCTATTCCTGTCTCAATTCCTGCGCCTATCAGAACGGGTAGCAGGATTGCCCGTTTAGCCCAGGACTTGGGGTTAAAGGCTGTTAGGAGCTGATCTTCAGTGTATATGGATATCTCTGGGGTCAGGAAGACAGAATAACATATCTGAGTCCAGTTGGCCTCTAAGCATTGGTAGGCTGAATTAGAACACAGATAGAATACCCCAGGGGTTGAACACAGGGTTGCATTCCTCTTTAAGGTTATATTTCTTCCACATAGAGAGGTACTGTTCATACCTTCAGGGACTGTACAGATTAGATTGTTGGCATTTATGAGACAGACCCCAGTGGCCAGGGGTCCAATTAAGACAGAGGTGTTGGTTTTGAGATTTTCAGGAGCTTCCCAGGTCAAATGGGTGGGAGTGGCTATGTAAGCCCTCCGGCTGAGGGGCAAGCACATCCAGCAGGTTTCGGTGTGATTATCTATTTTATGGAGGACTTGTAGAGTAGTGTTGGCCCAATGCTGTAGTGGGGAATTGGTAAGCATCTGATTGAGAGCTCAAAGGTTCAAACCTTGGTAGGCTGCCAGGGGAGTGGTCGCCTTTATGGCTTGTATTACCCTATCCTGGGTATCTTTATAACTTTTTGAGGGGCCCTGTCTTGCACCCTTCCCCTGTCCAAGATCCCCCACTGAGGAAGGTAAGTATAGCAAGCTTGCTTCCCTCTCTGGAGGCCCTTGTTGTGACATGGGTTCCTGACATTTTGGGTTATCTCTATGGTCTAATACTTAGCCCTTGGGGCACCAGGTGACTGACAGAGAGTGGGTGTTTTTCCCTTGTAGCAGTCTTTGTGGAGGGAGGTGAAGGCGCTGAACGCCCTTAACACCCTATTGTCATATAACAATGCTGGGGGCAAAGTGGGTAAGCGGCCTTTGTGAGGGTGAGAGAGGTTATCATAATATGCAGGCAATACTTAATAATCCTCCCACCCAGAGGAGGTATGTATAGAGACCCAGCATGCATCTTTTGTCCCATGTCCAGCTTGTTGGTGCAGTCTCTATCAAGCCAACAGTAAGAAGTAAGATCAGGGCTATGACACCAGTAAGTGGCAAGGGCTGGCAGAGTTTCATCCAAACCCCTGGGCTAGGTTCACGCATTGATTCCCCAGGCTTCTGCCACGCACAGGCCAGCCAGCTTCTGGGGTGTGGCTGGAGCAGGACTAGAGGTCTTAGGGGTCAGTTTCCCTTTTAAGGGTCAGTTTAAGCGGGTTGACTGGATCTGGATCACTTCTCCAGGTTGTGGATTCTTCTGAGTTGGCCTTCTTAACTCTGGAGTGATGGATCCATGGGGTGATACCTGAAACTTTAAGGGCTGTAGGAGTTGTTAGAGTAACAGTATGAGGCCCAGTCCAACATGGTCTAAGAGGTTCCCTCTTCCAATCTTTGACCCACACAGAGTCTCCTGGCTGAAAGGGGTGAACGGGGTCCCTAAGGAAATTGGGGCCCTCTCTTTGGTGTCTTTCTATAACTTGTTTAGGACTGCCCCCAAGGTCTGGAGCTGTTCTCTTATTCCCTTGTCTCCAATCTGGTGTAGGTCTCCTGGGAGTTTTCCTAAACATGGCGGGGGGGAGGTCGCCCATATAATAACTCAAAAGGGGAAAATCCCAGTGCCCCAGGTGTGCATTGGGCACGCGGGAGGGCCAGTGGTAGTAAACCTGGCCATGGGAGATTAGTCTATTGATGGAACTTAGCCAGGGTTTCCTTGAGGGTGTGATTCATCCGCTCTACTTTCTCTGAGCTCTGGGGTCAGTAAGCAGTGTGCAGTTTCCAGGTATGTTGAGGGACTTTGTCAGGGTTTGTATAATGTCTGCCACAAATGCAGGTCTGTTATCACTGTGTATGGTTAAGAGTAGATCAAACCGAGGCACAATCTCCCGTAGAAGAACTTTGGCCACCTCGCAACTTCGTTTCCTTCTTGTCAGGAATGCTTTGACCCATCCCAAATATGTGCAGATTATTACAAGAAGATACCTGAACCCTTTATTTGGTTGTATGTCAGTAAAGTCCACCTCTAAGTCTTCGAAAGGGGCGGCCCTGATCCTTTGCATGCCAGGCGGGCCCCATGGGGCAGACCAAGCATTCTTTCTGGCACACGTTACACATTGTTCACTGACAGCTCAGCATAATGCCAGCAGCTGGCTGATATAGTAGTTTTTTTGAGAAGGGCCTCCAGTACAGTTTTCCCTAGGTGCATGAGTTGGTGATATTCCTTCACTAGGTGTTTTCCCATAGACAACAGGACAAAGATGTGCCCATTTGGCATGACCCACCATCCCTCTTTGCTTAATGTGCCCCTTCTGTCGAGGCCCAACTTCTTTCTTCGTTGGAGCAGGGAGGCTTCCCTCTGGGGAGCAAGAGTCATACTGTAGGTAGGAGCTTAGCCTGGGTCACCACCGGTGGCCACTCTGTTTTGCCGGCCAGGTGATTTCCTTGAGTTATGGGGTTGTCTCCTTTCTGATGTCCCTTACCATGTAGGATAGCTACCTTGTTTGGCAGCCATACAGCCTCAAGAAGCTTTAGTATTTTTTTTGTTTTTGATAGTTTTCCCTGCAGCAGTAAGGAGGCCTCTTTCTTTATAGATGTCCCCGTGTACATGCACAGTAGCGAAGACATACTGGGAATTAGTGTAGATGTTAACGCGTTTACCTTTGCTAAGGATGAGGGCTCTGGTTAAGGTGTACATTTCAGCCCGTTGTACCGACCATCCTTCTGGCAAGGACTTGGCTTCCAGAACTTCGGTGGTTGTGGTTACCAAATATCCTGCTCTTCAGCTGCCTTCTTGTAAATAGCTGCTCCCATTGCTGAACAGGGTGATCTCCGGGCTTGTTATAGCCTGGTCTTGGAGGTCCGGGAGGCTGGTGTAGACTTCATCCACTACTTCAGAACAGTCATGGTTGGGTTCTCCCTCCTCTGTGGGAAGGAAGGTGGCCGGGTTTAGTGTTCTTACTGTTTTGAGAGTGACTTTCGGTTTTCATAGAGAAGGGCTTGGTATTGTGTCAGCCAAGAATTGGAGAGAAAAATGATATCCTTGGGTGCTCATGAGGGACATGACTGCATGTCAGACCTTAACATTAAGTGTTTTTCCCAGTGGGAGTTTGTCTGCCTCCTTGAGCAGGACTGTGGCTGCCAGCACTCTGAGGCATGGTGGCCATCCTGCAGCCACAGGATCAAGTTTTTTTGACAGGTAGATCACTGGCCATTGGCAAGGCCCCATGCTCTGAATCAGCACTCCAAGGGCTATTTTATCCTTTTCACGTATGAAGAGGTTAAAGGGCCTTTCTGTGTCAGGCAAACGAGGGCTTGTCCCAGAGCCAACTTTATTTCTGTGAAAGCAGCCCTTGCCTCCTCAGTCCATGCGAGGGGCTCCCAGTCTGGCCCTCCAAACAGATGATAGAGGGGCCTCATTATGGCTGAGAATTTGGGAATCCAAATGCAACAGAACCCTGTGGCCCCTAAAAATTCACGCAAGCCTCATTTTGTTTGGGGCTGTGGCAGTGTGGTGATAACTTTCTTCCTTTCTGGTCCTAGTTCTCTTTTTCCTTTTGTGAGGAGGAAGGCTAAGTATCAGACCTGCTGCTGACAAATCTGCCTTTTTCCAAGAGGCCCGGTACCCCAAGTAGGATAAGAGCTGCAGGAGGGCCTTGGTAACTTTCATACAGTCTTCTTGGGTGTTGCTGGCAAGGAGGAGATCGTATACATATTGGAGGAGGACACACCTTGTGGTTTCCCTCGGAAAATCAGCGAGGTCTGCAGCTAGTGCTTCCCTAAAAAGAGTGGGCGAGTTTTTGAAACCTTGGGGAAGTGGTGTCCAGGTCAGCTGCATCTGGCGCCCTGTAATGGGCTCAGCCCATTCAAAGGCAAACAATGGTTGACTTTAAGGAGCCAGGCAGAGGCAGATGAAAGCATCCTTTAGGTCAAGGCATGTAAACCATCTGGCTCACTCTGGAATCTGGCTGAGGAGAGTATATGGGTTCAGAACCACTGGGTGTAAGGAAACAGTCACTTTGTTAATGGCCCTCAATTCCTCTACTGGTTGGTATCCTCCTGCTGGCTTCTTGACTTGGCAAGAGCAGGGTATTCCAAGCTGATTGGCACTCAATTAGAATACCTGCTTCTCTGAGCTTGGTCAGGTGCTCTTGTATACCCATCTAGCCTCGAGTAGAAGGGGGTACTGCCTTTGTCTCTAAGGTTGGGCTCCAGGGATCAGGTCAACAATGATGGGGGCCTGACTCCAAGCTAGTCCAGGTGGGTTATCTTCAACCCAAACGGAGCAGAATGTAAGCCTGAATTCTGAGCGGCTATAGGGTAGGGCCTGGGTGCAGAATAGTCTCCATTCTTCCTCCCTTGGCAGGGTAATTGCTAAGACCAGGGTTTCCTTCTGCCTTGGGTTTAATTGGAGGCTAGTGTGTCCAGTGGGTTCAAAAGTTATCTGGGCCCCAAGTTTGGAGAGCAGATCCCAGCCCAGGAGAGGAATCGGGCAGTCAGGTAAGAAGAGGAACTCATGCCGGACCTTGTGACCCCCAAGTTCAAATTGTCGAGCTTGACAGAAGGGCTGTTGCATCGTCCGTGTCCCAGTAGCCCCAAGTATAGTTGCTGTCTTTTGGCTTAAGGGTGCCACCAGGGAAGTAACAGCGGAGTATTCAGCCACAGTGTCAACCATGAAAGTTATTGTTCAGCCCCCTACCTTCATTTCGACCGTGGGCTCACTGGGGCCAAGAGAGAAAGAGCCCAGTCCCCCTCAGTCTGATTCTACCCCAGCCAGACCAATGAGATTCTCGCCTTGAGGTTCCTCCTCATATCGGCTGGGTTTTGAGGGCCCCTTCCGATTCGGACATTCATTCTTCCAGTGTCCCTTCTCTGAAGTATGCACATTGATACCTTGCTAAGGAGGCTCTGGGCTTCCCCCCCCACCTTTTGGTGGTTGGTGTCATCCTGTCTCCTCAGTGTCTGTTTCTTTTAGTGCTGCTGCAAGAAGGGTGGCCTTCTTTTTTTAGTCTTTTCTCTGCTTCTTTTTCGGTTGCGACTTCTCTGTTCATGAAAACTTTATTGGTGACCTCTATCAGCTGAGTGATATTCATCCCGGCAAAGCCCTCCAACTTCTGGAGTTTTCTTCTGATATCTGGGGCAGCCTGTGCCACAAAAGAGGTATTTACCATTTGTTGACTTTCTGGTGCCTCGGGGTCAAAAGGGATATATTCACAGTATGCTTCACATAATCTTTCATAGTAGTGTCTGGGAGACTCCCCAGGTTGCTGCATGACTGATGATATTTTAGTCATGTTCATGGGCTTTCTGGCTCCAGCTCAGACTCCCCGGAGGAGGGCTTCCTGGAATCCTCAGATGTGGGCCTGTCCTTCTTCTGTGGTGAAATCCCATGTTGGGCATTCTTCAGGTGTGGCAGCTTGAGCCCAGACTGCAGGGTCATTAATCCCCGGAGGTGTGTGATCTTCTAGGTACTGTCGTGTTTCTCTCATTCTTCTTCTTCTTTCTTCTGTATTAAACAGAGTCAGTCAGTGGGTCTGGAAGAGGGACTCCATCAAGTTGACCATTGTTTGTGGCTTTTCAGAGTATGATGGAGTGTTGTGTTTCCAGTTGAGGAGGTCGGTTGTAGAGAAAGGTTGATAATACATCATGGAACAGCTGGGCTGGACTGTTCATCCTTATTCTGTCTTTTAGGCTCTCTCGTCTCCCTTACAGGCATTTGAAGAGCATTAGGTCTGGGTCTGGGGTGCAGTCTGGGTGCTGGCCCTTGAGGGAGAGGGTTCTCTGGGTCCAAGAGGGTCGGGGAGATGGGAGGTGCCAACTGCAGTGGCGGAGGCGGTGGCCACCACTGCCTTGGTGATTGCTGCAGCAGCAACTGTGGTGGCAGTGGCGGTGGCAGCGGTGACTGCAATGGCAACTGTGGCGGCAACTGCAGCGGCAACTGCAGCGGCAGTAGCGACTACCGCTGTGGTGGAGAGACAGATGGGGGAGGAGTTTCAAGCTCAGGAGCAGTGGGGAGGGAGCTTGGCGAGTCATAAGGAGGCGGAAAAACAATATCTTCCGCCACGTCCCCTTTAAATATTAGAGGAGTGGTGGGTCGCTTCTTTGGTTCCCTGGGTGAGCCTCCAGATAAAGTGGTTAAAACCTTTTTCTGCTCCTCTTGCTAATGATGAATTGCACCCAAGTCGGGGGATTTTTGGCAATTTCAAGCCAGGAGTCAATGTATGGAAATTGATCAGGGTGGCCTGGGTTCCCAGTGACTATTAGCAAAACCCGCTGCACTATTTGAGCATCTAATGTCCCTTCTGGGGGGGCATCCAACATTGAATATGGGCCATTCTAGTTCACAAAAGGTCCTTAACTTCCTTGGTGTCATGTTCACCCTGTACTCGCCTGAAAATCCTTTTTTAAAATTTTTGAGCATGACCTCTAAAATCGTAGGCTTACTCTGTTTTGATCCCGTTATTAATTTCTTTCTCGTGTTTGGTGTCACAAAGACAGACAAAGGGAGGGTATCCCCTCAGATAGAGAACCAATCAGATACTCCTCTGGTCACATTCCTGAAGGAAACTTTAGGTGAGGTTTGGCTGTAGTGGCCTAAGCTTTGTGACTTGAGATTGGCATCTGATCCAATACCACCCTAGACTTTATATGCTCACCATGACACAGAAGAGCCCATTCAGATTCCGCAGACTTTTGGGGACCTTAAGAGTGCCCATCCATGGAGCCACGAACTCGACTGGCAAGCCTGGCTGAGCCGCACATTCACACACACACACACACACACACACACACACACACACACACACACCAGAGTCTATTATATTCACTCCTGCAAAATTCTCTACCTGTGAGACCTATTAAGGCCTCCAGGGATTGATCAGGTCCCCCTTCCACCCTTTTGGGTGGGCCTGACTTCTTTGGGGCCCCAGCCTTACCGTTTCTGATGTCAGGTCCAGGTCCTCACCTACCAGGTCTCTTGAGTTCGGCGGGAACAACAGAGTGGGGCCACCCCAAGGCAACCGAGAAGGAGACTGCTGAAATTCAGGCAGGGCATGCCTTCTCCCTTGCAATCCCTTGCTCCATCACCATCTCGCTGTTCTCCCAAACTGGTGGCAACAATGGGCCAGCACGGTTGGGTTTCCCAGTCAGGGAGCCAAGTATGTTACAGAACCAGACTGGAACGCTGGCAGAAAAACCAAGTGGCACTCAGAGATCTTGGTGGATTGGAGATTTATTTAACACGAGCGGGCTCAGAGGAGACTGTTTCTCCAAAGGTCTGAGCCCGGAATGCAAGTGGGGAGGGTAATTTATAGTCGTCAGCATCCATATCTGTGGGGTTTTTCACATGCACGGCAAACAAAGGAAGAAGAACCTGGAGGAGGGGTCTCTAAGCTAGAGACCAGAGTCTGTTTTAGCTCCGTCAGCCATCTTTGGCATACTTTATTTACTTCTCCAACACTTTAAGAGCTATCTCCTTGCCTTCTTACTTGTAGCAAGTAATAAAAAGCTTTTTATTTTATTGGGCTTTCAACATTTCATTGGGCTCTGTTCAATTTACTGCACTCAAGCACCAAACTGCTTGTCTGTTTACAAATTTCTGTGACCCAGATGAGGCCTCTCACCTAACCCCTTTTAGTTCCCCCAGCTCCCAGCTGGCTACATAGTGAGGGTGGAGGGTTGGGGGATGAACTAATCTATGTTGCTGAGGAATCTGTAGGGAAGAACATAGGAGAATCCATCTTGGTACCTGATTTGTCAAATTTGTACACCCTGAATCTCTGAATGGGCTCAGTAGCTGCTTAGGACATTTTAATTGGAGAGCACTTTGGAGAAATGAGTGGCAAGTAATTGGCACAAATCTGCTTTAGGGCTCTGCCTCTATGGATGGGAGGGGGAAGGCTCAGAATCTGCACAGCTATCTGATCTAGTCTTGTTAGGGAATCTGAGGAGTTGCAAGTCCTGGAGGCTGATTGGAGATGCCTGATCATTGAAGTCATCAGTAAGATAAATCTCATGTTCTGGAAATTGTCTGTAGAGAGGTTCCAGGGTGCTGTACCTGAACAACCTGAGTGGGCATTCTTAAGAGCTTTTAAGAGCTTACTTGTCTACTCTCTAGAGAAGGAAATTTTCAGTAGGCTAAGAACAGCTGAGTCTGTGTCTTCAACTAGCCCTTATCATAGACCTTGGCTGCTGGGGGCAAATCCTCAACGGATATCCAGATCAGAGGAAAGGTTGTTTGTTTGTTTGTTTGTTATTGTTCTTGTTTTAAAAGAGCCCCTTAGGTGAATGCCCTGGTGGATTAAATGCTTATTCAGGTGGAACCTAGAAGTCCCCAAGTGAAAGAAGCAAGAGCCCCCTGGATCACTGGAAGCACGCACCAGGTACATGTTACTGGGATTAAAAAAAAAAAAAGAAAGAAAGAAAACAATTTAGGATTATACTAAGGATTATTTTAACACTCATATGGCCTAAATGAAGATCCTTTGGAATACCTAATTTGTGTATTTGTACACCTAACTCCAGAAAGCTGCCTATTAACTAAACAATCTGAGCACGATACAAAGTTTGGTATTTGGAAGCTTGTAAAACACATTGACAGGACTATATGCTAACTAACTTGGATGTAAATTAAAAAAATAAAAAAAAAAACACATCGACAGGATGCTATTCATGCAAGAAACTGAAACTTTCTGAAATAGTGACAAAATTGAGCTTGAAAATATCACCCCCTGAAGCAGTATTTCTTACTGCTCTATGTTCTTCTTATCCATAAAATGAGATGCTGGAGAACAAGGCATTAAAATAAAAATTCTCCTCCTTACATTGGGAATGCAATGACTCTGTAGTCAAAAGTTGGCCAGACTGGAAGCTGATAATCAGAACCTGATAGGAAATTTTTTAAAGGCCTTCTCTCCTAAATCCAAATTAGAAACATGTACCCAGAGGGATAGAAACAAATTGAGAAAAATGTAATCAGATGGGTAGATCAACCTATGATGTCATTTGAGTTGCAACCCAATTCCTAGAGGGATTGAAAGCAACTGTCCTTATCTTACAAATCTTTGCAAAAACTAGAAATATAGCCTCAGAAACAATTCAAAGTCCCCCAGATTCTCTGGGAAGTTTTATCTAGATCATTCCCCATTCCTAAGATTGAAGGAAAAAAAAAAGGGGGGAAAGAGGCCTTTTCATTTTTTTTTTTAATGTTTACTTATTTTTGAGAGAGAGAGAGAGAGAGAGACAGCATGAGCAGGGGAGGGCCAGAGAGAGAGAAAGACACAGAATGTGAAGTAGGGTCCAGGCTCTGAGCTGTCAGCACAGAGCCTGATGCAGGGTTCCAACTCATGAACTGTGAGATCATGACCTGAGCCGAAACTGGATGCTTAACTGACTGAGCTCCCAAGTGCCCCAAAACAGGCCTTTTTAAAATACAGCCTAGAAAATCATCCTTGCTCATAAGATTTCATAAGGTACTTATCAAAGATAAATACAACTCTTAACTGTAACATTTTTGTTGTGTCTGTCTATATAAGGTATTTTCTACCTCCAGATGGTATTGCTAAAATTAATTCTAAAAGAGCTCTATTTAGTTAACTTGAAGACAAGAACTATAATTGGGCATTCTAAAACTCAGAAAGATAGTAATTACCTCAAGTGGTTTTCAGGTTAATGTGATCTGGGATAATCTCTGGTAAAGTGTAAGCTTGTTGGTTTAATTAAAATAGGCATGTCTTTTGGACTTAGCATCAAATATAATATAATACAGATAATCAACTTTTATTCTATCTAAATTTATTAAATTCCTGTTGTATCTGTTGAATTTGTCAGCAAAAATGATTTAAAATGATGATTGATTTTGTCTATCTCATGAAGTTTTCATGAGTACTTGTTAAGAACAAGTAGGTTAAATAGATAAATGGTTTATATAGGTAAACTTTTAAATAGTTTCCAAAATCCTTGGTAACTTAGAACTTTAAAAATTTAAATGATAAATTGAGTTGAATTCGCTACATATCTAAGTCTTTTCCAAGTGAGATAAAATACTGAAATTTTGATTATTAAACATAGGTTTATCTACTTTTGTTATAGAGAAACTAAAGATCAATTTGGGTCTGTTAGTAAATGTATTTTATGTTTATAGAAAGATTGTACTATGGAGAAGTACATATCCCTAGAAATCATGAGATGTATTCATAAATTTGCCTATGTAAAGAATCCTGGTTTCACAGAGAGTTCACAATTGTTTACCACTTAGTTTTTACTAGTATTAAGAATTCTAATAAATGTCCAATAATTAAGACCACTGGAAAAAATAGGGGAAATAACCCTATATGCAAGGAAAGTAAGGTATATTTTTGGTAAGAAAGAATGAGGAATAGAAATACTTTTTAAATTTATTTACTTATTTTGAGAGAAAGAGAGAGAGTGAGCAGGGAAGGAGCAGAGAGAGGGGGGAGAATGTCAGTACAGAGCAGAGCCCAGCTTGGAGTTTGATCTCAGGAACCACAAGATTATGACCTAAGCCAAAATCAAGAGTAAGAGGCTTAACCAACTGAGCCATGCATGTGCCCCTGGGAATACACTTTTTGAGAAAAAATACAGTCATTTTGTCCTAAAATGAGACTGTTTAGCGGCACCTGGCTGGCTCAGTTGGTAGAGCCTGTGAGTTAGGCTTGGTGCTGATAGCACAGAGCCTGCTTAGGATTCTCTCCCTCTTTCTCTGCCCCTCCCCTGCTCATGCTCACTCTCTCTCTCTCAAAATAAATAAATACATTAAAAAAATAAAAGAATACAGGGGAGCCTGGATGGCTCAGTCAAGTGTTTGACTTCAGCTCAGGTCATGACCTCACAGCTCATGAGTTTGAGCCTCCAGTTGGGCTCTGTGCTGACAGCTCAGAGCCTGGAGTCTGATTCAAATTCTGTGTCTCCCTCTCTCTCTCTCTGCCCCTTTCCCACTCGCTCTGTCTCTCTCTCAAAAGTAAATAAAAACATTTAAAAACTTTAAAAAAATTAAAAGAATACTGGTATATAGGCTTGGAATTTGATTTTTCTCTCCTTTAAAATGACAAAGTTTTCTTAGATTATTGAATTCCTCTTGATAAGAAATTGTAAACAATGACTTTTTTCTTTATATGCCTAGTAAAAACAAAGTTTCTATGTTTTCTCTTTATCAGGTCTTTAATTAAGAAAACTGAATCTTCTTAATATTAAAAGAGCTAAGTTTTGAGGCACTTGACTGGCTCAGTCGGTAGAGAATGTGACTTTTAATCTCAGGGTTGTAAATTCAAGCCCCATGTTGGGTGCAGAGCCTACTTTAATAAAATTTAAATTAGGAGCATCTGGGTGCCTCAGCCAGTTAAGCACCTGACTCATGATTTCAGCTCAGGTCATCTCAGGGTTTGTGAGATCAAGCCCCACATTGGGGTCTGTGCTGACAGAATGGAGCCTGATTGGGATTCTCTCTCTCCCTCTCTCTCTGCCCTTCCCCAACTCATGCTTCCTCTCTCTCTCAAAATAAATAAACACTTTTTAAAAGTTTAAATTAAATTAGGGGCAGCTGGGTGGCTCAGTCAGTTAAGAATCTGAATTGGACTCAGGTTGTGATATCCAGGTTGGTGAGTTTGGGTTCAGCATCAGACCCTGTGCTGACAGTTATACTATACACCTGAAACTAATATAAAGTGTATGTTAACTGGAATTAAAACAAAAACTTAAATAAAAAGAGCCATGATTTGCTAACAACTATGTAAACTTCTGTAGAATCTGTCACTGCCACATTGGTTAAATAGATTATTAAGTTTTGTATATCTGTGATCTCATTTAGGCATGCACATTAAAACTTTCTGAGGTTTTTAACTGACTTCTCCAAAATTCAAATTCTAAAAAGTCTTTTGGACTAAGTAGGCTTGTTTCTTTTCTATGTTAAGTTACATTGGGAAGCATTGTGACACAAATGATAAATCTTCTAAGGTTATGTTGTGTGGGTAAATGCTGTAACTATTCTAGAAATTATATGAAATTTCTAAAGTCTTAGTATGTCCTGAGATAATGTCATCAACTGTAATTCTAGTTATTGAAATGTGTCACACATTTCCTTGTCAACTACGTTGTAATGTACTCTCATCAGATCCTCAACTATGGTTATTTTTGAGTCTTTTGTCATTTACAGTTATTGTCCTGATGCTTTTGCAAATGTGTTTCATTTTCAAAAAGATTCATGGAAATGATTTTTGACAAATACTGTCAAAAAGTATTTGCTCCTGATACTGTTAAGATCATAAAACTAAACCGAGTAATAATTTCTGGAACTAACAGAAAAAAAATTGCATTCAAACAGAACAAGAATTAGTAACTTGGGACTGAATGAATTGAGATGATTATAATTTTTATGACTCTTGTTTGAAACATTGTTGGTTCTCTAATGTTTGTTCTTCCAGATTTAGGGAAACATTTTCTCTTAAGTTACCTATGACTTAGAAAAATTTGGTAAAATATTACTTTGTAAACAAATATTAAACATTTATCTTTTTCTCCCTATTTAATCACTCCAGAATTTGGAAATTCAGTGAGTATTCTTACTTTTATGGCAATTGTAGTTATTTGCATGAATTCAATAAAAATTTGTTCTCCTTGTAACAGAATACCATTGGACACATTGGTCATATTACCAAGGCTTTGACAGGAATATCATATTTGGGAGAGACATGCATAGGCACAGATATGATCAGACAGCTTTAAGGAACTAAGGTTGATTTTATGGAGCCAGTGAGCCCCTTGAAAAAATTGACCTGGTTCCTTACTTACAAGTTTCCAGGGAGCCATACCAGGTAAGGAAGGAAGGTTACTTCCTGTCATACTTGGGAACATCAAGATATTTTGAGGACCTCAAGAAGAAAGGAAGTGTCCAAGATCTACAGGTATTTTGGCAAATCTGATAGCAAGTATTTGGCTTGGCTTCTGTGCCTCGAGAAGCTGTTAACCGTTCAATCTGAAATTTGTTATGAAAAGTTCTAGCAAAGTAGATTTAAAAGAGCCTATATGTCCAATCACTATTTCTTGCCTCACTATGTAAATATATAGGCCAAGTTCATTAAAACTGTACTTGTTTTACAACAAATTAGTCTTAATTTGTCTATCTTTGGTTGGAAATGAGGGTGATTTTAGAGAGAAAAATTACATTTCAGTAACACACCTCTGTGAATGTTAGATTCTAGTTCTGATTAATTGTATCCGAGTGTTTGTTGTTTGCCTTTGAAACTGGGCTGGATCCTGAATTGTTCTGGTTTCACTGAGTATCTGGCTACGATTCTCCAAACTAAGGTTTCTAATTTTCTCCCATTCTTTGACTTGGGCTAGAGCTGTCCTTTTTCTTGAAGCCCTGCAATCTGAAAACAGACAACTTAAAGTAAACTTAAGAGAATATTGCCACAACAGCCCATGTTTATGAAAGGGCGGGCCTACGCTGGCTGACTCCATCTTGTTCTGTGTCCTTCACCTTGACCACGCCTCCTCCCCTTGAGTAACCTCCCGCTCACCTGCTTAACAGGACTCAGACCCTTCCCCAGCCAATCGGCTGAGGCCACAGCCATTACCTCACCAACTGCCCCTAGGCCCCAATAAAACCTTTGTCCTTTTGAAACTCGCCCCCCCCCCCCCCCCCCCCCCCCGTATCTCACTGCTGTGTTGGTGCAGGTAGGGGATTGAGCTCAAGCTAGCTCAAATAAAGGCTCTTTTGCTTTTACATCGGACTCGGCTCCCTGGCGGTCTTGGGGATCACGAATTCTGGGCATAACAGTTTATACAATCTTCATGCCTGTGAGCCGCTCAGAAAGATTGAGAGACCCCATAAAGGAAGCTGTACAAAAGTGTAAGTACTGTGTAAAAAAGAAAAAAGATATACAAATTAACCTGCTGATTCTACCTCTAGCCAAAGCTACACAGCTAGAGGAACTTTACATGGGAAAGATAGGCAGGTGGATTTCAGTTATGCCTACTGCCTCTGGAAGATATAAATACCTCCTTATTTTCATAGATACTTTCACTATGATGGGGTTTTGGAGTGATGGTGGGGTCCAGAACCAATGGCTAAGAAAGGATTTTTGAGACCTGTTTGGTGCAAAAAGGGTGATTTTATTAAAGCAAGAGGACAGGACCTGGGGGCAGGAAGAGATGCACTGGGGCTGTGAAGAGTAACTAGTTATATACTATGGAGTTGGATATAGAGTCAAGAGGAAGTTTATTACAGGGATTTTCATATGCTAAAGAAGACTCACAGGATACTGGAGGCCTAACTATTGTCAAACTACAGTTATTTTCCTCTTTACCAAAGCATTATCATTAAGACAGTAGGGAGTTCCTGGAGATTAGGCTATTGATAAGATTGCCTTTTTCTTGTAATTTACTAAGACATTTGTAAACTAATGGAGACTGGGGTCCTGTGTTATCAGTTAATCATTGGTTTTCCCCTTTCCTTTATTCTTGGACAGTCAGGAGTGCTTGAGGAATATCACACATATCCCACCTGGGTGGGGGTGGTATTGTTAGCTTGTGCTTTTGCCCTCAGTTTGCCTTACGCTTCCTCATCAGCTGGATGGATGGAAGCTTCTCCTTGTAGAAATGAAAAAGCAAATTAGGTTGTCAAGGGGGTGATTCCTAGGTTTGGTCTTCCCAAAACAATACAAAATGATAATGGACCAGAATTGCCTCTAAAATAACCATGGGTGTGCCCCATGGTCTAGAGATAAAATGGAGCTACGGGTTGCCTGGAGAACACAGTTATCCAGAAAGTGAGAGACATAACAGAACTTTAAAGAAAACTTTAGCTAAGTTTTGTCAAGAAACTCAGGAAAACTGGTTGAGGCTGCTACCCATAACTTTAACCAGAGTTAGGGCAGGTCCGAAGAAAAAGCTTGCACTAAGCCCACTTTGATGTATGGGAGGCCTTTTCTGGGCATCTTAGGAATCTAAACTTGCCCAGGTCTGAGACTGAACAAGCAATAAAGCATATACTTCAACTAGGACTGTTGTGTTTGTCCTCAACTCTGAGTTTGGTTACATGACTTCCCCCACTATAATGGCTCACAGAACTCAGCTATGTGAAAAAGAAAATCAGAGAACGGACTCTCCGGAGCCAAGCGTAGACAAGAGGCCCACGGAAGAGTGAAGGAAGGGTGGAGAGGCGGTGCATGCTACACGGACTGGCAGGAGGGAGCCAGGGCGGTGGACGGGCAGCCCGCCAGGCAAGGCAGACCCCCGAAGTCTGGCTTGCAAAAGTGGAGGGGCTGGACTGCATGAGTTCTGACAGCCAGTGGGACTTAGCATCTGGAATGTTAAAAGTCAAAAACTCTGTTCTCAGAGAGCATGGAGGGTGACAGGACTCCGGGAGGGAGAATTGTTGAGTCGCAGAAGGACAGAGCTGGGGCTGGGGGTGCGGGGGAACAAAGGCTCTGGCAAGTGCCATTTCCCTCTCCCATCCCCCAGGCCGAAATTCCAAAGGGAACCAGTTCCTGACTCAGAAATTGCTTGCACCGCACAAACGGCCAACTATGTGCTTCTGTGGATCCATCCCTCTGACATGTCTGCCTCCCTCCCGGTGCTGCACGGCCCCTCCCACAAGGGAACACTGACCTCAAAGCCTGCCCCTCCCGCCCCTGTGCACCTTGCAGATCCACCCCGTCTAATACACCTTTGGCCAGATCCCATAGAAACAGCACCACAACCCTGCAGTGTGCAAGCAGCCCAGACAGGGGCCACACCACTCCACAGTGAGTCCTGTCCCTTGGGGAGGGGAAGATGAGGTACACATCAGGCTGACTGTGGCCCCAGGGGTGGGATGGGGGCTGACATTGGGTCTGACTGCGGCCCTGCCCCCCAACACAAGTTTCTCTGGACAGCACAGGGGAAGTGCCCTGCAGTTTGGAGCTATTGTAGGTACTAGCCAAAAATGATGAAATGGATGAATTCTCCCCAAAAGAAACTCCAGGAAGTAGCAAACTCTAACAAACTGATCAAAACTGATATAAGCAATATAACAGAAGAAGAATTTAGAAAAATAGTCATAAATTAATCACTGGGCTTGAAAAAAGCGTAGAGGACAGCAGAGAATATATTGCTACAGAGATCAAGGGACTAAAAAATAGTCATGCAGAATTAAAAAAATGCTATATGAGGTGCAAAATAAAATGGAGGCGGCCATAGCACAGATTGAAGAGGCAGAAGAGACAATAGGTGAATTAGAAGATAAAATTATGGAAAAAGAGGAAGCTGAGAAAAAGAGAGAGAAAAAAATCCAGGCGTATGAGGGCAGAATTAGAGAACTAATTAATGAAATCAAACGGAACAATATCTGTATAATAGGAATTCCAAAGAGGAAGAGAGAAAGGGGCTGAAGGTGAACTTGAAAAAATCATAGCTGAGAACTTCCCTGATCTGAAGAAGGACAAAGGCATTGAAATACTAGAGGCACAGAGAACTCCTTTCAAACTTAACTTGAATCGATGTTCTGCATGACATCTCATAGTGAAACTGGCAAAATACAAGGATAAACAGAGAATTCTGAAAGAAGCTAGGGTAAATGGGCCCTAACATACAAAGGTAGACACATAAGGGTAGTAGCAGACCTATCTGCTGAAACTTGGCAGGCCAGAAAGGAATGGCAGGAAATCTTCAATGTGATGAACAGAAAAAAAATATGCCGCCAAAAATCCTTTATCCAGCAAGTCTGTCATTCAGAATAAAAGGAGAGAGAAAGGTTTTTCCAAAAAGCAAAAACTGAAGGAATTCATCACCACTAAACCAGCCCTAAAAGAGATCCTAAGGGGGACTCTGTGAGTGAAATGATTCAAGGAACACAAAGTACCAGAGACATCACTACAAGCATGAAACCTACAGATATCACAATTACTCTAAACCCATATCTTTCAATAATAACACTGAATGTAAATGTACTAAATGCTCCAACCAAAGAACATAGGGTATCAGAATGGATAAAAAACCAAGATCCATCTATCTGTTGTCTACAAGAGACTCATTTTAGATCTGAGGACACCTTCAGATTGGAAGTGAGGGGATGGAGAATTATCTATCATGCTAATGGAAGTCAAAAGAAAGCTGGAATAGCCATATTTATATCAGAAAAACTGGACTTTAAATTAAAGGCTGTAACAAGAGATGAAGAAGGGCATTATATAATAATTACAGGATCTATCCATCAGGAAGAGCTAACAATTATAAATGTCTATGCGCTGAAGATGGGAGCCCCCAAATAAATAAAACAATTAATCACAAACATAAGCAACCTTATTGATTAGAATGTGGTAATTGCAGGGGACTTTAATACTCTACTAACAACAATGGATAGATCCTCTAGACACAGGATCAATAAAGAAACAAGGGCCCTGAATGATACATTGGACCAGACGGACTTGACAGATATATTTACAACTCTGCATCCCAAAGCAACAGAATATACTTTCTTCTTGAGTGCACATGGAACATTCTCCAAGATAAATCATTATACTGACTGGGTCACAAAACAGCCCTTCATAAGTATAAAATAATTGAGATCATACCATGAATACTTTCAGACCACAATGCTATGAAGCTTGAAATCAACCACAGGATAAAGTCTGGAAAACCTCCAAAAGCATGGAGGTTAAAGGACACCCTACTAAAGAATGAATGGGTCAACCAGGCAATTAGAGAAGAAATTAAAAAATACATGGAAATAATGAAAATGAAAATACAACAATCCAAATGCTTTGGGATGAAGCGAAGGCAGTCCTGAGAGGAAAATACATTGCAATCCAGGCCTATCTCCAGAAACATGAAAAATCCCAAATACAAAATCTAACAGTACACCTAAAGGAAATAGAAGCAGAAAGCAAACACACCCCAACCCCAGCAGAAGAAGAGAAATAATAAAGATCAGAGCAGAAATAAACAATATAGAATCTAAAAAACTGTAGAGCAGATCAATGAAACCAAGAGTTGCTTTTCTGAAAAAATAAACAAAATTGATAAACCCGTAGCCAGGCTTCTCAAAAAGAAAAGGGAGATGACCCAAATAGATAAAATCATGAATGAAAATGGAATTATTATAACCAATCCCTCAGAAATACAAGCAATTATCAGGGAATACCATGAAAATTATATGCCAACAAACTGGACAACCTGGAAGAAATGGACAAATTCCTTAGCACCCACACACTTCCAAAACTCAATCAGGAAGAAATAGAAAACTTGAACAGATGCATAACCAGCAAAGATATTGAATCAGTTATCAAAAATCTCCCAACAAATAAGAGTCCAGGACCAGATGGCTTCCCAGGGGAATTCTACCAGACATTTAAAGCAGAGATAATACCTATCCTCCTCAAGCGGTTCCAAAAATATAAAGGGAAGAAAAACTTCCAGACTCATTCTATGAAGCCGGAATTACTTTGATTCCCAAACCAGTCAGAGACCCAGCAAAAAAAAGAGAACTACAGACCAAATATCCCCAATGAATATGGGTGCAAAACTCTCAATAAGATACTAGCAAATCGAATTCAACAACATATAAAAAGAATTATTCACCATGATCAAGTGGGATTCATTCCTGGGATGCAGGGATGGTTCAATATTCACAAATCAATCAGTGTGATACATAACATTAATAAAATAAAAGATAAGAGCCATATGATCCTGTCAATCGATGCAGAAAAAGCATTTGACAAAATTCAGCATGCTTTCTTAATAAAAACTCTCGAGAAAGTTGGGATAGAAGGAACATACTTAAACATTATAAAAGCCATTTATGAAAAGCCCACAGCTAATATCATCTTCAAAGGGGAAAAACTGAGAGCTTTCCCCCTGAGATCGGGACCACAACAGGGATGTCCACTCTCACCGCTGTTGTTTCACATAGTGTTGGAAGTCCTAGCATCAGCAATCAGACAACAAAAGGAAATCAAAGGTATCAAAATTGGCAAAGATGAAATCAAGTTTTCACTTTTTGCAGATGACATGATACTATACATGGAAAACCTGATAGACTCCACCAAAAGTCTCCTGGAACTGATACATGAATTCAGCAAAGTCACAGGATACAAAATTAATGTAAAGAAATCAGTTGCATTCTTATACACTAATAATGAAGCAACAGAAAGACAAATAAAGAAACTTATACCATTCACAATTGCACCAAGAATCATAAAACACTTAGGAATAAACGTAACCAAAGATGTAAAAGATCTGTATGCTGAAAACTATAGAAAGCTTATGAAGGAAATTGAAGAAGATACCAAGAAATGGAAAAACATTCCATGCTCATGGATTGGAAGAATAAATATTGTTAAAATGTCAATACTACCCAAAGCTATCTACACATTCAATGCAATCCCAATCAAAATTGCACCAGCATTCTTCTCAAAGCTAGAACAAGCAATCCTAAAATTTGTATGGAACCACAAAAGACCCAAAATAGCCAAAGTAATATTGAAAAAGAATACCAAAGCAGGAGGCATCACAATCCCAGACTTTAGCCTCTATTACAAAGCTGCAGTCATCAAGACAGCATGGTATGGCACAAAAACAGACACATAGACCAATGGAATCGAGTAGAGACTCCAGAGTTGGACCCACAAAACTATGGCCAACTAATCTTTGAAAAAGCAGGAAAAAATATCCAATGGAAAAAAAGACTGTTTCTTTAACAAATGGTGCTGGGAGACCTGGACAGCAACATGCAGAAGAATGAAACTAGACCACCTTCTTATACCATTCACAAAAATAAATGCAAAATGGATGAAGGACCTGAATGTGAGACAGGAAACCATCAAAACCCTAGAGGAGAAAGCAGGAAAAACCTCTGTGATCTCAGCTGCAGCAATTTCTTACTTGACCCATCTCCAGAGGCAAGGAAATTGAAAGCAAAAATGAACTATTGGGACCTCATGAAGATAAAAAGCATCTACACTGCAAAGGAAACAATAAAAAAAAAAAAAAAACTAAAAGGCAACTGATGGAATGGGAAAAGATATGTGCAAATGACATATCAGACAAACTGCTAGTATCCAGAATCTATAAAGAACTCACCAAACTCCAGACCTGAAAAACAAATAATCCAGTGAAGACATGGGCAGAAGACATGAATAGACTCATCTCTAAAGAAGACATCCATATGGCCAACAGGCACATGAAAAGATGCTCAACATCACTCCTCATCAGGGAAATACAAATCAAAACCACACTGAGATATCACGTCACACCAGTCAGAGTGGCTAAAATGAACAAATCAAGAGACTATAGAGGCTGGAGAGGATGTGGAGAAATGGGAACCTTCTTGCACTGTTGGTGGGAATGCAAACTGGTGCAGCCACTGTGGAAAACAGTGTGGAGGTTCTTCAAAAAATTAGAAATAGAAGTACCCTATGACCCAGCAATAGCACTGCTAGGAATTTACCCAAGGGATACAGGAGTGCTGAAGCATAGGGGCACTTGTACCCCAATGTTTATAGCAGCACTTTCAACAATAGCCAAATTATGGAAAGAGCCTAAATGTCCATCATCTCATGAATGGTCAAGAAGTTGCAGTTTATATGCACAATGGAATACTACTTGGCAATCAGAAAGAATGAAATATGGCCTTTTGTAGCAACGTGGGTGGAAGTGGAGCATGTTATGCTAAGTGAAATAAGTCATACAGAGAAAGACAGATACCATATGTTTTCACTCTCATGTGGATCCTGAGAAACTTTAACAGAAGATCATGGTGGGGGGAAGGGGAAAAAAGTTAAAGAGAGGGAAGGAGGAAAGGCATAAGAGACTCTTAATCTGAGAATAAAATGTGTATTGAAGTGGGGGAGGGAGGGAGGGGAGAGTGGGTGAAAAGAAAAAGAAAAAAGAAAAAAAAAAAAGAAAATTACAGGCCCAAAATGGAGTCATTTAGGCCAAGTCACCAAACAGGGGCTTAATATCTAGCCTAAGTGCAGTTTCAACCTCCCACGGAAGTGTAGTCTTAAATGGTCAGTCAGGAATGTTCTGGTCAGCACCAGAGGTAATTTGTCACAGGAGCCCTCTCCGTTCCCCAAAGGAGGATGAGGTAATCCAGCTAGTAAAAACCCCTGCCCGTCCCCTTGGCAGAAATTGACCTTGACTGAAACAATCTTTTCTTTGGCTAATAACTTCCTTGTCCCACCATCCTTCCTATAAAAACCTTCCATTTTGTACAATACCTCAGAGCTCCCCTCTACTTGCCAGATGAGATATTTCCTGAGTCAAGAATCAATTAATAAAACCAATTAGATCAAATTTACTCAGGTGCAATTTTTGTTCTTTAGAAGATATTTACCTAGGTTTACCAACTTATTATAAAAGATGTTATAAAGAATGCACATGACTAGTCAGATGAAGAGGTACATAGGGTAAGGTCTGGAAGAAAGGGTCCCAAACTGGAAGAGCCTTTGTTCCAGTGGATCTAGGGTACAGCACCCTCCCAGCATGTGGATGTTCATGAATATGAAAACTTATCAAATCTCATTTTAGAGTTTTTATTGAGTTTGATCTGCAATGCTTTTTCTCCCCTTCCCAAGGGTCTCTTGGTGGGGCTGAAAGTTTTCCTTCCAATCACTTGGCTTTCCTAGTGACCAGCACCATCCTGAGATGGCATATGTCACCTCATTAGCAAAAGCTCGGGTGGACTCAAAAGGGGCTCCTTATGAATGACAAAATACACTGCTAATACTCAGGCAATTCCAAGGGTTATAAGAGCTGTTTGCCAGAAACCAGGGATAAAGGCCAAATATATTTATTCTTATACTACACCTATACATCTACTTATCTTCTGGTTTTGCCGAATGCATTTTTTTAAAGTAGGTTCCATGTCCAACATGGGGTTTGAACTCATAACCCTGAGATCAAAAGTCACATGCTCTACTGACGGAACCAGCCAGGTGCCCCATGCCAAATGGGTTTTATTTTTATTTTTTTAATGTTAATTTATTTATTTTGAGGGTTGGGGGGGTATCGCAGAGAGACAGAATCCCAAGCAGACTCCAGGCCCAGCGCAGAGCCCCACGTGGGGCTAGATCTCATGACCGCAACCATAAGATCATGACCTGAGCTGAAATCAAGAGTTAGACACTTAACAGACTGAGACACACAAGTGCCCCCCAAATGCATTTTAAACCCCAGTACCCAGAGACTCATGCACTGACATGACAGAAGGTAGCATTTGAAGCAGAGTCAGCAGAAGGGCTCTGTTACTCTAATTTCTTCAAAATAATCTTTTTTTAATATCAAGCTATTTCAAAACGTGCTATCATACTTTACATTTGTTTAATTTTCTTTCTTATTTTAAAATTTGTAGAAAATTATGTAAAGTATAACCTATATGTGATGATGTTTGTGAATTATTGAAGTACAAACTTTAATAAAAGAGAAAAAGTTAAAGGAAGGAAGAAGCCTCTTGGCAACTTCCAATTCTAGCCATGATGGAGTAACTGATATGACAGTAGATTTTCCACCATAAAAAACTATACAAATGGACAAAATACATAAAACAGTTGTTTTTAGACACTGAACTGTGACCCCTGGAAGAAGGAGAGAATGTGGGATGAACACCAAGATTGTCTCAATTGCTACCTGAGTGTATTTTGCAAACTTCAGATGAAGGTAGACTGAACACATTTTCAGATCTGCCGGTTGAGTTAAACAGAAATGGAGAGATTTCACCATCCTGGAGAGTCTGGGAAATATAGGAATTCCCATTCACCAGAAGTTTCTATCTTCAAAGATACAATGCTGATACCCTGAATATTCATTCAAATGGCCTCAGAAAGGCCATGCCATAGGGACAGACTATTTCAGTCCATGAGTAAGGGCTACTGTAGGTATACAATATCAAAGCCTAGAAACAGCCTCAAGTGGATGAAATTGAACAATGAATTAACTGCCTGTCAGAAAAAAAAAATCAAACACACAGGTCTCAGGAAGACAAAAATAAAACAAAACACAAACAACTCTTAGCAACCTAGCACACACAATGTCATGCAAAATATGAGATGAAACAGGAAAATGTGATACACAACCAGCAAAAACCAAAATCAAAACCAAACAAAAAAATAGAAACAAGCCTTTATGACCCACATTTAAAATGAGAAGGCAAGGACATTAAATTAGCTATTGTACATGTTTAAGTGCAAAGAAAAATATTGTCATGATGAATTAAAAAAATAAGGGATAGCAGCAAAAAAATTAAAACTATTGAAAGAACCAGATGGAAATTCTAGAAGTGAGAAGTACAATATATGAAATGAAAATTTTACTGGATGGGCTTAACAGTAGATTGAAGGTAACAGAGATATACTCCGTGCACACTGAGATAGGTATATATGAATTAACCAAACTGAAAAAGAGAAAGTAAACAATATTGAAAACATTGAGTACAGAGTCATTGATCCATAGGACAATATTCAGTCGTGTAACATATGTATAATTGGAGTTCAGTAGGCGACGAGACAGGGCAAGAAAAGTGTTTGAGAAAATAAAGGGCAAATATTTCTCAAAATTGGTAAAAACATAAGCTTCCATAAGCTTATAAGAGGCTTAGAAAACTTCTGGGCAGGATGAATAAAAGAAAAAGAGAACTAGGCCATTAGAGTTAAATTGCTAAAAATAAAGGATAAGGAGAAAAATTTGAAAACCAGAGAAAAACATATACAGAGAAATTATATGAATGACAGCTACTTCTTTTTTTTTTAAGTTTTTAAAAAATATTTTAATTTTGAGAGAAAGAGAGAGAGAGCATGATCAGGACAGGGGCAGAGAGAGAGGGAGACACAGAATCAGAAGCAGGCTCCAGGCCCTGAGCTGTCAACACAAAGCCTGATGTGGGACTCGAACCCTCAAGCTGTGAGATCATGACCTGAGCCGAGGTCAGATGCTTAACCAACTGAACCACCCAGGTGCCTCAAACGACAGCTACTTGTGTCATAAACAATGGAGAATAGCAGGTAAAAGAATATCTTTAAAGCACTGAAAGAAAAAAAATTCTTGATTCAGAACTCTATATCCAATAGAACTATCTGTCCAAATGAGAATGAAATAAAGGTAGTTTAAAATAAATTTGTCACTGACTGACATGAATTATAAGAGAAGCTAGGGTGTCTGAGTGACTCAGTCAGTTAACTGTCCAACTCTTGATTTCGGCTCAGGTCATGATCTCCCAGTTTGTGGGGTTGAGCCCCACGTGGGGCTCTGTGCTGACAGCATGGAGCCTGCTTGGGATTCCCTCTCCCCCTCTCTCATGCCCATCCTCTATTCACGTGAATGCATGCACATGTTCTCTATCTCTCAAAATAAATATTTAAAAAAAGAAATAAGACTCTTAAAAAATGAATAGGAAATATGAACAGCTCTATATCAATTTAAGATATTAAGTTCATAATCAACATCCTTCCCATGAAGGAAACTTCCGTTCCAGGTGGTACTATTATGCACATAGAATGACTTACATGGAAAGGAATGACAACACCCAATGTTGGCAAGAATGTGGAGCAACTAGAACTCTCATGCATTGCTGGTGGGAGTTTAACACTGGAACAACTACTCTGGAAACGATAGTTTTTAACTAAATAAACATCTGTTCCAATTTTAGTCCTTGGCATACACTCTAGAGAAACAACAATACATACACATAAAAAGTCTTGTTCATTGCAACTTGATTGAAAATAGCTAAAAACTGGAAACCACTTCAACATATATTAATACAATGGAAAACTATCCAACCTCTGCTCCCTGGCCTTAGTCTCTGGGGATCTTTGCACCTTGCCTTCCCAATTTGGCTTTGCATCTTGGTTCTGTCTTATCAGCCTGCTTACTACTTGCCTCTCCAGCCACGTGGTTCCTAATTAAAGAGAGAATGCACCTGGCCACAGCCCTGTCAGAGGGAGCACAGAAGAGCCTGCTGCTGACCTCTCTGGATCCCTTCCTGGGAGACGGTTTTTGGCAGTGATACATGTCCTTACTTTAAATGCTGCTGCTGTATGCAATACATTAGAGTATTCTCCTATAACAGTATATATAATTGTAAGCATTGCCATTGGATCTTGTGAGTCTTAGCAATCAAGCTGTTTAACTGCCACTGTCAGTACATTAGGCTAAATCAAATTTCCCAAGGACATTGACATTCCAGTCAGTCTTTTAAAAAAATGCTGTATTGGGGCGCCTGGGTGGCTCAGTTGGTTAAGTTGAAGTCCGACTTCAGCTCAGGTTATAATCTTGTAGTTCAGGGGTTCAAGCCCCACATCGGGCTCTGCGCTGATATCTCAGAGCTTGGAGCCTGCTTCAGATTCTTTGTCTCCCTTTCTCTCTCTCTGCTTCTCACCCGCTCTCACTCTCTCTCAAAAATACACATTTAAAGAATTGTTAAAAAAAGATAAAAATAAAAAATGCCGTATTATTTCCTGTATTAATTGGTTTGCAGAATAATGAATTGGTTCCTAGTATCTTCCAATGGTGAGCAATTTGGGTATTTTGTTTTGTAACAAAATGAACTCATGGATTTTAACACATTTGATGTCTTTCAATCACTGCAGATAGCATTTTGGTGCTCCACCTGTCCTGTTATTGGTCAGTGAGTATCAGTTCAGGTTGGTTTCTGAGTCTTTTTAATACAACCCCAGGTGTGCTTGACAGCTTCCCTCAACTTGGATAACATGATGTCCCAGGTCCATTCCTACATTAGCTCTGAAATAAGGCATTTCTCCAAAGATCCCTGATGACTTAGTACAGGAAATGATATTTAGAAACTGTAGCCTGGGTGATAGGGCATTCATTGCTACTGCAGTGGTCATTGCATTTATATGCAACTTCCTTAATATGCAACTATAAAAATGTTTCATATTTTTATGTAGAAAAAAGATATTTTTACTTGGAATAAAAAATAAGAAAAATGACTTCTGGCACACTAATAAAAGGAATTGAGCAACACATATAAATTAAAAAAAAAAGCAATCCTATCACCAAACATCAGTAAGTTTGTTATTTTTTACTTATTTGATCTTTTTAAATCTTTATTTACTTTTGAGAGAGAGAGAGAGAGAGAGAGAGAGAGAGTGCAAGTGAGGGAGGAACAGAGGGAGAGAGACACAGAATCCAAAGCAGGCTCCAGACTTTGAGCTGTCATCACAGAGCCCAATGTGGGGCTCAAATCCACAAATCGTGAGTTCATTACCTGAGCTGAAGTTGGAGGCTTAACAAACTTAGCCACCCAGGCACCCCATTATTTTAGTTTTTTTAAATTTTAATTAAAAATATTTTTTTAATGTTTATTAATTTTTGAAGGAGAGAGAGATACAGCGTGAGTGGGGGAGAGCAGAGAGAGAGGGAGACACAGAATTGGAAGCAGGCTCCAGGCTCTGAGCTATCAGCACAGAGCCCGACACGGGTCCCGAAATCACAAACTATGAGATCATGATCCAAGCTGAAGTCGGACACTTAACCGACTGAGCCACCCAGGTGCCCCTTTAATTTTAATTTTTAAAGATTTAATTAATTAATTAACTAATTAATTAATTTAGAGAGGGCACAAGTGAGGGGCAGAGAGAGAGAGAGAGAGAGAGAGAGAGAAGCAGGGCTCACAAGGCTAACCTGAAGCAGAACTCGTGTTTTACCCTAAGTGGGGCTCATGTTCACCAGAAGCAGGGCTTGAGCTCACCCAGTGTGGGGCTTGAGCTCACCCTCTGTAGACTGGAACTCACTAACCATGAGATCATGACCTGAGCTGAAGTTAGATGCGTAATGACTGAGCCACCCAGATGCCCTTTGAAATTTTAATTTTAAGTAATCTCTACACCCAACATGGGACTCAAACCTACAACTCTGAGATCAAGAGTTACATGCTCCACTGACTGAGCCGCCAGGCACCCTTGCTATTTTTTACTTCAAATAAATTATAAAACATTAAAGAGACACATTTAAATTAAGGCCTGAAGCTTTTTCGAGACAGACTAATACATATACAACATTTAGTTCAGATCTTTGGTTTCAAAAAGTTAAAAAAAAAAAAAGAGAGAGGGGGAAAGGAGGAACTTCAAGGAAGTGAAACAGAAGAGCTCAGAGACAGGAAAAGACTGTTCACTTTCTTTTATGTCTACATCCACTATATAAACTCATCCCACACGTTCAGCACTTATACCTTAACCCATCCCCCCTCATTGTAACCATGTCTATTGCTACCATCCTGGTCAAAGTCACAATCTTTTCCTTAAAGTACTACAATACTCTTCTGCCTACAGCTTCTACTCCACCACTTTGGTGTATTTCTTACATAGCAGCCTGAGTGATCTTTTTGAATATGTATATCAGATGAGGTTACTTCTCTGTTCAAAACCATCTATTGACCCTTCCATAGTCAGAAAAGCCCAGCATGTCTGTCTTCAGTTGTCTCCATGGCCCCATGTTATTCCTCTCCTTCTTGCTCACACCTGTACAGGCCAAACTGAACATGCTGAGTCTGCTCCCACCTCAGCCCCCAGGTATGCTGCTCCCCTAGCCTAGAGGTCCCTTTTCCCTGATCTCTGTTTGCTTGTTCACATGTGAAATCCCATCTTCTTCTCTGTCTCTTTAGTCTGTCTCTCTGATTTACTTCAAAGCCCCTATCACCAACTGATATTATGATTTACATGCTGATTTTGTTTATTGTATGCCCTATGCTGCCCATAACTTATCTGAATAGAAAGTCGGTGATGATAGGAGAATAGAAATGTTTGCTTTGCTCCTATAGCTCTAGTGCCCAGAATAACATCTGACACATAATATGTTGTCAATAAATATTTGAAGAAAGAATACATGAGACATTTGGGCAAGGGTGTGAATAAGAAGCTGAGAAGCTGATAAACCCACATAAGTGTGTGTGCACAAACACACATAAAATAATACGTAATGATAATAGTAGTGCATGAATCTGAGGAAAAGGACAATGGAGATCTTGGGGCATAAGTAGAACTGAAAGACAGCAAAACAAACACAGATGTGACAAAAGACTGAATAAACGGGAAAAAGTCCATGGTAAGAAGAAGCCAGTGAGAGAAACACCATTAAGAGTTTGTCCCTGCTCCTTTGGCCCAGCCCTGTGGGTCCATCTCTAATTCCTCTCCCTCTGGACTCCTGTATCATTGTGAAATCAAGGGAGAGTGAGAGAGAGGAATGACTCTCATCGTGAGCCTTCCTGAGGTCTCTCTCAGCTGTTTTTCTCTGCCACAAAGTTTTAAAAGTCGGTTTTGAGAAACCAAGTGCTGGATCTCTGCAACCCTTCTGGCCAATATTCCTAAGCTGGTAAAACAAGAATTTCCAGGTTGCTGGAAATGGGAGGAGGGATATAGGGAAAGACACCTTGGTTATCAGCGTCTTATCTCACCATGCAAGTGTTTGTTAGGATATAAATGTTTGTTCTTCTCCATCCATCAGGAAAGCAGAGAACATTGTGGGTTGGGACAGAAAGACATGGGGCAATGAGGTTGGTGTCAAAGAAAAAGACCAGTGAGATGGGAAGTTCAATGCCACCTGTCACCCACGCCTCTTCTCCCTGGCTCTGTCTGTCTCTGTTTCCTTCCCACTTAAAGTCTTGCCCAATTACCCTCTTCCATGCCAGCAATTCTGGAGCTCATGACTTGCTTGGGGAAGTGTTTCTGCTATAGGAGAAAGGGTATGGGGGTTACACATGTACATGCCATGGCACCAGCTTACATAGGGCTTGCCAGCCCAGGATTTTCATCGTTATATGCTGGTTAACTTATTAGCTTGTGTTTTGTTGTCTTAATTTTGTCAAATGGTTGTTGTTCTTGAATGTACTGGCTGCTCTCATGCTTTGCCCACTATTGATTCCTCAGTGACTTCTTTTGGTGCTTTAAAATTGGCTTTGTACGTTTTTTAATGCATTACTCAGATTCTCTTACACAACCTACTTCCTAGTTTGTGCCAGACATTTCCTCATGTTTGCTATTTCTAGTTTTAGAAACCTGAATTCTCCTCTGGATTCACTCTTTTGATTTCTTGTATAACCATTATGCCTGCTTGGTAATTCCAGTACTTGGTAGTTTTGAACCTCAGTCCACTATATTTTCATTTAAAAAGAATATATATATTGGGGCGCCTGGGTGGCTCAGTCGGTTAAGCGTCCGACTCCGGCTCAGGTCATGATCTCGCGGTCCGTGAGTTCGAGTCCCACATCGGGCTCTGTGCTGACAGCTCAGAGCTTGGAGCCTGTTTCAGATTCTGTGTCTCCCTCTCTTTCTGACCCTCCCCTGTTCATGCTGTCTCTCTCTGTCTCAAAATAAGTAAACGTTAAAATAAAAAGAATCTATCTATCTATCTATCTATCTATCTATCTCCATTCTTCTTCTCTGTCTTCCTCCTCCTCTCCTCCTCCTCCTTTGGGTTCACTGTACAACTTTTACTTCCTAAGACAGAATCATGACTCCTCCTGGTCTTTTGGAATGAGAAGGAGACTTGAGTTGGGGTAGGAGCCTGTAGCGAGAAAGAAGATAGGAGGGGCAACAGTGTGAGGTGGAGCCCAGCCACTATTCTGAGTCTTGTGCCCCAGAAACCATGCGATCACTGTTCATGTGCATGAGATCATGATCTGAGCCAAAATCAAGAGTCTGATGCTTACCCGACTGAGCCACCCAGGTGCCCTGAAGCTCTTTGTTAAAGAGCTCTCCTGGTGACACTGTGGAAAGTAGATTAAAGGGAAGGTATTAAGGGTAGAATATACATCAGAAAGGGGGAAGACAGAAAACAATTATCCAGGTGAGAGGAAAGGAAAGAAGGATTTAAGGGGTAGCTATTGCACCAGGCAAAATGGGGCAGGTGTCAGAAACTTGCAGTAGGAAGGATCAGAAAGGTATTTGTCATATACTTCAATGATTGCCCACACTCCTCTCTCTCCAAGCCCATCATGTCACTTCCAAATTTGAAGACAGATTCTGTCCTGAGAGACAGCTGCAGAAGTGGTGCGTGCAGAGGAAAACCTGAGGCTCAGGTAGCCAACATCTAAGAGTTTGGGATCAGTCAGGAGGTTGGAACAGGTGACCACCAAGTTTACCTGCTATACCACAGTCCTGACACTGATTAGAAGAGCTTTGATTCTGGGTGAAAGAGAGCAGATTTTATTATGTCTCCAGAATTTTTCTTATATCATCAGTGAAGAGAAGTGTGTACAGATTCATAAGGTACCAAAATTTTTTTTTAACTGAGTTAGATGGGAAATTCCCATAAGGAAGTTTAAAATTGCTACCTGCAATTTACTTCTCTTGAGTTGGGGAAGGAAAGAAAGGATTAAGAAATGTAAGTGGAAGATGTTTAGGTTAGAATGAAAATATTTATACATACTGGTTAAGAACTGGGTAGAGCAAGCTGTGAGCCAAGCCTTTATAGGAATTAATAATCTTGGGATGGTGAAACTATGTGGCTGGCATTTTTATATAACATACCTTCCCTTTGATTAACACTTAATTTCCCTTGAAGTTTTTATTTATCAACACTATCTCATTTCATTTTAATATTTATTTACAAGGCTGCTTTCTAGTTCAAGGTGGAGGGTGGTAGAGGAGGGGGTGGGGGTAGGGTTGGGGTGGGGTGGAGTGTCAAAATGTGACTCTGCAAAGTAACATCCTGTTGAAACTTGTAATGTCCTCACCCCATGAACAGTGCTGCCTAGGGACCCAGAAACAGGGAGTTTGGGGCTGTGAAATACTAAAAAGGCAAGAGATACCTCAAATTATAGCAGCAACATTTCACTGCAGTTGAATGTTGGCAGCCAAGGACAGTACCAAATAAAACTGATTCAGCCAATGGAATCCTGAAGGGCAGCCAGACCCATAAATTTGAAGAGTGGAAAAGAATTGCGATGGCAACAAAATATTTCCCTGAAACATAGCCAGGCATATGTCATATACAGCAGTGGCTTTCAAACTTTAGAAACAGTATTCCCCAAACAGAAGACAGTTGCAAGTTCCTGAAAGAGGCACAGGCCACCCTCAGATATTTGTTTTAATGAGAGACCCTTGAGTGAATAAAAAATATTTACCAACATTCCTCCAGGGCCAGCCTTGGGGGAAGGGAGGGGAAGTATTTAATGTTTTATGATAAAAATATTTTTAAGCAAATACAAAAGTGAAGAGAATAACACGACAACCTTAACATAACCACTGCCTAGAATCCTCCTTCATTTTTACCATTACGTGGTACACATAGTGTATTCAGTTTCCTGCTATTTTGAGGACATGTGGGCTGTTTCTGTTCTTTTGCTGCAATGAATACCCTATTGCCTACATTTTTTCACATTTTTGCAAGTGTAAATTTGAGCTAGATTCCTGGAATACATATGCAGCTTTGCTCCATGTTGTCAAATTTCCCTCCATGACATTACTACCTCTAATGTTTGAGAATGCCTGCTTCCTCATGATCTCTCCAGCAGTTTGTCGTCAATCTTTTGTATTTATGTCAACTTGGTAGGTGAGAAATGGTATCTCAGCTTAATTTTATTTTGTATTTCTTCTATTTTTTCCTGTCCAGAATTATGAAGACTTATATATTTTTATAGTGACTATTTATGTTTTCTTCCACCCCTATTTAAAGATTATTTTTGCAAAGATAGGGAATAGCAACAGGTACTGAGGAATTGGTAGTTGAGTGCCAGTTTGACAAAGATTCTGTGGCTAAATCCAGACTGAATAGGAGTAAATGTTCCATGATCACTAGTGATGTCTGCTTTGGGTGGTATAAAGATACCAGTGGTATATATGTCTAATTTTAGCCACTCTTGTTAGAACCAACTCTCACTTAAGTCAGAATCAGAACAATCAGAAAAACCCACACATATTTCCCCTTTATTTGAAAGTAAATCTCTCTGAAGAAAGATTATATATTCACTATAATTTTAGAGTTGTATTTTTCAATTGTCCAAATTCATTGAAATCAATCAATCAGGGCTTGAACTCACAACCTTGAGATCGAGAGTCATATGCTCCACAGACTGAACCAGCCAGGCACCCCTCATTTTCACACATTGAGCATGATATGAACATGAACATCTATCATCACACATAGTTATGAGTTTGTTTTTCTTGTGATAAGAACTTTTAAGATCTACTCTCTTAACAACTTTCAAATATACAGTACAGTATTAAGTACAGTCACTATGCTATACATTACATCTTCAGGATTGATTTTATAACTGGAAGTTTGTGTTTATGGACCACCTTCACCCATTTTGCCTACACCCCACTCTCAGTATTTCTGTTATTTTGTTTATTTGGTTTGTTTGTTCATTTGGGGGTGGGGGAGGGCAGAGTGAGAAGGAGAGAGAATCCCAAGCAGGCTCCACACTGTCAGTGTAGAGCCCAATGTGGGGCTTGATCCCATGAACTAAACTGTGAGATCATGACCTGAGCCAAAATCAAGAGTAAGATACTTAACTGACTGAGCCACCCAGGAGCCCCTATTTCTTTTATTTTGAATGAGACTGATCATCTTTTCATATGGTTAAGAGCTATTTACACTTTTTTCCTCCTGTAAACTCACTCTCAATATACCTTCTTAACTAAGTTTTCTATAGGGTTGTTGGTCATTGTTTTCATTGCTTCTTAATTTTTATTTTTGAATCATAATTAGGGAGGTTTTCTTATTCCTGGTGATAAAGAAGCTTACTTTTATTTTTTTCTAGAATTTAGATAATTTCAAAATTCCACATTTACATTTCTGTTACATCTGTAACATATTCTGGTGTGGAGTGAAGTATGGATACAATTTTACTTTTTCTAGGTAACTATCTAGTTGTCCAAACATTTGTTTCAGAATTCTATTTTTTACTGACTGATTTAAGAAACCATCTTTATGGGGTGTCTGGGTAGTTCAGCAGGTTAAATGTCTGACTTTTGATCTCAGTTCAAGTCTTGATCTCAGGGTTGTGAGTTTAAGCCCCATGTTGGGTTCCATGCTGGGTATGAACCTTCCTTAAAAAAAAAAAGCCATCTTTATGATACAGTCTATCTCCATATGTACTTGTCTCTAAGGATTTTATTCTGTTTCACTGGCCTGTCATCCTTTTACTTTCCAACATCACACTACTTTAATTAATGAAAGTTTATAATGTATTTTAACATTTGGTAGGAATAGTTCCCCACCCCTGTTATTTTCCTCCAAGGTTTTTCTGACTCCTTTTTTTTTTATCTTTCCATATAAACATTATAATCAACTTGTGCATTTAGGTCTTATTTTATTGCTGATTTTATAAGCTTGTTATCTGAAGGCAAGATGTCTGTGACCCCACAGTTGCCAAGAGTAGACTTGTGGTCATGAGCTAATTTGTAATAATAACCCAACACGAAACTAAGTAGAAGAGTTTCTGTTCTTTGTGAGCTTACAATCTAATGGAGAAGAACAAATATTACTACTATAACACCAAGAAAAACCTTAAATGACTAGAGGGTTGGGCTCACTTAATAGAAAGTTGCCAAACATATGTGCTAGTGCCTGATAAATTGTCAATGACTAATAACGTTCAACTACATTCAATTAAATTGAATGAATGGATGTGATGAAGGCTAGACTAAAATCCCAAGTTCCAAGGGGAAACAGAAGAAGATAGTCATTTATAACTGGAAACCTTTGATAAGATGGTGGCATTTATGATTGGCCTTGAAGAATTATTGGGCTCCAGTAGTTGTAAATGGCTATGTAGGAGGAGAGATACCAGATGGAGAACAAAGTATGTAAAGACCAGAAGGCAAGGGGCTGTGGTATGTTTAGGAAATGGTAATGAATCCTTCATGTTGGAACAAATGATGCTGGGGTTTGGGTAGGAGAATGTGGAGCAGAGGTACCATGATATAGCAGCAGGTAAATTTGGAAATGCAGGCTAGACTCAGAAGTGGGTGCATATGAGATGTTGGAATATTCCCACCTACAGTCATTATGAACCTTTGAAATTTGGGGGCAGAGAGGAGACATAAATAACATGGTTAATGTGGGGGTGCCTGGGTGGATCAGCCGTCTAAGCATCCGACTTCAGCTCAGGTCATGATCTCACCTTTCCTGAGTTCAAGCCCCACATTGGGCTCTGGGCTGACAGCTCAGAGCCTGGAGCCTGTTTGGGATTCCGTGTGGGTCTCTCTCTGTCTGCCCCTCGCCCCCACTCACACTCTCTCACTCTCAAAAATAAATAAATATTAAAAAAATAGCATGGTTACTGTGATGAGAAAAATTAAAGTTTGGATGTGGTTAATTTCAGATACAGTAAGCAATTCTTTATTGTTTCAGTGAAAGATAATATTAAAAATATCATCAACTCAAGGTCCTTTGAGCCCCATAACCAAAGTTAACAAGGTACATACTCAAAGTAGAAAACCTTAGTCTACTCTTCTTTAAAGAAAGATGAGTAAATTTATATCTGACGTGGATTCTTTACAATAATGTAGCAATTCTAGAGAATTGGGCCATAATATTATCAGAATTTGTGAGCTGATCCAGGTGCAAAGAAAGTAGTTTTGTTATGACATTAAATCCTAATTCTCTGTTATAATATGATAAAAGGTAACATTCTTTTATAGAACTCTAATCTTTTATACTTTAAAACTCTCAAGGTCTTTTTTTACCAAAGTGAATTCATTTTTTTTTTTTTTTACTTCCATGTAGTTACAGGAAAAAAGGTCCTTTATTTCCTTGCTCTTTTAGGAGAAAATATGGTGCTCCACATCATAAGTGCTTATTGCATTGAATCTTCAAATTTTCTATTTATTGATCATAAAAACATACATTAAAAACTGTAGGTAAATTATTGCCTTACCTGGGGCACCTGGTGACTTAGTTGGCTAAGCCTCAGACTTGGGATCAGGGCATGATCTCTCATCTTGTGGGTTCCAGCCCTGACTCAGACTCTAAACTGTGTGAAGCCTGCTGGGGATTCTTGCTTTCTCCCTCTCTCTGCCCCTTTCCCACTCATGCTTTCTCTCTCTCTCAAAATAAATAAGTAAACTTAAAAAAAAATATTGTCTTACCTGTAACTCTTTCCCAGGACAGCTGTGACTGAATAAGCACTGTGTGGTTGCTGTTGACTGATGTGCTCTTTTCCCTGAAAGTGGGACAGGAAATGGAGAAGAGACCTACTTTTCACTGTGCCTTCTCGCTCCTGAGCTTGAATATCAGCTTGCTCCTGAGATTGTCCTGGAATACTGGACAGGGCAGAGAAGGGTTAAAGAAAACAGAAAGATGAAACTCCATAATTAAAAAAGGAAGAGAAGTTGCATTTTAATTTAAGCACTAGGAATTCAAATCAAATGATCACAAAGCACTATTTTATCTCAAATTCCACTTGGTCATTGCCAGTATATAGGAAAGCAATTGAATTTTGTACATTAACCCCATGTCCTGAAACATTGCCATAATCACTTATTCGTTCTAAAAGTGTTTTTATAAATTTTATCAGAATTTCTTTATAGATAATTATACCTTTGCCAATAAAGACAGTTTTATTTATTCTTTCCTAGTATTTTTTAAAAAAATATTTTTGAGGAAGAGAGAGAGAGAGAGAGAGTGAGGAGGGGAGGGGCAGAGAGAGAGACACAGAATCCAAAGCAGGATTCAGACTGTGAGCTGTTAGCACAGAGTCCTACTTGGGGCTCAAACCCACAGACCATGAGATCATGACCTGAGCCAAAGTCGGATGCTTAATTGAATGAAGCACCCAGGCACCCCTATTCTTTCCTAGTCTTTTATTTCCTTTCTTGTATTGTTGCATTAGCTAGGACTTCCAGTACAATGTTGAAAAGCATGGTGAGAAGGGGCAAACTTGCCTTGTTCCTGATCTAACTGGGAAGGTTTCTAGTTTCTCACCATGAAGTATGATGTCAGCTATCAGTTTCTTATAGATGTTCTTTATCCAGTTGAGGAAGTTTCTCTCTATTCCTAATTAAAAATTATTTTTAATGTTTATTGATTTTGAGACAGAGAGAGAGCATGAATGGGGGTGGGGTGGTCAGAGAGAGAGAGAGAGAGAGAGAGAGAGAGAGAATCCCATCCCAAGCAGGCTCTGCATTGTCAGCACAGAGCCTGACATGGGGCTAACACACCACAAAGATCATGACCTGAGTTGAAATCAAAAGTCAGACGTTTAATTGACTGAGCCATCCAGGCGTCCCTCCCTATTCCTAGTTTATGGAGAATTTTTAATCATAAATTGGTATTAGATTTTGTCTAATGCTTTTTTTGCAGCTATTAATATGATCATGTGATTTTTCCTCTTTCACCTCTCGACGTGCTGGATTACATTAATTTATTTTTATGTTGTTGAACTTTAAGGAGTATTATTATTATTGTAATTGTTTTTATATGTAATAAACATTGTACCAATAGCTCAACTGAACAACCTAACAGGTAGGAGAGTCAGTAGCTCTGGGAGACTGAATCCAATGTGTGGTGGCAAAGAATAGAAAACAATGTAACAGAGTGAGGAAGCTTCACTCTATAAACTTGTTTTTTAACATTTATTTATTTTTGAGAGAGAGAGAGAGAGATTGTGTGTGTGAGCAGGGGAGGGGCAGAGAGAGAAGGAGACACAGAATCTGAAGCGGGCTCCAGGCTCTGAGCTGTCAGCACAGACCCCAACGCGGGGCTCCAACTCACAGGCTGCAGGATCATGACCTGAGCTGAAGTTGGACGCTTAACCGACTGAGACACCCAGGATTTCCAAGGAAGCTTCACTCTAAATCAGCAAACAAAAGTTTGTATATAAGAATAATAAAGAGAAATACTGAAAAAAAATGGTTTCTATTTGAAAAGAGTTTTGGGAAGCTTTCAGTATCTAAACTCAAATTACTCCAAAATTCTCCTGTGGGCCTTGCTCCCCAGTCTCACTCCCAGTCTCAGGGGTGATGGGGCAAGAATGCTCAGTGGTTGAGGAAGCTGGCAGAGAACCCATAACCTACAAAACTAGAGCCAACCCTGGTGGCCATCATGTATGGCATAAGGGAATGAGCTGTGCTGTCAATCCTAGCTGTTTGGTGTGAGGAGGATGCCCTTGTGTTCCTTGTAGCATTATTTCCTCACTCACAGTATAGTCTCCCTCAGGGCAGGGGCAGGGGGGGATCACAGGATGTGAAAAAGAGAAAAGGAAAACTCAATTTTCCTTAAAATTTCATTGAAGTATAAAATGAGTTATCAGGAAACATAAATTGGAGACAAATAGTTCCATAATATTCTAATTTTTTCCATAATCCCATGTTTTTGCATTTGTGTCAGAAGGAAAGATCTCCTTGATTTTCAGAATCACCTTAATATAAGCTTCCTTCTCCCTTCCACTCTCATTCCTTCTCTTTCTCTGATAAGATCATGTTTTCAAGAGTAGATGTTCTTTGAATTGACATCCATTTCATAATGATGTGTTTTCATTTTTCAGCTCCATGGCAAGATCAAAGAAAAAAAGGGTGTATTTTGAAATAACCTCCTTTCTCTTTTGAAGGCTAGGCATCAACAATTTAAATCAAGGTCATTCTTTCCCTTTGAAATTTATCAAGATGAACTCTGATCCACCTACTCTGATATTCCAAATCAGATTTCTTTTCCAACTGCTGACATTCCTGTTAGACCAGAGAAGAGTTTTTTCCATTTCATCTTAATCCCTTAATTTATCACCAGTTGATGTGTTCTCATCTTTTCAAAGTAAAATAAGATCCTATTGTTTACTTCTGCAGCAGCTAGATCTCTGGTCTCTGATTTCTTTTTTCTATTTAGACTCAAATTTATATCTAGTGCTCAGGGATTTCTTCAAAACCTTTGGAATTATTATACAACTCTACCTCAAGATGAAGATGTTACACATAATGTGTCTCTAGCTATATATGAGTGTTAATAAAACTGTAGATTTTCATTTTTTCTTTATAGAAGATGAGGGTGCTTATTACCAGGAACAGGTATTTAACAAAACTTATGGGGTACTGAGTAGATGTTAGGTACCCTCAAGAGCACACCATCCAGCTAAGGCGTGGAAAGAAAATGTACACACAAGATGTGAGTGAGAGGTGAAGGACACCAAATGTAGCATCCACTTGAGCCAATGAGATAAAAGACTCTACCCTTTCCTTTCAATTGGGCATAGTTCTAACAGGCTTGGTTGGTTTTCCTCAGAATAGATAAGCAATTGCAAATTATCCAAAGGAGTTGGAGGAAGGTAATCTACCTACTGAAATATTTGATGGTCAAAATCCTGCTATCCAAGGTGGAGTCAGAATATCCTGAAAAAAACCCTCAGAAGGATTCAAGTGGCATTGAGCTAGAGTCCCTTTATGATGAAATTAACTGTCCTCCACACTCTACTGGCTCATGAAGATATCACATAAATGTTCCGACGTGAGCTCCATGGCTTGAGAGGCCCCAACTCAGGTAACCACCAGAAATCCACCACACATACATAGAGCAGGAGCTGGGGTATACCTGCCAGAACCACCAGTGCTTCCTACGTGATGTCTTTTGTCCTCTGTTGCATTTTACCATTTACATCCAGCCAAATCCTTGAAGAAGAGACCAGTATATTTTCCTTGTTATAGCTTGGAGGGTAGGACTAAATTTCCCAAAGCCACACAGCCAGTAATAAGTGGTAAAAGAGGGTCAAACTGAGGCTAGCTGGTTCCAGAATGCTTCTGTTCCTAAAGCATTCTCAGAGTCTTATAATCGATTTACCAGATATCCTTGTTAAAGTCCTGAGCTCCATCCTAACCTAATGGATCAGAATATCTGAAAGTGGAGCCTGGGTTCTGCTTCTCTGGGGAAAGCATGGCATTCTCATACACTGAGTGCAAGAGGCAGTCCATACCCCAGCCAACCCCTAAACTCCAGGTCTCAGGAGACAAGCTGGGCAAACAATGGTGGATGATTTTGACCATGGAAGGACATAATGATGATAGTGATGACAAATATGGCCCAGGTAGCTCTATTACTTCCTCTAGGAACCCCAGTGAAATCACAGAAAAGATGCTTTTGAAAAACAAGAAAATACATGGATGCAGGAACACAGGAAAGGGGTCATCAATAGGCCATTGAAGGTTGAGGAAATCTTGAAAGATATTATTCAGGTGAGGTCTGATTGCTTGGGCAAGTTATAATCTGAATATCAGCAGGGGTTGTCCCCTGGAAGACAAAAGAAACAAGCTTGCATATGTCAGTACAAGAGCAGGAGTGGTGAGGAGATCCAGTAAACTGCTGCATGAGGACTTTAGCTGCATTGGGCCCTTACTTTCTACCTTTTGCCCACAAACAACAATGTGTAAAGTCCTCAGCAGAGGCCTTGGATTTGATGGGGTGGGAGCCCTCTTGAAGGGCAGAGCTCACCCCTATGTAACAAGGCTCCAACAGCCTGTGCACCCAAGGATCTTTGGGTAGTCTTACTGCCCATGAGTTCCACCCTCTTCCCCACCATCTGTACTCATCCTCAGGGCCCTCCTTTCAAAGGAAAACTTGACATGTGGAGAAAACTTGCAACAGCAGAAAAGCAAGATGAACCAACTGATGCCAGAGGAGAGAGAATCCAGAGAGTAGAAGGATACTTAATTAGACATAAATATTAATTGTGTATAGGTATGTATGTAATTGTATAAATATATATACATATAGTATGTATATGTAATATGTATATATAACATAATTACACACATGTTATTATATATTGATTCATATGTAGTACATATTATTATGTACATATTATGTAGTACATAAAATTAATACACAAATCACATATTATATACATATATCACATTACATATGTGTTACATATACATGCATGTAGAACATGCATGTGCATACATACAGTAGGAAGATGTGACAATGTACTGTAATGAAAAAGGAACCTCTGAGAAACTTAATGTGTTCTTGGGGTTTTGAAACATTGTAAAAAACTCTAAATGAAAGGTGAGGGTAGTATACTAAACTGGGAATGGCTGAATACCAAGCTGTATATCTGGAAGATGAAATTAAGGAAATTTCCCAGGATCAGAGCAAAAAGACACAAAGGGAAATCCCTCAGAAGAACTGAAGCCAGAAACCATGACCCCAGGTTACCCTTGTGGAGTGTGGACTGAGGGAGAGAGAAGGACTTTGACTTTTCAGTGGGTGCCCTTCTGAACCACGTGAACTTCTTCCTTTATAATATCAGATACCACTTAATAGATATGATGAATTAAACTTGCACACTGTCCTGGTGGTGGCCAGGAAGGCTCTGAATAGGAATATTGAATCAAACCTGCCACAGGTTCTTTTGGATTTTTGCTGAACAACAAAAGATAAGAGTAAAATATTGCTTATTAGTTCCTTCTGTCACCTAGGGTCAGCATTTCCATACCTATTACATGAGTTTCTCAGTGAACTTTCTCTCTCTCTTTCATCTCAGATCTTCCTTTCCTTTGCCCTAGTTAATGTGTGGTTTGATAGGCATTTGGAATTAATTCAGCATTTGATGTTGAATGTGGAGGAGAACCCACATGGTTGGTGCCAAGGTGTTAAGCAAAGCCCTCATCTGTCTGGACAAACTTCAGCCCTCACAGGCAAGTGACTCACACCCAAGCTGCATGCATCTCTGAATGGGGCAAAGGTAAGGCTGATGGCTGCCTCAGCTGCTGATTTCCTTCAACACACAAATGGTGGGAGGAGGAACGTGGGTCACAGAGGGGCGTCTGTCCTCTTTGGTCTTAGTGGAGTGTACCCTTTTGACTCACAGTCTTGCTCATTTGTCTGTCACCAGTTGGTACATGATGACCACACAGTCTCCTGAGATCCTGCAACATTTGAACATGCATTTGGTTATCCCTGTTTTCAAGTGGGAGTGAATTCACAGTTCTCAGAGGTCTGAGAGGAGATGAAGGATTGCAGAGTCAGCACTGGCCTGGCAAGAGCCTGGCAGAATCCAATAATGGGGTATGTGGTGGGCACAGTTCTAAATTAGTTCCCAAGATCCCTGGCCTTGGTGTACCTGTTCTGCCTAATCCTCTCTCTTTCAGTGGGTCCACACCTGGGAATAAGATAGGATTTCACCCTGCACTTGTGAATGGGATGGATTACATGACGTGGCAAAAAAGGACTTTGTAAATGCAATCAATATGCCCGATCGGTTCACCTTGAGTTAATCAAAAGGGAGATTTACTGTGAGAATGACCTAATCAGGTGAGTCCACAAGAGACAGGAAGTACTAATAGACATCCTCCTCCTTCTGGACATAAAAAAGAAGGCTGCCATATTTTGACTGGAGGGGCCATGTGCCCCAGACCTGAGACTGGCCTATAGGAGCTGATAGTGGCCCCTGGCTGATAACCAGCAAAAAAATGCAAATCTGTGTCACAACCACAAGGAGCTGAATTCTTCCAAGAATCAGTGAGTTTGAAAGAGAACCCCCAGCCCCAGGTGAAACTACAGTCCATGCTCACTCACATCTTCATCTTAGCCTGGTAAGACCCTGAGCAGAGAACCGAGTGAACCCATGTCCAGAATCCTGAGCTAACAAAACTGTGAGAAAATAAATAGGTGCTGTTTTAAGTGTCTGTTAGTTTGTTACACCACAATAGAGAGCAACTGTAAGTGAGATACCCCAGCATATCAAGCTAAGTTCAAGAGTGGGTTCCTTCAGCTGGGGGGAATTGGGCACTGGGGCTGATTCATCACAGTGGCCATATATGCAGAGGGGTAGGTTTCTGAGGGAAGCCTCTCTGTGAGGAATTCTTTGGGAATACACTGTAGGGTGGTGCCTGTATTTGGAGCCAGACATCCTAACGTGATTCTGGGTTCTGGGATCTTCAGGAAATAACTTCACCTCTGTAGGACTCACTATCTGTAAAATGTGGGTAAGCATAGCTCCATACCCGGGACTATTAGGGGATTGAGTGAGACAATTCTTGGACAATTCTAGTCACAGAACTGGTGCCTAGAAAGGGCTCAGTAAACTCTAGTGCATTGTTATTCTATCCCAGAGGGTCACTGGCACACTCAGAGTGGAGTCTCCAAATGTGCCCACCGCTGGTCTCACAGGGACCTGGGTTCTGAACAGGGGTGAACCTGTGAGTGTCTGACACGATAACCAGCATGGGGCTGATGCTGGGCCCTATGGGGACTGGCAGTCATTGTGAAAAGCAAAAATAACAATTAATTCTAATATTAATCCCAGTTGCTAAGGAAAGGGTAAGGAAAAATGCAAGGTCCATTTGAGGACATTTCTATATGCCTGGAGAAAATAGGTACAAATAACAGGAGTTTATGAGGAGGGCTGGCTAAGTTGGCTAAAGGTGGGACCCAGATTAGGGGCTGAATAAGAGATTAGGAGCCTTTGGCCATTTGTCAGGGGATAGGGACTCAGGCACAGTTGTGAACCTCCAGGACAGGATCAGTTGCTGGCCTACGCTGACCATGGTGTCCACCAGTGTATTAAGAGGGACTGAAACTCATGAAAACAAACAAAGCAGAAAAAATTCTCAACTCCAGAACCTCAGAGGTAGAGAGGAGTAATCCAGTCCAGGATCACTAGGTGTGGTTATAGTGGGGACATCCTGCCACACTGATTCCAGAGTAGTAGAGGTAAAAAAAGCCAAACACAGACTAAAGTGGCAAGGACAGATTTTAATCTGAAATATACTACTGCAATAAGGAAAAGAGAACAGTGTGATTTGAGCTTAACTTCTATTTGCTGGGAGGTGACTGTCCTTTTAAAGGAGAATGAGGGAGGAGGGAGGAGGTGAGTGGGGTCTCAGTAGTCAGGGAAGTGAAAAATTACAAGAAGTGGGAGGGAGAATTGATCCATATGGAACCCATCTGGGTTTGTTAACTAGAACTTATCAATGTTAGGCTCCTACCTTCTCGCAGAGACTGGGAGATAGAACCCTATCTTCAGATGTTGCCTGTAACAAACAGCAAATCCATTTGCTTGAATTTTCTCATGCAGGCATTTTGTAGTGGAGGGTGGGGGTGTGTGGTGAGGCTAGGATCAACCTGGGATACAGCCTTGAGCTGTCAGAAATGATGATAGTGCTCTTTACAGGACAAGGTTGGGGCCTCATTGAGAAGAGGGCTCAGAGGAAACTGGCTAGAGTATGGTCAAGAAGATAGCCTCTGTTCAGAACCCCCATGTAGCCCAGGCCCTGCCCCTGTACCCCAACTCCCAGCATTGACTTGCTCCAGTGGGCTTCTGTGCCTCCCACCAGAGAGCCCGAGATGTCAGCCTCAAGGAATGTGGGTGTCAAATTAATTGCATGTTCTGCAGAGAGTTCTAACAGCCTGAGAAACAGCTTTGTGACACCATGATGAGGTTTTTTAATGTCAGCACAGCATCAGGCCCTTCTTCAAGCTCTTCCAGGTCTTGGTCTCAGCTGTCTTCCTTAAACCACACAGAATGCCACCCCACTGACTGTTCTTCAATGCAGTGCTGTTCCACTAGACCCTGCTGTGCTCAGCCCATCCCTGCATCCTCTGGGCTGCAGGCCAGATCTCCTCAGGGACAGGGACCAACAGGCTGGCATGCTAGTGTGGATATAAAGTAACCTTACCCAAGTGTATTTTATTCATTCATTAACTCCATTATGACATCGAGATGTTCCTGGCAGAAAAATCTATTGATTTCTAGACCAAAACCATTTCAAAATCATCTCTTTTTAAGGAAATGGTAGGTGTAGGGGCACCTTGCTGGCTCAGTTGATAGAGCTCAGTTGATAGGCCTCTTGATCACAGGTTCAAGCCCATGTTGGGTGTAGAGATTGCTAAAAAGTCTTTAACAACTTTATTTTTAAAGTCTCTCTACCCAATGTGGGGCTCTAACTCACAACCCCAAGGAAGTTTTAAGGGAAGATCGTTATAGATGTTTGCTTCCTGAAACTGGCTGTGTGATGGAGGTGCAGCTCCTTCCTGCTCCCTCAGGAATCACCTCTCCCTTCCCACGGCAAGCATGGGGCAATGATGTGGGGGCTCAGGGAGGGTAAAGGTCTTCTAGGCAGCAGCAGACAAGGGTGCTCATACTATGGAGAAAGTGTTGAGGAAGTGAATGACTAATGGTTGTGTAACAAATTCTTGTGCAAATCAGAGAGTTCTGGTTCTCTGCTTTCCATAAACTGAAGGAAGATCTAGTTAGTTTATAGACTGAAGATCAGTAAAAATAATTTCTCATGATCAATTGCCAGGTAATTTTCAGCATATAACTTGGAAGAATCAGAATCTGTATAATAAAACTTCTTCCATCATCATGTAATTATTTTGTGAAATTTTTCTCCATGCATATATACAAAAGAATAGAAACACAACTTAAATGATTTGGAAAAAGACTTAGTACCGTTCATCTCATTATAAGATGTATTTCTGATTCATGCATATTTTAAGTAATTATTAATAATTATTTATCAAAAGTTATAAAGCAATCATTTTGCTTTAATTAATTGAGTGCTAATAATAATAATAATTACAATGATAACTCAATCTTGAAAAAAGTCATTTAACATTTAGAGACTTATGTTTATAGAAAATTAAAATGTTACATTTCTACACATATTTTTGTTTCAGAAAACTCAACTGTAGAGCTAAAAAAGACTAAGACATTATAATAAAAATTGTTTGAAAATTATAAAAAGTATCATTTATAATTATGTGGGGGACGGGGACTAAAAATATGGATTGAAGGAGAAAAATCAGTAATATAAAATTAAGTTGTTTTATTTTAGAAAGAGCTTGTTCATGCATTATTAAAATGGATGATGGCAGATATCAAATTTTCAGGCTATTTAGATTTCATGGGACACATTTAAGAAGTATGTACTTTTTGGGGCACCTGGGTGGCTCAGTTGGTTAGGTATCTGACTCTTGATTTCAGCTCAAGTCACGATCTCATGGTTTGTGAGTTCGAGCCCCACATTGGGCTTCTTACTGACAGTGCAGAGCCTGCTTGGGATTCTCTCTCTCCCTCCCTTTCTCTCTCTCTCTCTCTCTCTCTCTCTCTCTCTCTCTCTTCCATGCTCACTCTCTCTTTCTCTCAAAATAAATAAATAAACTTTTAAAAAAAGAATGTACTTATTGTAATGTTAACATATGCCATATGATGAAAGTTAAATCTCTTAAATTATTTAGATGTGTGATTAAAAATGTTAAATTGTCATCTTAAAAATATACAAGGAGGTATGTGATAACTTCACATTCTTTTAGGGAGTTAGAGTCCAAAGGTTTGCAGACCTTGTGGAGAGAACCAGGATTGGAGGCATTCTCTGAGGTCATGAGAAGGCAAGTTACTAGTACTAGGTGTTACTAGAAATAGTGATTACCAAGACATTAGAGTGTTCTTCTGAGATCCACTCCCATGGAGCTACTAAAAAGAATGGAATATATAAGTGAACAAGGGAGAAGTATCTAAGTATCAAGACAGCGAAAGTAATAACCTGGAGGAAAATCAGGATTTCATGACATAGCAAATTTAAACTTCTGTATGTCAAAAAACTTCTCAACTAAAAGTAAACATTAGTAGTTATAGCAGTGGTTTTCAAACTTTGTCTTACAAATAACTAAAAGTAAAATGAAAAACTTCATACCTTGTACACATTGTAAAAAATGGCTTTTGACATATTTCATCTTAAGTTTATATATTTGAAAACAATGTAATTTCTGGTATATTGCAAATATTGGCATTTAATATATGTATGTTGTCATTCTGTTTAGTGTATACAATGAAATCTAAATCCTCTAGTCATATGAAATACACCATCATCCTTAAAAAAATACACAGGCCGGGTGCTTGGATAGCTCAGTCGGCTACGTGTCCGACTCTTGATTTCAGCTCAGGTCATGATCTCATGGTTGTGGGATGGAGCCCCGTGTCAGGCTCTGTGGTGAGCATGGAGCCTACTTGTGATTCTCTCTCTCTTCCTTCTGCCCCTTTTCCACTGTGTGTATGTACTCTCTCGCTCTCTCAAAAAACAAAAACAAAACAAAAATGAGCAAAATCTTTGACAGCTGGACAATATAAGGTTTTTTTTTCTTTTGTGTTTCTTTTTAACTTCCCCATACAACTTAATATAGTTTATTTTTTGCTTAAATGTCTTTTATTGATTATCAATTATTCTATCATACTCTATGTCACAAAACATGCATGCCAGTTGATCAAAACAACAAATGCACTAAAACCGTTATTAAATAATTATGATAGGGGCACCTGAGTGGCTCAGTTGGTTAAGCATCCGATTTTGGCTCAGGTCATGGTCTCTCTGGTTCATGAGTTCAAGCCCCATGTTGGGCTCTGTGCCAACAGTGCAGAGCCTGGAGCCTGCTTCAGATTTTGTGTCTCCCTCTCTATCTCGCCCCTCCCCCACTAGCTCTCTCTTTTTCTCTCTCTCTCTCTCAGAAATAAACATTAGAAATATAATTATGATAATTGTATTGGAAATGCATCAGTTGATAAACTTAATACAAGGATGAGGATTCCTTTTCAGTTGGTCCATGCATCCATGAATGAACATTGCTAATGCTAGAATGTGGTAGAGTTCAGCATTGAAGCTATTCCTATTTTAGCATATTATAGCTATAGCACTGAAAAGTTTTGATGCATAGGGCTGATTTTTATTACAGCAAGAATATTCAGTTCTTTGGATTCTCTGGAGTTATATGCCCCAAATCACATCATAATCTATCATTACATATTATTTTCAAGGATCTGTTTGATGCCTGCTTGATTCAATTTTGTTAAAAGTAAAAATTGGAAGCATACTAGCTATGACTTGCTACCATGTCAGTGAAGTCATTTACTCTCTCAATTTCTGGGAGATATGTAGGAAAAAAGCCTTTATCAGGATTAACAATGTGAAGAGGTAATTTAAAAAAGATGAAATCTTTCTCATACATTTATAAAATGAACACATGTTAAGGTTTTTTGTTTGTTTGTTTGTTTGTTTTTAATTAAATAGGCTCCATGTCCAACATAAGGCTCAAACTCATGACCCTAAGGTCAGGAGTCTCATTCTTTACCAACTGAGCCAGTCAGACACCCCAAAGATATTATTTATCATTATCAGTGAGGAAACTAGTAAGATGTTACAACCAGTTTAAAGGAAACTACAAGAACCGACACTTATTGATCAGGAATGTTGATAGGAAAGTGCAAATGAAGGCAGAAGGGCTGTCCCCTTCCATTTGGAAAAGGAAGGCAGCTATATTGCCACGGGAAGGTGGAATTTACAGCACTATAGGCAGGAAGGATTTTGCAGTGTCTTCAACCTGCTGGAGTATAAAATAACTCATGGCAGAGAAAAGCAAGAATATGATACACTGAAAATGTTTGCTCTGGAATTTAGACAATGCTTACTTCTCTACTGAAGCAGGAATTTTCTATGAGGACTATCCCTGTTTCTTTTTCACTTTCAGGTTCCTAATAAAAAATTGGAAAAATTGAAACATTAATCTCAAAACACTTTTGCTAATACAATATTTCTTTATAAAACACTTTAATCATATACTTTACATATATTTTTATTACAACCTTGAAGCTGTGGATTTAATGACTCTATCTATGGAAAATTAACACATTAACACACCTGTCACATCAAGTCAATTTGTTAGAAAATTATCTTTATATGTAAATAAATGAGTTAACATGAATTTTGAGGAATATTACCCAAAACACCGAGAAATAAATATGCAACCTGTTTTTAAAGACAGATTATCAATAGCAGTCAAGATTAAAACAATGCTGATTAATTATTAATCAATTATCCATTCTATTAATTTATAAAAAAAGGTAACAATGCTGTTTAGCATAACTTAATTTTTTAAAAAGTTATTTATTGTTTAATTTACATCCAAGTTAGCATATGGTGCAACAATGATTTCAGGAGTAGACTCCTTAATGCCCCTTACCCTTTTAGCCCATCCCCCCTCCCACAACCCCTCCAGCAACCCTTTGTTTGCTCTTTATATCTTTTATGTTTTGTCCCTATCCATGTTCTTATATATATTTTTGCTTCCCTTACCTTATGTTCATCTGTTTTGTATCTTAAATTCCTCATATGAGTGAAGTCATTCGATATTTGTCTTTCTCTGACCGACTAATTTCGCTTAGCATAATACCCTCCAGTTCCATCCATATAGTTGCAAATGGCAAGATTTCATTCTTTTTCCTTGCCAAGTAATACTCTAGTGTGTGTGTGTGTGTGTGTGTGTGTGTGTGTGTGTGTGTACATATATACCACATTGTCTTTATTCATTCATTCATTCATTCATTCATTCATTCATCAATGGACATTTGGGCTCTTTCCATACTTTGGCTATTGTCGATAGTGTTGCTATAAACATTGGGGTGCATGTGCCCCTTCAAAACAGCACACCTGTATCCCTTGGATAGATACCTAGTAGTGCAATTGCTGGGTCATAGGGTAGTTCCATTTTTACTTTTCTGAGGAAACTCCATACTGTTTTCCAGAATGGCTGTACCAGTTTGCATTCCCAAGCATCACTTAATTTGTAATAATGAAATGTTATATGTAGTAAGAGTTACATATATGGATGAGGAGCATAGGAAAATCCCTGATATCCCTTCCATAAATGTGTAGGCAAGCATGCATTGAACTCTAGTGTTTGGCTTAAATAAAAATTAAACAAGTTTTTTTTATTATTAAACAAAAATTACTTTTAAAACATCAGAAAATGAATCCATTAATTTTTTCAGGCTACATGACAAGCTTTGCCTTGATCTTAGCCCTAGTGTATAATTTTTGTTTTTTTGTTACTAAAAGACAGAACATATTGAACATTCTATCTAATCATATAAAAGTCAGACTTTATGATTGGAATAAATATTTCATGATCTTGTTTGACCACATAGGTTTGATTTCCTTCTTGAATGATACATTGAATCTGAAAGAAAGCACATAAAATATTTATTTGCCTGTCTTGCATATCTTGAAAAAATTGCTAGTCTTGGAAATACATTCTATTTACAGCAAAACAACATTAACATGCATTGCTTCTAGCGTTTGGAGACACTTTCATTTCTTGACAGTGGTATCTCTATTAATGCACTTGGAGGAAAGAACAAAAGATATTTTTAAGAATCTGACAATCTCTTTGCTCTCACAGGACCCTTGTTCAGGAACTATACATCCTTTGACAATAATGGGGTGGGAGATGAATTAGCCAAAAGGGGTGACGTCACTCCCTCTTCTGCACTATAGAAACACTGATTTCAGAACATCCCAACAAAGACCACAGTCTCAGCTTATACGGACAGCGTCACCAGTGACAGCCCTGTGCATAAGAGCAGGAAAACAGAGCCTTACGCAAACTTGAGATTTTATCAGCTAATGAAGGATGATATTTAGAAGGGTGTCTTGGTGTGGTAGTCTTTAATACTCTTATCCAGCTGGTCATGGGTGAGGAACAGACCCTGCTTTTGTTATTTGGGGGAGGCATTGTAGAAAGAGATCCTATGTAAACCAGCTGCAGAGGCTCAGGCACCGGGACTTGAGGAAGAATTTACTGAATTTATATAACTTGCAGAATTGTTACCTAGTAACTTTATACCAATATTCTCCCTGGAAAAGCAATACTTACCCTCAGGATTAGTTTAAAGGCCTCTGAGAAGAGGGAGAAAAGAGCTGATGCAGTTGAAGCAGGTGCTTATAACCCACATGGCCTCACCCCTGAGACCAGGCACAGCAGCAACACCTAGGCCCTTGTTTGAAATTCTTGGCACCCAGCCTAAACCTACTGCTTCAGTTCCATGAGAAGTCAGGTCCTTTGCTGGCTGCTGAGCAGATTTCTTATTGGTGGAGTATTTTAGGGGTCATGGGGGTGAGTGGTAAGTTTCATCCAAGAAAGTCTAACAAAAAACAAGGGAAATCTTGTATATACTTACTTAATATTTATGAATAGAAATTGAGCAAAGAACATAAGAGATGAAATACAGTCTCTTAATAAATATGAAGAAACTTGTACCTCTCAAATATAAAAATGCAAAGAATAAAAATAGTATTTTTGCCTATTGTCAAAGATTGAAGGAAAACAGTGAGATAATTGCTATTATTAGCAAGGGTTGCAGGAAAGATTAAATAGTAGCTTTATATTCTACTGGTGTGACTATATGTCATTAAAGGATTGTATTTGTGGAGAGCAATTTTGCAAAATGGATCCAGAATGATTCAAATACTTACTCTTTGAAGTCATATTTTACTTCTAAGCATTTTGTCTACAAAAATATGCACAACTCAGTTTTCTCTATAAGGATGTTAATTTTAGGAGTATTTATTTATGATAAAATTTGCTCATAGCAGACCTATTAATTAAAGGGAAATACTTTGATTTATTAAGACATTCACCAGATGAATATTATGCCTCAATTTCCAATCTAGTCTCAAAGAAAATTCTTCTTTAAAAATGTTTATGTATTTATTTTGAGAGGGAGAGAAAGTGAGTGCACCAGCAAGCAAGAGAGGGGCAGAGAGAGAGAGAGGGAGAGAGAGAATCCTAAGCAAGCTCTGTGCTGTCAATGCAGAGCCTCATGAGGGGCTCGATCACACGAACCATGAGATCATGACCTGAGCTGAAATCAAGAGTCAGATGCTTAACCAACTGAGTCACCCAGGCTCCCCAATGAAAATCCTTTTAAATTTAAGTATAGTTGACATATGTTATATTAATTTCAGGTGTGCAACATAGTAATTCGACAATTCTATACATTATGCAATACTCACTATGACAAGCGGAGTTACCATCTGTCACCATACAAAGTTATTACAATATCTTTGTTGACTATACTCTCTATGCTGTATTTTATATTCCTGTAAGCTATTTATTTTGTAATTGGAAATGTGTACTTCTTGATCCCCTCTATCTATTTTGCCCATGCCCTCCCTCCCCTTCCTTCTGGTAACCACCAATTTGTTTTCTGTATTTATGAGTGTTTCTGTTTTTTGTTTGTGTCTTTAACTTTTTAGATTCCACATATCACTGAAATCTTATTGTATTTGTCCTTTTTTGCCTGACTTATTTTATTAGCATAATATCCTGTAAGTCCATCCATGTTGTTGTAAGATCTCATTCTTTTTTATGGTTGAGTAATATTCGAGTGTGTGTGTGTGTGTGTGTGTATGGATGTGTGTGTGGGTACCACATCTTCTTTATCCATTCATCTATCAAAAGACATAAGTTCTTTCCATGTTTTGGCTATTGTAAATAATGCTGCAATAAACAGAGTGGTGCATATATTTTTTTGAATTAGTGTTTTTGTCTTCTTTAAGTAAATGCCCAGTATTGAAATTACTGGAGTGCATGGTATTTCTATTTTTAATCTCCTGGGGGAAACTTTATACTGTTTTCCATGGTGGCTGTACCAATTTACGTTCCCACCAATGCATGAAGGTTCCCTTTGAGAGAAAATTAAATAAATTTTTAATGTTTATTTATTTTTGAGAGAGGGAGAGACAAGAGTGTGAGGGGGGAGGGGCAGAGAGAGAGGGAGACACAGAATCTGAAGCAGGCTCCAGGCTCTGAGCTGTCAGCACAAAGCCCAATGTGGGACTCAAACCCAGGAACCACAAGATCATGGCCTGAGCTAAAGTCAGATGCTTACCTGACCGAGCCACCCAGACACCCTATCCCTTTGAGAGAAAATTTAGTAACATGGCAGAAAGGCTGACAATATATTACATGCAAGGAGCAGATACAAAACCTTACATACAACATACACTTCATGAAGAGAAGAATCAAGACCTTGAGTTTCTTTTGACTTTTACCTTTCCCCAATCCTCCTACTACATGATGACTGAGCATTTTACGCATTAACTGAACAGCATTTTGAGCATTTTGAGCACCCTACTAGCATGCCAAAAATTTAGCTTTGGCAACGCTTAGGCAATTATTTGAATGTATCTTATTACATTTTGTTATTATTTTATAAAATAGAGAGGAAAATGGAGCCATGAAAGGGCTGTGGCAAGAGATGATCTTACAAGCATAATGAAATCAATGTGAATCTGGAAATCCGAAGGGATCATCACCCACAATCATACCTGCTTTGACTTAGAGTTTATACTCAATTGATTAGGAAAATTTCAAAATTAATGATGGTGCTCATAATGCCAAAAATAAACATTGAAGATTGTGTCTGGATGGAAATATTTGATTAAGAATTTGTAATTTCTTTGAATTATGTTTTAAAGTAAGAATCTGTATGCAAAAAAAAAATCTTGGAAGGCAATATAGCAGAATAGTAAAATATTAAAAATGGTTATTACTGGATGGTGGGTTTACTCTCAGCTGTATTTTATAAATGTCCTCAAAAGAGTATGAATACTGTTAGAATATGATAAAACAGTAAATGTTATTCTTAAGGGGGAAAGAAGAAAACTTACCCCATTAACTTGGCAAATATGACTGAATATATTAATGCTGCTTACAACAAGATGGTGCTCTTCTTTGAGACTATCCCAGCTTGACAAAATTCCTTTTGAAATGTGGCCTTCAGAACCTATCACAACTCCTGGTGCAAATGATCACCTGGGAGGACATGAGGAGATTGGACAGAATCAGAAAATCTCAGAATCATTTAGATTGATGGCTCTCCTGACACTTGAACCTCCAGTACCATTTACCCATTAGTACTCATTTGCTTCTCTAAGAGAAGAACTTCAGTTGTATGAAGGCAGCTTTCCTGCCTCTCACCTTTATTCTTTCCTAAAATTTACTGATATTTATGATGCACCAGCCACTCTGATATGCCAGAGGCTCTTTCACATTATTTAGTGCTATTTTTTTTTTCTTTTTCATAATTCCAACTGGTTCTTTTAGTCATTCCCCTATGATGTAGTACTGGGTACCATCATGATCTTGGACACTCTTTTGTCTCTACGTTATGATTTGTTGATGCCCTTTGACATGTGACGACCAAAATGAACACAAAAGTGGCCTTACCATGCAGAGTACAAAGGGAGAGAGGACTCTGTTTCATCACTGTAGTTGACATGACTGCCATGACTTTGTTGTGAGATTACACATGTGCAGGCTGCTACACGGAGAGGGTTTGCTCAGGTATGTGCTCAGCCCACAGATGTAATCTGAGCCTGTCATCTGCAGACAGATGTCCCTCTGTCTCCAGTCTTTCCCCTCCTTCCCATCCTGAGATGGCGATCAGAACTCTCTTTCTTAAACACCTCCAAAGATTTCCCCCTCTGTTCCCCTGAAGGGTCTTCTCACTTTTACTGTTGTGTCCTTTGGGGACTTTGCCATTGGGGACATTCGTCCTAGTTAATGGCTTAGCCCCAACCAACCTCCCTGCCTTACTTTCCTGCCAGTCATTCCTGCTTCCTGGCACAGTCATGGGGCAGCAGTTCTCAATGCAGGTGGGTGGGTGGTGGTTTTACCCCGACAGAACATTTGATGAGGTGTGGAGGAAGCCCTGGTTGTCATGACTTGGGGAGGAGACCCTACTGGCAACTAGTGAGTAGGGCCAGGCATGCAGATAAACATCCTACAACAAAGAATTATCCAGCCTAAAGTGTTGATTCTGTTGGAATTGAGAAACTTTGCCCTAAAGGAACAAAGAGTGAAAAATTAATAGATGTAAAGTGCTCAAGAGATCTCTGGGTTACCAGTGAACCCTCAGTAAATTCTAGCTATTATGAGGATGGTTTCACATCTAAGGCACTGCACAGAGGCATGCAACCTCATGTGGACATCGATCTCTCACACCAGTAGAGTCCCTGGTGCTCAGGCAGCACTCACATATGAGGATGGCACAGTGGGAAGAACATGGTGACGACCCCTTGCTGGGGGACTAACACCCCCAAGTTCTTGAATTCTAAGGCTAAGTAGGAAGAAAAGAGGTTGTTAGAGTGCATTTATTTATTTATTTATTTGATACAGAGAGAGGGAGGGAGGGAGAGAGACAGTTCCAAGCAGGCTCCACACCCTGTGCAGAGACTGACATGGGACTTGATCACAGTACTGTGAAATCATGACCTGCACTGAAATAAAGTATCCGAGGCTCAAATGACTGAGCCATGCAGGCTCCCCTAGAGTGCATTTATGATTAATTTTACAAACTTAAAATTCCTGCATATATGAATTTGAATTAGGCAATAGAAAAAGTAGGCAATGACCTTATTCTATAACGGAAGTACATATTCTCTTGTCTTTTGCTTGTATAAAGTTGGCTATAATCTACAGAGGTGTGAAGATACCATTTCCACACAAATAGCTCAGACCTTCTCAGTGAGCTTGAAACCACTTAAAATCTTGGGCGCCTGGGTGGCTCAGTTGATTACACACCCAACTCTTGATTTTGGCTCAGGTCATGATCTCACAGTTTGTGGAATTGAACCCCCTGTTGGGCTCTTTGCTGACAGCATGGAGCCTGCTTGGGATTCTCTCTCTCTGCTTCTCCCTGGCTCTCTCTCTCTCTTTCTCTCAAAACCAGCTAGATCCTGTATTTCTCTATAATGCTCTCCTAGCCCCTTCCTCCAGGCAGGCTTTCTGTCTTTTGAAGGTCTTTGCCTGCTGCAAACTGTTGTCTTAAAAAGTAATAAAGCTATTGTTCCTCTTTATCCCAAATTCTGTCTTCAAATTCTATTTTGGCTCTGAAGCTCAGAGGTCAGTTTTTGACAAGAAGCTCAGAATGTGGGAGCAGAGAGAAAAGCCTAATGAAATGAGTTCTTATCCCACACCTGTGCCTTCTCAGGGCTTCTGTGGAAGTGTATGATCCCTAACAGTTTCTCAAGGGTTCCCCCTGCCCCTCAAGGGCACAGTCAGCACATGTCTTTTGCATCATGAGTGTAGCTTTCTCTTGGGAACCTGGGAAGTACTAACCTAAGCAAGAATGGACGATTCATGGAGAAGGTTAAATATTGGCCAAAACTTTAAATGACCAAAATAGCTTTCTTTGAAAGTTCTCAGAGTATTTGGGGCTTTGGGAAATTTTAGTTCTTAAAATAATACTACAGTTGCTCATTTGGCCTTCAAAGTAGCTGCATGTTGTAGAGATGAAGGGTGGAGAATGAATGCCTAAAATCTCTGTTCCAAAGCTAAAATCCACTGAAGGCTAGGGTTGTGCTTTGTGGTTTATGGGTTGCCAAAACGGAAACGTGCTCCACTCCAGAGGAATGTGTTGAAAGTCCTTCATAGAACTCTCTTGTTTCCCTGTCTGAAAGGTGGATTGTCCTGGTGTATGGTGAGTTGTCACATACGTGAGGTACTAGCTGTCCTGTTCTCAAGCTGTAGCAAAGCACAGAGCTATAAAGTCTGTGTATGCTACACAGCAATGTGCTGGACAGGTTTCCGGGTGCCTCTGGTGGGCTGTTTCTCAGGCTAATACATCCCAGAACTGACCTGGAGCAAGTGCTCTCATGGAACTTATTGTTACCTTCCCCTTCTGATTCACCTCTCTCCTTTGGGCACACCTTTCAAGAATAACTAAATCCCACCTGATTTCAGAGACAGGACAGTAGTTCATATGTTTGAGCAACTTCTCAGGTGGTATTAAAACCTACTGATGTTAACATTCCCTGAAAAACGATTCATATTTGATAGCAATATACCCATTCAAGAAAGCAGTTGAGGTGATGGCCCATTCTGTCTACGTGCCTCATCCGTTTGGCTCTAGTGGGCTGGGTGGTATCTGTCCCCTCACTCTCTCCCCACTGACAGCTCCTCAGGGCCCATAATCCCTTTTACTCTGGGTTTCCACAAATGCCACAAAGGGTGAACACAGTGTTCATAGCGAGCGTCATAATTAGGTAGAGAATCTGGCCTCAACTCTGTATTTCATATATTGTATTTTACCTGTGGCTACATGAGAACATAATAACATAACTGCTCCATGTGCTCACTGCCCATGCAGCCTGCTAGCATCTGTGGACACTGCTGCCTCTGGTCACCCTGTCTCAGGCCCTAGCCTCTGCCCTAGCTGTCCTGCCCTAGACCTTCTCTCCTTCAGCTAAATGCATTCCTCACAAGCCATCTACCACTCACAAAACTCAGCATTGCCACCTGCCCTGCTTCTCTCTGGAACAACCTTCAGTGCTCTTTTTGGAATTTGATCTTCTCTTTGATATTCCAGTTGATCCAGCTTGCACACACACTCGATGGCTTTTGTACATTATGCTTATTAGCCTGAGCTGGTTGATGTCTGCTGTCTACCCATCTTCTAGGCCCTGGGGAGTCCTACAGACTACTGAGATTTGTGGAAGGCTTCCGACAGGTGGGGCATGATTTGAAGGCTAAGAGGCATTGCGCTATCTTCAGTGTTCAGCACACGGTAGCGTGTGTGAGTAAACTGGGATTTTTCTTTGCCCCCCTCCCCTTCCACCTCGCCACCTCAGGAAGGCAAAACATGCAGAGGTAGGGAGTGTGCCATAGACAACAGTGCCATCTAGTGGTGCACTCGCAGCCGGCAGCGAAGATTATGAGACCGGGAGGTTTGTTGGAAACGTCAAATTGAGGCTGCAGTAACATCTTGGCTTCAGCGTATGTGCAACTCTTCTGGGGCAAACGCGGGATAAAAATGGCTTAACCCCAAAACACTCCTTTGCTTTTCATTCGTATTCCTTTCCTCGAGTTTAAATAAACATGTAATTTTTATCGTATATCTGTCCCTAATTTAGGCATTTTCCAAAGCAGCTAACATTGCTAAAATAAAATCGCCCTCCAATCTATTTTCTGCCTAGATGGTAGCCTTTGTCAAATCCTTTTTTTCTGTTTTTATTGGGAAATCTCATAATGAAAAATCTCTTCTTCCAGATTTGTATTTGATAGAAAGGTGGTCTAAGAAGTGAGCATGCTGTGTCCAAACCTAATAGTCAATCAAACACTTGAGACATTTAAGAAGAGCAAGGCTGAAGTATAGGCTGATTGGCTATCACAGAATCAGAAGGTTCCCCAGAAATGAAGGAACACTGTGTTCATGGAAAGTCCTGAGGATGAGGATGTCCCTGAAAGTCCATGTATCACAAAGGGAGGGAAAGACAGAGCCAGCAGCAAGTAAGACAGAGAACAAAGCCTGGAGTTTTATTATTTTTTAAATATTTATTTATTTATTTATTTCATTTTTTAAAAAGTTTATTTATTTTGAGAGAGAGTGTGAGCAGGGGATGGACAGAAAGAGGGAGAGAGAATCCCAAGCAGACTCTGCGCTGTCAGCAAAGAGCCTGACACTGGGCTCCAGCTCAGAAACCATGAGATCATGACCTGAGCCAGAACCAAGAGTCAGGCACAACTGACTCAGCCGCCTAGGTGCCCCCAAAGCCTAAACTTTTAAAACATGGGCCTACTTCTTTTAATTTTATTGAGGAGACAAAATGTACAGCCAGCCCACTGTGAGCTCATCTTCACCCCTGCATTTTCTAGCCACTTAATTTGTAAAGAAAATTCTAACATTGATGTGGAAAATGAATTAAATTTTACACAGTGTATTTGGTAGGTTAAGCACAAAGATGTTCTAATTAAGTTTATTTCTATTACACCCTCAGTTAAAGAATTATTCGTATTCAGGGGGGGCCTGGGTGGCTCAGTTGGACTGAGCATCTGACTTCGGATCAGGTCATGATCTCGCAGTTTGTGAGTTCGAGCCCCTCATCTGGCTCTGTGCTGATAACTCAGAGGCTGGAGGCTGCTTCAGATTCTGGGTCTCCCTCTCTCTGCCCCTCCCTCAACTGCACTCTGTCTCTCTCTCTCTGTCTCAAAAATAAAAATAAAAACATTTAAAAAATTAAAAAAAAATTATTCTTATCCAAAGCCAACATTGATAGTGGGAGGAAGCATTTACAAAGTGAGGATAAGTCTGTCCTGGCTCTGGGAATTTTTTAAGAGTCCAGGAAAACAGCTGGCGGGTTTGCTAGCCTGATGATTCGACCTAAGATCCTAAAGAATGTTCACTGGCAATCTAAATATACAACTCATGTGCGTCATAATTCCATTTCCCTGAAAACCTGTGACTTTCCCATGAACAATTTTTCTTCATAAAAATTAATTTAACTTGACATCCTCCAAATAAGAGCAACACAATGTTCTGTGCCAGTATGAGGAGCAGTCATGAAGTTTATGGTCTAATAGAGGTATGACAAGGAAGAGTTGTCATTTGGACACTCATAAATCAAGCAAATATAGTGCTACAGAAGGTTGAGCTTTGATCATTCATGCAAAGAGAAAAAAAACACATCTCCTGATTTCCCCTATTTTGTTTATATTTGATGTATTATGGCCTCATGGTACCAAGATATATGTATTTTAGTCCAGCGAATTTATTGGGAAATGTATTTTAGTGATAAATGCAGAGTTTTATAGAGATTGAGAATAATATGTCAAATTGGCCTGGAAATTAATATAGTTTAGCAATTCAACAATATAAACATCCAGAGTTTGTCTTTTACAGAGTTTTAATCCCCTAAGGAGTTTCAGTATCTCATCTTTCATTTTTATTTGAGAAAATAAAATCCTTGTTATTTGAAGTGGCTTGGATCCAGAAAGGTCAGACAGATCCATCCCAATGCTTCTATCAGTCAGCCCTTCCTCACCCAGGACCCACGCATGAGCCAGCCTCACCTTTCCTAGTCCTGGGCAGAGGTCTTGGGCTGCCTCCGCATACACTCAGCAGTGTTCGTAGACTAAGTCAGCATCTGTCTTCCATTTACATCCACTATTTCCTAAGTGTCTACAGATCTCATCACGACTCATAAAATATGAAATAATCTAAAAATATCACTGAGTTATGGTTTTTTTTATGTGTGATCTTTCAAATTAATGCTACTAAAAATGCAACCTTGATGCTTGCTCTACTTTCTGAACAATTTCACTGGAAATGTCCTGGCATCTGAGCTTAAACACAAACCCTATCTATAACATGACTTTTTGAATAATTCTTACAGGTTTTTTTTTTTTTTCCTGTACATCATGATCATGTGCTACTTTTGCTAGTGATTTTATGACAAGTGAATTATGATAACTCATGGAATTCAGTTCCTGGTTATAAAGAACTTAGAGCTTAGTTGGCATCATGGCAGTACTGCATGGCTTGAATGCGGCCCCAGTCCTCAGAAGACATCAGAGGCTGTAGCCTGCAGCATCTTTAGAATCCAGCTGTATTGTTTCATGTATATCTATGGTTCATATGAGGTTTTTCCCTATGCTGTTGGTATCTCTGAGTTCCTTGAGGAGAGTTATCAGAGGATTCTTAACTGTTTGCATGGGGACCTGGGGGCAAATCTGGACCTGGATGGAGTATTGTCTTCACCTGACATAGATGTTGGAGCCAGGCAAAGCTCCAACACCTCCTAACTTTATGTGGAGAGGACAACCTATTTGGTTTTGTTGGAATTTTAGAATTTTATAATCCTTGGGTGACATTAGTGGTTACAACATCAAGCCTGACCAGTTTTGATAGAAGAACCTCCTCAGAATGGGAGTTTTTTCTGAGATGTGACTTGGCTGGTATGATGGTTAATTTTATGCAAGTTGACTGGGCTAAGGTGTGTCCAGATAGCTGGCAAAACATTATTTCTGGCTATGTCTGGGAGGGTATCTCTTGAAGAGATTAACATTTGAATTGGCACACTGAGTAAAGGAAATTGCCCTCACGAATGCAGGTGGGTATATATAATCCAATCCTTTGTGGGCCCAGATAGAACAAAAAGGCAGAGGAAGGAGAAATGTGTTCTCTGCCTAACCTGGGACATGGGTCTTCTCTTGCTCTCAGAAATTAGTGCTCCTGGTTTTTGGGCTTCAGTCTTGCCTGGAACCACATCACTAGCTTTCCTGGGCCTCCAGCTTGCGGACAGCAGACTGTGGGACTTCTTTGCCTCCATATTCACATGAGCCAATCCCTCATACTAAATCTCTTTCTCTGTGTCTATATATATCTTATTGGCTCTGTTTCTCCAGAGAACCCTGACTAATATAGATGAAGTCTCCGTAAAACACCAGGAGGGTGTTGGAAACAGAGAAGACTGTGTCTGAAGAAACTTGAATCCAAGCTGAAACCAATGTATGAAAGAAAGAAGGAAAGAAAGGAAAGTCAGTAATGAGGCTTCCTGTGGGTGCCCCAACTGGGTGGGAGGGGTTTGGGGGAGGCTGTGGGGCCCTTTCCTCCACCTCCTGCCTGGCTGTCCCCAACCTTCCTCCAAAGAAGCAGTTTTCCGCAGACACCCTGACCCACTTTCTGTCCACTTTCATTTGGGTTTCAAGTTATTTCTGTAGTGCTAATATTTTTGGAGGGGGTAGGAAGGCCGGTATTCTAATATACTGAGCTACTTTAAAATATTGAGGCATTGCTATTTTTGTTGGTGTAAAACTGCCTTTTTCAGTGTTTACTCTGAAACATTTCATATTTAGGGTTATAAACCCCATTAGAATTTTATATCTAAAAGATGTCCACCCATTTAGAAATTGTTCTGATCACTTCTTTCTCTGTTTATAACACTTCTGAGTTCTCTTACTGGGTTTTTAATTGCCAGCTCTCAGCTTATGAGTAGGTCCAGCAGCTTTATCTCTTTTTGATTTTCCCTAGGAGAGGTTCCTAAAGGCTGCTTCTTACAGATGTGGTGGTGGTAGTGGTGGGTGAGGGGTTGGAGGGCAGAACAGAAGGTGCCACAGTATGCAAAAGGCTGGGGCCTTTGGGAAAAGGATCCCAGTGATAAGGTGGGAAGATGGGCAAGAACTATTTCTCTGGTCAGTTTAGAGATAAGGAATACAGATAAGCAGTAACCATCTAAAGCCATATGGTATGTGTTAGACAGAGAACAGGAACCCACGTCTTGTTTTGACATCTTTTCTGCATTTCAGAGTGAGAGCATCGTAATGTGGCATGGAAGAATGGTGTCACTGGAGAGTTTTACACTCCCTGAAGCATGTCTCACTGAGTTCTGGGGTGGAGCAAGGTCAATACAGGAGCTGGGAAGGAAAACATTTTGGTTAGTGAGGATGATAGAAATAGAGGTGAGTTGTTGTGAAGCTTTCTGAAATTCCAGTTGCTTTTTGGAAAAGACATGGACAGAGGGTCCAGGTGCAGGACCCATGGGACATCCCAAGTAGGGCCCTCCAGGGTCCACCAGTGGAGCAGAAACCACTTAATTAACTTTGGAAGGACATCTGAGTTTCACCAGCTGGTCAGAAGCTGTTATTGGGCCACTGTGTGGGCTGGCAGGCCCTGGTGTTTACAGGTTTGATGATTCCCCTTTAATTACAGTATTGAGTAGTTACTTTAAACTACAGATGTTACACATTGCATTTCTATTCCAGCCGCCTGCTGTGACCTTGTCCTTAGTTTATACTTCCTGTTACTGACTATAGCATCATAGCATAAGTTTTATATATGCACATACACATACATACTTATATATGTATATTTATATTAACCATTATATATTAATTATATATTAGTTATTTATTTAAAAATAATTATATATTAATTATATTTATTATACATACATACACAGATGTTTAAAAGTGATTAAACCTCTTCTTGTCTGTGATAAGCTATTTCTTTTGCATGTTTTTGATCCTGGCCACACAAAATGGGGCCAGCAACCAGCATCATCACTATAACCTGAGAGCTTTTAAAAAAGTAGAACCTGGGATGCCTGGGTAGCTCAGTTGGTTGAGCATCTGACTCTTGATTTTGGCTCAGATCATGATCCCAGGGTCATGGGATTGAGCTCTACATCGGGCTCTGCACTGAGCATGGAACCTGCCAAACATTCTCCCTCCCTCCCTCTCTCTCTCTCTCTCTCTTTGCATCTGGGTGGATCAGTTGGTTAAATGTGACTTCAGCTCAAGTTGTGATCTTGCGGTTCACCAGTTGGAGCCCCACATAGAGATCTCTGCTGTCAGTGCAGAGCCTTCTTCAGATCCTCTGCCCCCCTTTCTGTTGCCCCTCCCCCACTCACTTTCTCTGTCTTTCTCAAAATAAGTAAATAAAGTTAAAAGAAAGATTATCTCTCTCAAAAAATATATAAATGTATAAAAAATAAATATGTAAAAATAGACATACATATATATGGTAGAGCCTCAGGCCCTGTCCACAGGCCGTTTTCTTTTTTGTTTTTAATGTTTATTTATTTAAAAAGTTTAAAAAAAATATTCGTTTATTTTTGAGAGAAAGAGAGAGAGAGAGAGAGGGAGTGCAAGCAAGCACGAGTGGGGGAGGGGCAGAGAGAGAAGGAGGCACAGAATCTGAAGCAGACTCCAGGCTCTGAGCTGTCAGCATAGCACCAGAGTTGGGGCTCAAACCCATGAACTGCAAGATCATGACCTGAGCCAGAGTCAGGCACTCATCCAGCTGAGTCACCCAGGTGCCCCCAGAACCTGCATTTTCACAAATCCCCCAGGTGTTTTGTGTTCAAATAAGGACCAACACTCCTAGAGAAGAGTCAGTACTGCAGGCGCTATTCTAAGGGCTTTATGGGAACACCATGCTTACTCCTCACTGCATCCTGATGAGGACTAAATGGAATCCTGAGAAGCAGTGACTCATGGGGCACATTGTATGGCCCTGTCCCCACTCTCATCTGGCTTCAGCATGGGGCCTTCATCCCATACTTCAGGCCTGGCCCCTTTGTGCACCAACACCTGATTCATGAAAGATCCAATAGGCCTTGAGATGCTATTTGTGGGAACTGTTCAGTTTAGTAGACTGTGAAATTACTTATACATGGACTTGTTATATTATAATTCCTATAGTATATGATGATGATAATGATGATGGTGATGATGATGATGATGATATTTACTCCAAATTTAGTTTTCTAGCTCTTTGCAGAGCAGGACTTTGTGATTTGGGCAGTGCCCTACTTTTAGAAATACTAGAAACTCTGACTAAGTCTTGTTATTATTCCTTGTCTATTTGGTAGAGAAACTATTTCTTCAAGCCCTAGATGTAGTACTCTTTCCCACAGTTTTCAGGATGGATAGCATCAAAACCAAAGGCACATTCTTTGTTTTCCTCTTTGCATTATTACATGGAAATAACCAAGGCCCATTCTGAGAGTGGGACCATAGCTTCAGAAAGAACTAAAAAAAATTGCTTTCCTCTCCTTAGACTCAAGTTCATGTATTTTCCCTTCTTCAAGGAAAATAGGAGTATCATTATTTAAAATTTTTTAATGTTTATTTTTGAGAGAGAGAGAGAGACATAGTGCGAGCAGGGGAGGGGCCAATAGAGAGGGAGAAGCAGACAGATTCCCAAGCAGGCACTAGGCTCTGAGCTGTCAGCACAGAGCCCAACGTGGGGCTCGAACCCACAGACCATGAGATCATGACCTGAGGTGAAGTCGGACGCTTAACTGACTGAGCCACCAGGTGCCCCATGGGAGTATCATTTATTTATATTTGTGTCAGGGATGATTAGAGAAGTTCATTTCCCCCATTAAAGGCGTTAGATTTACATCCTATCACTCAAGGCAATTCTCTGTATCAGATATATAAAACTTTCATTCCTGATGCTATTGGTAACACATGTCTTATTACTGGTGTAGAAAAAGGAAGGGTTGTATAAGTTTCTCAGTTCTTCAGGTTGTGGGTGTGGTTAATTTATCATTGTGAAATCAATTGTGTCCTAAACAGCATTAAAAAAAAGGAAGACATGGAACAGATAGAAAAAATCGAAGTATATCATGTATTCGTTTGCTAGGGTTGCCATAACAAAGTACCACAGAATGGGTGGCTTAACAACAGTAATTTATGATCTTATAGTTTTGGTAACTACAAGTCTGGGATCAAGGTGTTGGTAAGGTTTTCTGTAAAACTTTGCCTTTAAATATTCGTGGGTGTGTGTGTTTTCAGTGTTTCATATGGGTTTTGTGTTAAATATATTTCCTATTGTGTAGGTCTAGGTAAAACATATCGGAAAAACATGGGCTTGATGATTTGCTGGTAGATGCTGCCTTACCCTTTTCCTTCTTGGGATGGAACAGAGATTGCAGGATCTGGAAGACAGTGAAGAAAGGCATGAATGAATTATGAGATAGATTGTTCTTGCACTTTTTGTCCTCTTTCATACGACGGTTTGTTTGATTTTGGTTTTTAGTAGCATCCAGATTTTTGCTACCTTCCTGAGCTTCTAGGACTGAGGTTCCATTTCCTTGCTGGTCATCAGCATGGGACACATTTAACTCCTACAAGCTACTTTTGGGTCCTTGCCATAGGGCCCCCTACATCTCAGCAACCCAGAACATTTTCTCATAAATCCCCTACTCTTATTTCCCTTCTGCCACTAGCTAGAGAAAACTCTCTGCCTTTAAGATAGCACGTGATTAGTTGAGGCCCACCTGGGCAGTCTTCCTTTTGATGAACTCAGAGTCAACTAATTATTAACCTCGATTACATGTGCACAATCCCTTTTGCCATGTGAGGTAACATAACCACATGCTATTTCATCATATTTGTTGTACTGGGGATTACAGTGAGAAGTTCTGGGGCCATTTTAGTTTCCCCCACATAGGCCCAGGTCCTGCAAGGTTACCAGTAAACTTATATTTGGCCAGTAGAGATGCAAACCTTTGTATCCGTTGGAGAAGATCATACAAAAGTATTTAGTGTTTTTCTTTTTTTTAACTTTGCCCCATTAGGACATTTGTCTCTAACTTGGCAGACTTATTTCCATGGCTTTTTCCTTCTTTCTTCTTGACTGATGCTCTAGACCTCATCCAATGAACTCTCTTTGAACCAGTTTTGCTGTCCTGCTGGAGCTGTCACTGTTGGGTAGATAAATCTTTAACACATGTCCATTCTATATTTGTATGGAGTCATGGGTTTAGCTTTTTGACAAAGACAATTCAATTTTCAGGGAGACCTGGCCTTGTAGTTTCTGAGTCTTTCTATTTTCCTTTTTTTTTTCTTGTCATAAACCTCTTACTGACTGAGTTCACCCATAGCTTTTCCTTTGAATGAAAAGGTATAAAAATTCACCCCGTGCATGGCTTTCTATCATTAAAAGTTTGCATGGTGACTGGCATCTTAAAAAGGGACTTTGATGGAAAGCACTTTGCCACATGTGGGATTTTTTATAGCAGACAGTGATGGAAAAGTTGAGCAAAGGGAAAAAAACTGACACAAATCACACAACTGTGGCTTAAGCATCTTTTCCTCTGGACTAGTCTGGTGAACAGAGATGGCAGGGCTGGGCCAAGGCCTGGACTGACTGACTGTAGACCTATCTGACTGTGGATGTCTTGGAGACAGAGCCTTCCTTACCTGCAAAGCCAGGGGAATGTCACCTGCTGCCCCACGTTGGCAGGCAGCCCATCTCAGGTCCAAAACAGACCCTGTGAGGTAGCAGGTAAATCAATCTTGCTCTGGGATATGGTGACCCAAGAAAACCCCCCAGCCCACCCCTAGGGGGGCCTGTCACCAACTAGGCCAGAGATCCAGAGTGCCCAGGATGAGTCTGGGATTCCCATTGTCCTTTGAGACCTACCTTACTTGACCCTGCTGTGAGGGTCCACTCTGGCATGGCCTTAGTACCCCAGCTCTGCCTGACATTCAGGTGGAATCTACAGTTTTGATCACCAATTCTGATGTGGTGCAGGGAGTTTCGCCATACTACTGAGCAATTCTCCGACACTAGCTGGCTGTCCTACAATTTAACCCAAATTCAGATACTATCTACCTGGGATAGCAACAGATCTCACAAGTTAAAGGCTCAGTGCCATAAGACTGCCCCCACCTCAGATGTCAATTTGTCAATTTCAAGTCCAGATTATCACCTGTGCCTCTGACTGATCCATTAAAAATCAGAGGTTCCCATGACCCCTTCCTTAGGTTTGATTAATTTGCTAAAGTGGCTCACAGAACTTTGAGAAACATTTTACTTACTAGATTACTGTTTATTATAAAAGGATATAATTCAAGAACAGACAGGTGGAAGAGATGCATAAGGCAATGTATGGGGAGGGGTCACGGAGCTTACATGTTCTCTCTGGGAGTGCCACTCTACCAGCACCTCCATATGTTCACCAACCCAGAAGCTCCTGAACACCATTCTTTTGGGTTCTTATGGAGGCTTTATTAGATATGCACAACTGATTAAATTATTTTCAATTGGCTATTAATTTATTATTTCTATTTTGTAAAGATTTTATTTTTTAAGTAATCTCTACATTCAACATGAAGCTTGAACTCACAACCCCAAGATCAAATGTCACATGTTCTACCTACTGAGCCAGCCAGGTGCCCCGGCTATTTAAATTAAATAATTAATTAATTTATCTCATCACTCTCCTCTACCCTGAGGTTGGAAAGGTGGTACTAAAAGTTCCAACCCCCTAATCACTTGGTTGGTTCCTCTGGTGACCAGTCCCCATCCTTAGGGAACTTAGGGATGTTTCAAAAGTCATTTTATTAACATAACAAAATATACCTTTATAGTGCTTAACTCTTGAAAATTCCAGGTGTTTTAGGAGCTTTGTTCTAAGAACAGAACAAAAACTGTACATATATTTCTTTTTTTCTTTTATTTATTTATTTTGGGAGAGAGAGAGCAAGCACAGAGGGTCAGAGAGAGAGGGAGTGAGAGAATCCCAAGGAGGCTTCATGCTGTCAGTGCAGAGCCTGATGCAGGGCTTGAACTCATGAACTGTGAGATCATGACCTTAGCTGAAATCAAGATTCAGATGCTTAAACAACTGAACCACCCAGGCGTCCCCATACATGTATTTGTTAATATAAATCATAACATCTCACTTACCTTCTGGCAACTTCCCCAAACCACTCGAGACTCTGAGGCATAGACCACATACAGAGAGAAGGAAATTCACTCATTTCTCATTTGACAGAACCTACCTTTTGTGTTCTCATCCTCAGTGTGTGTCTTTCCGTGGACCATGGAGCCCATGAACACAGGCTAGGTGCAGGAATTAGTTGGAAACAGGACTGGTAAAAGGAATATGGAGGAAGGTCTTAGATATCAAGATAAAGTGATTAGATTTTGTTCTGTGCCCATAGGGGATCCACAGATGGCTTTTTAAGGGCAGTGACTTAGTGATACATAGGAAGGAGCCAAGTTGAGACATTGGACAAAAATTATCTACTGGACTTAAAACTCACTCTCTCTCCCTGCTGGTCTTCCCCCCAGGCTTTCCTGTCTCCCCACTGTGGGAGGAGAGAGATTGAAAGGAATGCTGGGGCATGGTGCTTACGAGTAGAAGAACAATGATAGAACTATGAATAAGGAAGTTGAAAGAAGAAAAACAAATTTGGAGACCAGGTGATAAGACAAATAAAAACAATAGAATTGGTAACACTAGTTAACATACCTAGGCATTTGGGTCCTAGAAGTCCTGGGAGGTTAAATGTCTTGGCTCTAGATGCCCTTTTGATTTGGGTGGAGCTCTTAAAAAAAGCCATGCTCACTCTATTCCTCTTCAGGCTGTTTTAATCAACTCAGTCTTCCGAATGCCTACTTCCCTGCCTGGATTGCTGATCAAGTCTTCCCAGACACTCTTCATGCTGGTGGCCTCCAGGATAGCAAGCTCTTCTTGAGCTCCCCAACTCTCTCTGACTGTGCCCTTTCTTATTCTCTCTAAACACAAACTCTCCCTACCCTGCTGCTTATTCTAAGCTTTTTCCTGGAGAGGTTTTAGTCATTTTCAGGGTTTGAGAGACTGTCAACATGGCAGTGGTGCCCAAATAGAAACCTCCAGATCATCTTCTTCCCTCCTGGTTTGTGTTGAAAAATTTCCATCATCAGTTTAATGCCATACTCTCACCTCAAATAGGACATGCTTCCAAAGGTATTTGTTATCTTTCTCCACTAAACTCACCTTTCCCTCAGTGTGACAGTCTCCTACTTTCACTTTCAATTGGCCTCAAACATTACTCTGGGTGATGCTGGTATCCACCCATGCTCCGACCTGTCCCAGATCTCTCAGGATGCTACCACAGACCTCTGCCAAGACTCCCTGCCCCAGTCTCAGGCAAATGCAACCTTGTCATTCCTTTCAGAAAACACTGGAATGGCTCTCTTTTACCTAGAATAGTAGTCTTCAACTAGGGATGATTCCCTCCCTCCCCTCCCCAAGAGGATACTTGGCAGTGTCTGGAGGCATTTTTGGGGGCTAAGTTGCTGTAAGCATCTTGCGGGTAGAACCCAGAGGTGCTGCTAAACATCCTACAATGCACAAGATGGTCCCCACAACAATCCAGCCCTGATCTAGATCTAGATCTCAGATCTAGAATAAAGCCCACATGGTGCCCAAGATAATTGCTCTCTGTGAACTGGTTCACACCTTTGCCTTTTATGTCAGTGACATGGATTTGCTTGTAGTTTCCACAAATGGGTACCTGCTGGGTCTTCTCTCATGCCTGTGCCCTGCAGGCTCTTCTGCTTGTGTTTTCCTTTCTTTTCCCTCTCTCATGTCTTACCTTTGTGTTTTGCAGGAACAAATGCCTCCTACAGTCTTTGCAATTCATTTCAGGCCATGCTCTGGCATTCTGGTCACCTGGTACCCATGTTAGGCTCAGGGTCCCTCTCTGTGCTATTTATGTACCTGTCTTCCAACTAAACTGTGAGATTCTTTGTGATGGGATTATGCCTTTTACAAATATGGTTTTGTCAAATATACAATGGGCATTCAAAATGTTGATTAGATTTATTGATTTCAGTTCAATGATGAACAAGTGAATAAATGAATGAATAGATGAAGTGAATGAAGTCCCATATTGCAGCATCTATGTCCAGAAGATTTTCTGTTTTGTGGGACTGATGCCCCAACAGTGGACAACTTTCATTAAATAAGTAAACAATAGAAATTTAATTTGGAAACAAGTACTTTATTATGAAAATATATGATGCTTGGCAAGCTGCAGGACATTTTGCTAAATATTATCATACTTTATTAAATTGCCAAGCACCTGGAAACTGTCAGAAGGAAGAAAGTACATGTGACCAACTTGGAAATGTCAAATGATTATTACATATTGTTGTAAATCATTATAGCTCTTTGAGAAACTATAAAATGTCAAGATACTTGCAGGGTACAGGCTCTGTTCTGCCAACAGCCAGCTGGTGATCCTGCACAAAGCCCTTCATCCTTCTACTCTTCATTGTTCTCATTTGCAAAGTAAGGCCTTTATAATATCGAAGGCTCCCACTATTTTTTATTTTATTAAATCCAATGGATCTTATTAAACATGTTGCTTTTTTATATCTAAGTCTGATTGTGAAAGAGGCTTTTATGTGATTACCCATCTGTATTATGTATAGAGACAGCAAGGATGTTCAATTTAATCAAATGACACAAGCATAACTAAGTGGGTGTAAGTGGCATACCATAGACAAGGAAAATTAAGTTGTGTTACTTTGTTGGAGCCACCAAGGAGGCGATACATAATGCAAGTAACCAGAAAAAAAAAACCCATCCTACTCACAAATGGAAAAACCAGTGGTGTCCGTATACATGACTGGCTGGATTGAACACACAAATGAAGGAAGTCAGACAAACTTCTAATCAGTTTTGAGACACTCAGTGGCAGTACCTTGTTTCCATTTTATCTTCTGGAATAAAGTTGGCTTGCCTGGAGAGAGAGCAAGCAGCAGTGAGCAATGGGGTTCAGGGGTTTTTGGACTCCATGTCTGTGTTGAATATGACTATGTGTTACCTCCCAATGTCTGTTGCATAGAAAACTTAGTAGTGTGAGATGCTCAGTGAAAAATAAAATCCTGGGGTTGAATAAATGTGAGAGATGTTTCATGTTCCATTTTTCTCTTGCAGATTTCCAATGTTTGGTAATATGTTAAAGACTGAGAATTCCTCAGCAAAGGGACCTACTAAGGTATTCACAAAGCAGTTTGTTTTTTATAAAAGTTTATTTGTTTATTTTAAGAGAGAGAGAAGGAGAGAGCGAACAGGGGAGAGGCAGAGAGAGAGAGAGGGAGAGAGAATCTCAAGCAGGCTCTGTGTTGTTAGTGCAGAGCCCAACTGGGGGGCTCCATACACGGCCCAAACCCACCAACCCTGAATCATGACCTGAGCTGAAATAAAGAGTCGGTTGTTCAATTGACCAAGCCACCCAGGCACCTCCTCCAAAGCAGTTTATTTAGACCAGTTTCAAAAACCCATTTATCAAGTTCTACTCGAAGTCTGGTAACTGTTATTTCCAAGTGAGGATATAAGCATAGAAATGGAATATATATATTTAGAAATTTTTATGGAAACGTGACACTATGTTTCCCAACAACCCTATGTGTATTCAGGGGATTGTTTCAGTGAGTAGGTATTGACCAGTTCAGGAGTTGGGGATAAGTTGCTTACAGTGTGAGCTTCCGACTAGCCATGTACATAGGGATCACATTACAGTGTGCGAACTTTAAGGGTGATTTCTCAACTACAATGCATGCTCATGCATCTGAGAAAATGGAAACATTTTGTCCATAACATTTGTTTTTTTTTTTACTGTCATTGTAATTTATTTTTTCAAGAAATAGAAAATCTTTTTATTATGCTTTACATTTACAGTTTATTAACTAATCAACATCAACATGCAAAAATAAGTGCTAAATACAAACCTCTACCGTATGGTTTTTTGTAAACTACAGTAGATCATTTGATTTGAAAAGTCACAGGTGTTTACTTCAATTGAACTACAAGTTACTGTAAGGATCAGCATTAGATCTACAGTTAGGGAACCATAGGCAGGAAAGTTCTCTGCAGAACTCGGCCCAGTGGATTTCCATGTGAACACATTCTCAAGGAGGAGATAAGGTGGCACGAATGACCTGACATTGAACCTGGCACACCCAAAGCCAGGTCCCAAGGACGCAACTCTGCTGGACGCCTCTACAGGGCATGCTCGTTGGGCATGGCTGCCACCCTTCCTGGCATGTTGGTTGGTGATGGGAAGGAGGGGCCGACAGAAGGAGGACACAAGGGTCAGGGGTGCAGGAAATAACTGACTTTTGTTTCTGAAGTGGTGGAAGCTCCCAGGCAGGAAAGTCTCTCTCTGAAAGGGAAGGCATCAAGTAGCTCACGAGTGCTTCAGAATTCTACCAGTGGAAACATATCTTCAAGCACAGATGTGCTCTTGATCTGACTCCTCTCTTTCTAGGAATAGTTACCATCGCTCACTGATCTTGGGTCACAAGAAACAGAAACACAGGTAGGCAGACCAGGCTGGAGTGCGAGGGCATGGGGCACGCAGGTGTGTGTGGGGTGCCTACATGATGTACACTTTCTTGGATTGTGAGAAGTGCAACACTTCTTTGGTTCTTGGTGGACAGACAGCAAAAGGTTGTAGCTATAGTCGTTGGGCAGCCTCGGGGGCCGGTTGTTCTCCATCATTGAGATGTCTGAGGTCTGCAGAGCAGGTGGGAGTTGGCGCGGTGGGCCAGGGGCAGGGGCTATGCCTGCTTGTTCAGAGAGTGGCTGCACATGGGCCAGTGGGGCTCTTGAAGCTGCCGTCCCCCTTGGAATATTGTGGTGTCCTTATGGCTGAGAGGTTGGTGTGATGGTGAACACAGAATTGTCCCCCATCTGGTGCAGGTGGTAGTTGTACTGGAACTTCTGGCTCAGCATCAGCCACCTTGGCTGGGTCCAACCAGCTCTGGTGGACCAACTCTGGTGTGCTAATTCACTGAGATGTAGCCTCAAGCAAAACAGGTGCCCCGCCATTGTATGGTCCATGTGCTTTCTCTTCCTCATGCTGGCTGCCAGGGGCTGGTTGCTGCTATGCTCCTTAAGGTGCTAGATTCTGTGCTTGCACAGCTTGGTACTCTCCTCCTTCACTTGGATGGACTCCACCACCTGCCTTGGGGATGCTCAGCTTTTCCACTGTGCCATCCAGAAGGCTGACCACGGATTCCTCCCCTGGGCAGCTGCTTAAGATCTTCTCCAGCTCAGCCACAACCATGGTGACATGGCTTGTGTCTCAGTGTTTTTTGGAGAAGTCTGAAGGCATTCAGTGTTGCATGGGACACCTTGAAGGTCAGGTACTCCTTCCTGCATCTTCAGGGTCACGGAGACCTGAGAAGCTGATACCTATACTTCCCTCTTGAATCTGCCAAAACATTAACCACAATCATTGTAATTTAAAATCAAGCTAGTGTTAACATAACTAAGTGAAATTCATATTACTTATTTTTAATCCTAATTTACTGAAAGTGGAAAAAATTTTATTGGATTATTTCTTAAGAAAAGACACACATTGTGGGTGCCTGCGTGGCTCAGTCAGTTAAGCGTCCGACTTTGGCCCAGGTCATGATCTCAGTTTCAAGCCCCATGTCTGGCTCTATGCTGACAGCTCAAGAGTCTGGAGCCTGCTTCGGATTCTGCATCTCCCTCACTCTCTCTCTCTCTCTGCCCCTCCCTGACTCACACTCTTTCTCTCTCTCTCAAAAATAAACATTAAAGTTTTTTTTAAATAAAAAAAGAAAAGACACATATTGCAAACCAACTGGTGACAATGGTAGTGATCTGAAAAAATGAAGACCAAATAGGTTTGCCCTCAAATTACTCAGAAGTACTATTTATCTTGTACTGAATTTGTGATTTTTTAAAAGTTTTTTTTTAAATTGAGGTGAAATTCACCTAACATAAAAGTAACCATTTTACAGAGTACAATTCACTTCATAATGTTGTGCAATCTGAATTTGCTTTTATGGCTGTGGTTGAAAGTGAGAGAGGAAACCCCTGGTGTCTTATTTGTAGAGATACACTGACTAGTGAAGCTAAGACACATTCAAAATGTAAGTGGTTTCTATCCTATTTATAATTGCACCAAGAACCATAAGACACCTAAGAATAAACCTAACCAGAGATGTAAAAGATCTGTATTATGAAAACTATAGGAAACTTATGGAAGAAATTGAAGAAGACACAAAGAAATGGAAAAACATTCCATGTTCATGGATTGGAAGAATAAATATTGTAAAAATGCCTATACTACCCAAAGCAATCTACATGCAATCCTAATAAAAACTGCACTGATATTCTTCTCAGAGATAGAACAAACAACCCTGAAATTTGTATGGAAACACAAAAGATCCCAAATAGCCAAAGTAATGTTGAAAAAGAAAACCAAAACAGGAGGCATCACAGTCCTAAAGTAGAGGACTTTAGCCTTTACTAAAAAGCTGTAATCACCAAGAAAGTATGATTTTGGCACAAGGACAGACACACAGACCAGTGGAATAGAATAGAGAACCCAGAATTGGACCCACAAATGTATGGCCAACTAATCTTTGACAAAGCAGGAGAGAGTATCCAATGGAAAAAATTCACTCTCTTTAGCAAATGGTGCTGGGAGAATTGGACAGCAGCATGCAGAAGAATGAAACTATACCACTTTATTACACCATACACACACACAAAAAAAAACCCTCAAAATGATGAAAAACCTAAATGTGAGACAGGAAACCATCAAAAGCCTAGAGGAAAAAACAGGCAACAACCTCTTTGACCACAGCCGCAACAATTTCTTGCTCGACACATCTCTGAAGGCAAGGGAAATAAAAGTAAAAATGAACTATTGGGACCTCATCAAGATAAAAAGCTTCTGAACTGAAAAAGAAATAATCAAGAAAACCAAAAGGTAATGTACAGAATGGGAGAAGATATTTGCAAATGACATATTGGATAAAAGGTTAGTATCCAAAATCTATAAATAACTCACCAAACTCCACACCCAAAATACAAATAACCCAGTGAGGAAATGGGCAGAAGACATGAATAGACATTTTTCCAAAGAAGATATCTAGATGGCCAATAGGCACATGAAATGATGCTCAACATCACTCATCATCAGGGAAATACAAATCAAAACCACATTGTGATACCACCTCACACCAGTGAGAATGGCTAAAATTAACAACTTAGGAAACATCAGATGTTGACTAGCATGTGGAGAAACAGGGACCCTCTTTCAGTGTTGGTAGGAATGCAAACTTGTGCAGCCACTCTGGAAACCAGTGCAGAGGTTCCTCAAAAAAACTAAAAATAGAATTACCCGACAACTCAGCAATAGCATTACTAGGGGTTTATCCAAAGGATACAGGAGTGCTGATTCATAGGTGCACATGTACCCCAATGTTCATAGCAGCACTTTCAACAAGAGCTAAATTATGGAAAGAGCCCAATGTCCATCAACAGATGAATGAATAAAGAAGATGTGGTTTAGATAAACAATGGAATACTACTTGGCAATGAGAAAGAATGAAATCTTGCCATTTGCAGCAACATGGATGAAACTGGAGGGTATTATGCTAAGTGAAATAAGCCAGTCAGAGAAAGATAGATATCATATGTTTCACTCATATGTGTAATTTGAGAAACTTAACAGCAGACCATGGGGGAATGGAAGGGGAAAACTAGTTTCAAACATAGAGGGAGAGAAACCATAAGATGTTCTTAAATACAAAGAACAAACTGAGGGTTGATGGGCGGGAGGGCGGGGGAGAAGGGAAATGGGTGATGGGCATTGAGTAGGGCACTTGCTGGGATGAGCACTGGGTGTTGTATGTAAGTAATGAATCATGGAAATCTACTGAAGCCAAGAGCACACTGTATACACTGTATGTTGGCTAACTTGACAATAAATTACATTGAAATTTTGAGGGGAAAAAATAAACAAAAAAATAAACAAAAAGAAAGAAAATGTGTAAATATGAAAAAAAACACATTTAGGTGGTTTCACACAGGAAATGAAGAATTTGTCAAACAACAAAAAAATTAGAGAAAATATGGAATTTAAAGACAATAGTATCAGATGTTTAATATTACACATATAAACATTAGTCCTTTGCTGTCTTCTAATAAAGCTGAACTTTAGGAGGTTAGACTACAAGGTGATACTTGTGAAAAATAGTATTGATATAGTCCTTGGAAATGCTGGGTGAATATGAAGCAAGAAGTATACTGAAGTGCCACCAATATGACAAGTACAGCTAGTGATATAGTTCTCAATTTTTCCTGATGAAATCACAGATAATGTAAACATAATAGTAGCCCTTTTGGTAAATGTTCAACTGAATATGGTGGTGGTATGAAGGAAGAAGTTTATCTTTCAGCTATATTATCAATAAACACAACAAGCTCTGAATTGCATGAAGCCATGAAGGATAACCTACTTAACAAAGGTGGTTTAGAACTTTTTAGTTTTGCATAAGAGGTTGTTCAGATGTTGATGTGACAGTGACAGGTAACTATTCTGGACCAGGTACCAGAATAAGAAACTTGTGGCAGGATATAAGTCAATCCATGGTTTTTTTCACTGAGAAAGCTCTTTTCTCCCCCATAAAATATCTGCATGTTCATCATTTTATTTAAAGATGGGGAGATTGATTAGAAATATAAATCCAGTTCTCTAGACCTTCCATTATCCATGTCTTTTGCAGCTCTTCCCAGCAGAAAATTAAATCCATTTTCCCCTCTGTCTGGTTTTTACATGTGTTGGCTAATAGAATGCAGAAGAAAAGGTAGTTTTGACTCTATGCCTCACAGAGCCTTGCCTGAGTCTCTCTTGGACCCCTGCCAATTCTGAGCTAGTCTAATGGGTGACAGGAGACAGAAGTCTCCATTACTTCCACTCTGCCAACAGCCTACCTGCTCCCAGACAAGTGACACTTCCTAGCACAACCACTCCCTCACTGAACAGCCTGCTGATAGCAGCTGCCCAGAGAAGTGCAGCCAAGCTTGACTGAGTCTGGCCTGGGTACCAGAACTGACCAGATGACACAAAGACATAAGAGCAGTCATCAACAATTATTCTAAGTCTTAGCACTTTGGGATAATGTAGTAAAAATTGTGGATTATGTAAAGGTTGAGATGTTAGCATTTGAGATGATTCATTTTATGATATACCATGAGAGCAGATCAGAAAAAACCTGGTATTGTATATCTGTGTGTGTGATGGTTATTCAAAAGAAAAGTTCTGCCAAGAATGTTTAAACTTCTGAACAAACTTGAGTGTTAAGATGAGAAGACAGTTTGGTTCCAACTTTTCTATGATATAAATGGTAAAACCAGATGTGCCCCCTTGTCTGTTATCTTCAGTATTTTCTGTGATCCTAATACTTCTCTTCAAGCAGGAAAGGCAACATGGATTTCAATGACAGATAAAATTGAAGGGCAGAAGTAAAAGTAAGAAACGTGGAAGAATTATGTCTACTGATTATATATAGTAGGCGTATCAGAGTTTGCAAAACAAATACAAGATGTCCAGTAAATTTGAATTAATATTAATAAAAAACAAGTGATTTTTAGTGTATGTCTCAAATATTGCATAGGGCATACTTACACTAATATATATATATATATATAATATATATATTATATATATAATGTATAGTTATATATATAATATAGATATATATAGTTGATATACAAGTGTATATATATGTGTGTGTGTGTGTGTGTGTGTAGTTGATCTGAAAGTTAAATTTAACTGGGCCTGTTGTATTTAATGTAGTAATCTTCTTACATAATTTAAATTACATTTGTAATTCATCATTCATCATCTATGATTCTGGTTGTCCTTGCATTATTGTCATAACTTCCACGGACAGTACTGGCAAAAGCTAGGGGTGTCTATTTCAGGACAGTGATGTCTGCTGAGTGATACATTGTGCACATGCTCACTGTTGACTCAAATAGAAATTGGGGTCTAGAATGATGATGGGGGAAAAGAAGTGAGCAAGAAACAAATGAAATTTGTTTTATGTAACAAAAGCTGGAATTTAACAGGGGTTCCATAAAGAAACACTATTTTTCATCAGGGAAAAATTGAAACACACACACACAGACACATATACAGACACACAGACTTTAATAGGCATGTACATGTAATGCATAGACTTCTTTTTCTGGGCTTAAACATATAAAAAAAATTCTTGTGCTGAATGTAAGATCATCAGTTTTCATTCTCTATGTTGAGATTGCTCTGAAAAAAAATCTGAGTTCTTAAAAATAATATATACATTTCTGAGGCAAAGTACTCCATAAAAAAATCTTATCTTCAGCTTATATTTCAGTTAGTGATTCTAGAAACTTGAATCTGAACCCCATTGACTAAAAGAGAGGCCGGGTACCCACGAAAAATGACCCTATGTCACCATGGGAAGGATGTGTGATAATGACATGCCTGGTCCTTCCCCAAAGAGACCCATCACCATTTACTCAAATTAAAAAAAAAAAAAAATACTGGGGAATTGACATGTCTAGATCATACCTGCTCCCTGGAAGCCACTTGCACCCAGTGACTCGTCCATAGGTGAATACAAAGCCCCAGCTCTCTTGCCTCAAAGATGAGCTGGACTGAGGTATCATGGTGCACTCACTCCCTCTGCCCTTTCTTGCTTTCCTCCCTCTCACAGTGTGGTTCCTGAGAGCACTCCCAATGAACCTCCTGCACACAGTTCTCAGAGTCTGTTTCCCAGGAAACCTAACCCTTAGGAGCACGTAATTCTATAATCATTAAATGATTCTCACTTGGACCAATCAAAAATAGGAGGTTTAGTTTTATTTTCTCAGCAACTGGTAATTGGAATGGAATTGTTTAAGGATTTTTTTTTTTTTGTCATGCTGTTGACTCAGAGGAGTCCTTGTGGGGGTCTATCTCCATGATAAGCTGAAATCATCAAACATCCTGCCTTGCCTGCTGATTTCTTCACAGTGTCTAACCATCCTTGAGATAGAGCCCTGGCTAATAGGAGCTGCAAACACATCTGTAAACACTGGTTTACTTCATCTATAAAGGGATTTCTGGGGCAGGAATAAAAGGAGAAATAGTGAAAAATTCTCCCCCCTCTCTCCTTCCCAGATGGTGACAGACAGTTCTCTGCTGCTCAAATTTAACATTGGCTGACTCTGGATACTAACACACTGGATCCCCCTCTGTGGGCAGAAAGAATGGAGTGGGGCTGGCTCTTGGTGGTGGGGACATGTTGGGGGTGAGATTGTGGTGCTGAATATCTTCTTCTGATATTTAAGCAATGTCCAACATTTAGTACTGCCTAGAGTTCCCAACTTCTTTGTGTGTTAAATTTCAATGGGACACTTAAAACTGGCTATAATGCAGATTTTCCAAACTCAACATATTCGTAAATAAACTCAATTCCTTTGCTCCTTATTGCCATCCTTGCTCACCTTGTATTCCCTGTATTGGTTGTTAGTAACTGTACTCATCCTGTCCCCCAAATTGGAAATCTGGAAATTATTATTGACCCTATCCTCTTCCTATCCTTCTGCCTACCTTCATGTAATCAGTGGTCCAGTTCTGTTGAGTCTCTCTCCTAAATATCTCTGAAATACATACCCTCTAAGTTATCCTCAGAGCCATTGTGAATTTCAGGACCCCATTCTCTCATGCTCTGACTATTGAAAGAATCTTTTATTAGGTCAATTTACCTATAGTGACCCCCTTCTCACTTTTCTGTTACTCCTCCACTAGATCTGATCCTGTTTTCTCTTGAGAGGTGACATAGCCCCTCAAGACTGGCTACTTATTCAGGTGATTTTAAAATGTGATCTATGGAGTCTGGAATAAGTCTGCTTTCATCAGTTTTAGATCCTGACATTGAATAAAGGTGTTCTCAGCTTGGGAGGATTTGGAAACTATTGTGATGCAGTACTGACTATTTGTATTTCCTCCAAGTTGCTTCACAAGTATTTTCTCTTGTCCATGGATCTTCTCTGTTTGGAACAGTCTTCATTGTTTTTACAACTTGGTAGATCACTGATTATATTTCAAAATGAAGCTTGAAATTCGCCTCATCTTTGAAGCCTCCCTAAACTGAGGGGCAGAACTCTTAAGAAGCCATTCAGTTTTATCTTTTACCATTTGGAATGCAGAAAAAGTTTCCACTTGCAACTTTGCAAATTCATGACTTTTTAGACTCGATTTTCTTTTATTCCTACTGCCATTTCATTTCTGCACTCATTTTATTTTTTCATAAAAATGTACTAACTGCAACCTGTCACAACTAGTGTAGACTAGTTCCATTTTCCAACCTCTTCCCCTTGAGCTATAAGTTCATTAGGCTTATGATCTGACTCCTGAGTCATTACAAATAATGGCTTTACTAGATATTTTGCTACTGTATTACATAGATTGTGATCCTTTTGGCCTTCAATAACAATTATCTCACAAGTATGCTGCCTGGTACCTAAGTTAATGTCACATATTCTAAATTTTTCATGATGCCCCCAATCCTGATACTAATTTTTTTGTGTGTGATAGATTAGGTTTTGCTGTGGTAATAACTCCAAAATGTCTTGGTTTAAAGAAGTAGAGATTTTTTTTCTTCTTCATGGTACATGTCTACAATTGGTTGGGTTTCTACATTGTGGTCATTTTGGTCCCCAGACTGTCAGGAATGTGCCAGCTGGAGTGTGGATGGTTTCTGTGGCAGGGAGCAAGAGCCCATTGTAATCCCACCTCAATCCTTAAAGCTTCTGCCCAGCAATGATACACATCACTTCTGCTCACACTTTGGTGGTCAAAGAATTCTGTGTGGCCACATCTCACTGCAAGGAGGTGGGAATAAAGTCCTATCTCTGGAATGGGGAATATTTGATGCACTGAACTCATGGCCACCATGTTTCAGTTCATTGATACTTGGAAATATGCAAGAATTTAGTAATTTTATACTTTTCTTTCTTTTTAAAAAATATTTTATTTTTAAGTAATCTCTATGCCCAACATGGGACTCGAACTCATATCCCAAGGTCAAGAGTTGCATGCTGTACTCACTGAGCCAGCTGGGCACCTCTTGTATATTTTCTTTTCCTTTTTTTAATTTACTATTATTATTTTCTAAATGTTTATTTTTGAGGGAGAGAGAGAAAGAGAGCAAGTAGGGGAGGGGAGAGAGAGAGAGGGAGACACAGAACCTGAAGCAGGCTCCAGGCTCTGAACTGTCAGCACAGAGCCTGATGTGGAGCCTGAACCCACGAACTGTGAGATCATGACCTGAGCCGAAGTCGGTTACTCAACCAACTGAGCCACCCAGATGCCCCTAGTTTCTTTTTAAAGATCTTTAATTGTTAGATTTTTCTTTCTTCACTTTAAATTATGATTTGGAACTCATTTATCCTGTGTCTAGTTTGTCTAGCTTTGTCATTAATCTTTTAGCAAACATGTTTACACATATTTTTCTATCAACGTTAAGAAGTATTGAGAACTCTCATACATTGCCAGAGGGAATGTTTAGCCGCTTTAGAAAACATTTTGGCAATTTCTCAAAATGATAAACAGAGTTACCACATGACCCAGCAATTCCACTCCTAGGTATTTGACTAAGATTTGAATACATATGTCCATAAAAAATGTGCATACCAATATTTACAGCAGCATTATTAATAATGCCAAAAAAGTGGAAACAGTACGAATGTCCATGAAATGATGGAAGAATAAACAAAATGTGGTGTATCTATACAATGGAATATTACTCAGCTTTAGAAAGAAAGGAATGAAATACTGATATGTGCTACAATATGCTGAACTTCAAAGCATTAACCACAAATAATGAACATATTGAAATATATTGAACATAATGAAATAACCAGTCATGAGGCGACCACATTTTTATATGATTCCATTTATAATAAATGTCTAGAGTAGGCAGGCTGCCTGGGTGGCTCAGTGGGTTAAGTGTCCAACTCTGGATTTTGGGTCAGGTGGTGATCTAACAGTTTGTGGGATCAAGACCCATGTCTCACTCTTCACAGATGGTGTGGAGCCTGCTTGGGATTCTCTCTCTCCCTCCCTCTCTATCTGTAGGATTTGAAGTCTTCTCCATAGCCAATGATACCCACAAGTTTCAAGATATAGTTCATGAGAACATATCAAGAAACCAAAGCAAAAATGATAATTGTAGAATAATTTCTGTGACTATATTCCCTAAAGCCAGGATTCACTTGGGCAAATGCCAAACTTTAACCTTGTAGTTGTGTACACATATTACAAAAGAGGAAAAACATCATCCTCTGTGATTCTCAACAGAGTCGAGGGGAAATATGGATAGAAGATTTTGTTTTTTGAAAAATCATATTTCTACTTACTATTGCTTTCATTTGTTTCCAGTCATAGTATTCATTTAGATGTCCCAGATAAATTAAAGGAGGGTATGGGTTATTTCTGTTTGTCCAAAGAGCTCATGGGTCAAACTGAATTTAACAATTGCATTTGATCTATTGTGTGTGTACCTACAAGTGCATATAACATGTAAGTGTTCTGCACTCATGCTAGATCACAGCTCCCATGAACAAGGGGTCATGTCTTCTGTGTCTTCCACATGGAGTCCAGGAAAGCATAGTATATATTTATGACACAACCTTGGTTTCTTCAATTGTAAATGCTGGATAATGGCTATTTCTCTCCCAATGACTGTCAATGTGGGTAAATTTAAGTAATAATATTCAAGAGGATGTATACAAAAACTGAGTTTAGCCCTGATATTTTCAGTGGTGAATCTTCACTGAGAAGAAAACAAGTGAGGAGAAGAGATTGGGGATTTGGATGTGGGGGCTCCTGCTGTGAGCCATTCACTGCATGGAGCTCCTGGAGGTGTGACAAGGCCTACAGGCTTATGGAGGAACAGAGGTCACTGAGGAAGTGAGTAGCCAGGTCCATGATGAGCGGTAACATCTCCATATCCCTCACAGGTTGGCTGGCTGAGTAACATGAGCTCAGCCCTCTGCTGTGGTGACAGTCACATACATTAGGGCCATGTGGTCCCTGAGTGCTGTGGGTCTTACTCCTTATCCTGGGATTCTCTGCACTTCCCCATCTTTAATTTTTTTAAATTTACATTTATTTATTTTTGAGAGACAGAGATAGACAGAGTGCTAGCAGGGGAGGGGCAGAAAGATAATGAGACAGAATCAGAAGCACGGGGCTCGAACTCACAAACCTGAAATCATGACCTAAGCTAAAGTCAGACGCTTAACCGACTGAACCACTCAGGCACCTCTGCACTGTCCCATCTTGAGGGAAGCTGTGGCTGGGCCCACTGTAGCCAATTCAGGTAAAAGCTCAGGATTATGAGGATAAAGCTGAATTTGGGCTCATGTTAAGAGCTTTCTTGCTGTTTAGTTCATTGACTATAGGACTGCCTGACAGATTTGTCAATTAAAATATAGCACACCTGTTACTTATGAATTTCAGATAGATGACAAGTAGTGTTTTAGTATAAGTATATCCCAAATATTTCACATTTAGCTTGGAGTCCTGTATTTTATCTGGCAACGCTAAATTGTGAGATAATGTGAGATATTTCAATCTCACATATAGCACAGAATAATAGATTTAAGTGGAACCTTTAGGGTTTACTTATTCACTGCACTGCATTAGTTAAAACATATCTGAACTGCCCTAATCAAGATTAGATCCTACCTTTATTTTTTTTATTATTTTTTAACATTTATTTATTTTTGAGAAACAGAGAGAGACAGAACATGAGCAGGGGAGGGACAGAGAGAGAGAGGGAGACACGGAATCTGAAGCAGGCTCCAGGCTCTGAGCTGTTAGCACAGAGGCTGACACAGGACTTGAACCCATGAACCATAAGATCATGACCTGAGCTGAAGTCAGACTCTTAACTGACTGAGCCACCCAGACACCCCTAGATCCTACCTCTCTTAAAGAACTCCTTTACTTCAAGGAAATTCTAGAATCTATTCTAAATCTATTTTTGAGGCATCTTTAACCCACGTGTATGTGTGGTGAATGTGTGTGTGTGTGTGTGTGTGTGCAAGTATATGTATGTGTATGTGTGTGCTCATGCACCTGTGTGCATATGCATCTGAGGGCATGAATATTAATATGTGTGTTCACATCCATGCAGCAGGTAGAAAGAGTGTTTGAGCTCCATCCTTCTGTAGAACAAAGAAGTGTGTGCTTGAAGACCTGGATTAGGTCCTGTGTCAGACTTGTCTTCTGTCATTTGTGAGCACTGGAATTCTTGGTGAGTCATGGGGCCTGGCAGAATAGGACACTTTGTAACAGTCTCAGAAAATAGAAGATGATCTTAACAAAGACCTATTTATTCCACACTCTAGGCAAGATCTCTTTAAAAAAATGAAAGGCAGGATGAATAAAATATGCCAAATGATACTTTTAAAGGCAGGAGAATCGTGTTTCTTGTACCTTAGCATATAATTTACAAAATTGAGATGTCAGTCATTATAAATGCATGTGATCACTTTTTTTTTGAGGTGTATAAACTTTCTAAAATGAGAAATGAAGGAAGCACTCAACAACTCATGTCAGGAGTCTGTTTATAAAGAAATTTTTTACATGTTGGAAGTATGGCTAGTAGCAAATTTGATGTTATTCCTACATATGGAGAAAGAAATGCATATTTTGACCTTTAAAGGAGAAAAAGGCACTTTGTGGCCTTATCCAATTTCACAGCAGACATCTATGTAAATTATGCAACTTGCTCTTGAGAATAGCAAGGTGGTCTCTCAATATTTTCTTTTTCTTGGTTTAGTTTCAAGATTAAGAAGTTGATGCAGCTGAATGGAATTAACTTTTTCGTTACTACCTTCTTCAAATTTTTATCCATGTAAATTGTTTTCCCCAAAGAATAGAAAAGAATGATATAAATCATTGGCGGGTTGCCATCAACTCTGCAGCTATTTCTAAAATTTTCAGTGCAGTATGAGGTATGCATGTTTACGGATGTGTGTGTCTCCTTCCCCACCACTTCTAGTTAAGTTGTATTTAAAATAAGTGAGGATCTAGGGGCGCCTGGGTGGCGCAGTCGGTTGGGCGTCCGGCTTCGGCCAGGTCACGATCTCGCGGTCCGTGAGTTCGAGCCCCGCGTCAGGCTCTGGGCTGATGGCTCAGAGCCTGGAGCCAGTTTCCGATTCTGTGTCTCCCTCTCTCTCTGCCCCTTCCCCGTTCATGCTCTGTCTCTCTCTGTCCCAAAAATAAATAAAAACGTTGAAAAAAAATTTAAATAAAATAAGTGAGGATCTTTCTTCCAATTCAAAGAAAATGCTTCTGTAAAAGCAATTCCCCATTCTCCCTGCACAGAATCCAGCTTCAGTGATTGATCTCCTCCAGTGTAGCCCCTGGCTGGCATTCTGGAACCCCTTTCCTAAGCTGGACACCATGCTTCAAATGCCAGCAGAAAGGAAGAGGGTACTTGGTTGTGTTAAATAACAAAAATTCAACTGAGTAAATTTAAAGACCTAATTGGTTTTATTCAACACTTTATGAATCAGGCAGCATCCCATCTAGTAATAGAAGGGAGCTTTCAAAGGCTATACAAATGGTAGGGGGGTTATTAAAATTTTTTTTAATGTTTATTTATTTTTGAGAGAGACAGAGACAGAGTGTGAGCAGGGAAGGGGCAAAATGAGAGAGACCCAGAATCTGAAGCACAGGCTCCTGGCTCTGAGCTGTCAGCACAGAGCTCAACATGGGACTCGAGATCATGACCAGAGCCAGAGTTGGATGCTTAACCAAGTGCCACTCAAGTGCCTCAATGGCAGTTTTTCTAAAGGCAGAAAGGAGGCTGGAAAAATAAATTATTAGAAGAGAATACATTGTCTCAGGCAAGGTCACCCTCCTAAGGAAAGTGGAAAGGGTCCACTGAGCAGATTATTTCACTAGTGCTACCCAGGTAATTCTATGTTGACTGGCTAAAAGTTATATTCTGGGAAGGTGAAACTGTAGTTAGGTTCTGTATAAGTCTTGGTTTGCTGATGTGAGGCTTATCACAAGTGATACCATTTTTATCCTGTTTTCTATTTTTTAACAGCTATCCCCTAATTCTCTTTATTTCAGTATTTAATAATCTTTTATTCTACAAATATTTGTTCAAGACCAGACATCCCACTAAGCTCTGAGATATAATAGTGAGAGGATAAAACAAAGACCCGACTTTGCCCTCATAGAACTTACAGTCATGCAGAAATAGACATGAATCCAGTAATCACACAAACATTTTTTGTTCTTTAGCAGGTGAACCTCCCTCAAAGGTACATGATAGACACATTAGGGAGCACAGAGACAGCTTCCCTGAGAAAAGTATAATTAGCTGGGAGGCAATTTAGTTTGGCAAAGGCAGGTTGGGGTGGGAGAACAGTACAGACAGTTTCAAAGTGTATGCAAAGACCATCTAGTGGGAGAGAACAGTGCATTGTTCAAGAAATCAGAAGAAACAGCATAACCAGAGCAAAGAATGAAAGGAGCATGGGACAAGGTGAGGCTGGAGCCATTAGTTGGGGCCAAGTTATGCAGGATTCTGGGGCACATAAAGGATTTTGATTTGGGGTGAGGATTGGTTTATAAGCTCAGTTTGTTTTTGAGAACCACATTAGGTAGATTGCTGTAGCCTTCTAGCTGCCTGTACATCTTGGTCACCTATGACATCAGAATAGATGGCCTAATATGGTTTGTCTTTATCTGTGGTGATAATCCAACCTTCATAATTTCCTGAGTGGAGTCAAGAGAAAGCACAGGAAGACCAGTTAGAAAGATGTTTTCAGATAAAAGATAACAATGACTTCACTTTTCCAGCAAGCTTCCCATTTTTCCTGTAATTGAATTCTTCTCTGGTATCATTTCCCTTCAGCTCAAATAACCTCTTTAACAATTCTTGAAGTAGTGACAACTTTGCTGCACTTTTGTTTGTTTAAAAATGTCTCCCTTTGTTTTGAAAACTTATTTTTGAAGTTTATTTGTTTACTTGGAGGGAAACAGAGGCAGAGAAAGTGAGGGAGGGGCAGAGTGAGAGGAGAGAAGAGAGAGAATATCAAGCAGGCTTCATGCTGCCAGCGCAGAGCCTGATGCAGGGCTCCAACTCACAAAACACAAGATCATGACCTGAACCAAAACCAAGAGTTGGATGCTTAACTGACTGAGCCATCCAGGAATCCCTTAAAAAAACTTATTTTTGAAGAGTATTTTCTCTAGACATAAAATTCTGGGTTGACAGTTTTTTCTTTTAGCACTTTAAAGATATCATTACATCATCTTCTGGACCATATTGTTTCTGATAAGATGTCATTAGTGATTGCTACTGCTTATCCTTTGTAGGTAATGTGTCTTTGTTCTGTTTCTTATATTCTACATATGAGTGAATCATATGGTATTTGTCTTTTTATGACTTATTTCACTTAATATTGTACCCTCTAGGGGCACCTGGGTGGCTCAGTCAGTTAAGCATCTGACTCTGGCTCAGGTCATGATCTCACATTTGTGGGTTCAAGCCCCATATCAGTCTCTGTGCTGACAGCTCAAGAGCCTGGAGCCTGCTTCAGATTCTGTGCTCCCTCTCTTTCTGCCCCACCCCTTCTCACTCTCTCTCTCTCTCTCTCAAAAATAAATAAACATTAAAAAAATAAAAACAAAACATTGTACCCTCTAGATACATCTATGTTGTTGCAAATGGCAAGGTTTTTTTTTCTTTTTTATGGCTGAATAATATTCCATTGTACATATATACCACATCTTCTTTATTCATCTATGCATGGACCTTAAATTGCTTTCATATCTTGTCTGTTATAAATAATGCCACAATATGGGGTGCCTGGGTGGCTCAGTCAGTTAAGTGTCCGACTTCGGCTCAGGTCATGATCTCATGGTTCATGAGTTCAAGCCCTGTGTCAGGCTCTGTGCTGATGGCTCAGAGCCTGGAGCCTGTTTCAGATTCTGTGTCTCCCTCTCTCTCTGACCCTCCCCCCGTTCATGCTCTGTCTCTCTCTGTCTCAAAAATAAATAAACATTAAAAAAATAATAAATAAATAATGCCACAATAATCATAAGTACATATATTTTTTTTAAATTCATGTTTTTATTTTTTGGGGGGTGAGCACTAAGTAGTGGAATTATTGGTAATTCTATATATTACCAATTCCATAAATTACTGATTCCAGTAATGGAATTGTATGGTAATTCTATTTGTATTTTTATTTTTTTAATTATATTCTTTTTTATTTTAGAGAGAGAGAAAAAGAGCGTGAGCATGGAAAGAGGGCAGAAAGAGAGAGAGAGAGAATCCTAATCAGGCTTCATGCTCAGTGCAGAGCCTGGCATGGGGCTTGAGCTCATAACCCTTGGATCATGACCTGAGCTGAAATCAAGAATCAGATGCTCAACCGACTGAGCACAAGGTGACCCAGTAACTCTATTTTTAGTTTTTTGAGAAACTTCCACACTGTTTTCCAGAGTGGCTGCACCAATTTACTTTTCCCCCAACAGTGTACAAAGGTTCCTTTTTCTCTACGTTTTTGCTAACACTTGTTATTTCTTGTGTTTTTAATTTTAGCCAGTCCGACAGGTATGAAGTAATATCTCATTGTGGTTTTGATTTGCCTTTCCCTGATGATTAGTGATATTGAGCATCTCTTCATGCACCATCTGCATGTCTTCCTTAGAAAAATGTCTATTCATGTCCACCCATTTTTTAGTTGAATTATTTGTGGTTTTGGGTATGTTGAGTTGTATAAGCTCTTTATATATTTTGGATATTAACCCCTTATTGGACACATCATTTGTAAATATCTTCTCCCATTCAGTAAGTTGTCTGTTTTTTTGTTATTGTTGATGGTTTCTTTCCTTTTTATTTTGATGTAGTCTCAATAGTTAACTTTTGCTTTTGTTTCCCTTGCCTCAGAAGACATATCTAGAAAAATGTAACCAATGTCAGAGAAATTACTACCTGTGTTATTTTCTAGAATTTTTATGGTTTCAGGTCTCACATTTATGACTTTAATCCACTTTGAGTCCATTTTTGTGTATGGTGTAAGAAAGTGGTCCCGTTTCATTATTTTGAATGTAGCTGTCCAATTTTACCAACACCATTTGTTGAAGAGACTGTCTTTTTCTCATTGTATAGTCTTGCATCTTTGTCATAGATTAATTGACCATAAAAGCATGGGTTTATTTCTGGATTCTGTTCTATTTCGCTGATCTATGTGTCTATGTTTGGACCAGTACTGTACTGTTTTGATTCAGTGCTTTTTTTTCCTGCATGCGTTAATTAGGATAACTTTTATTGACTTGTCTTCAAGTTCACTAAAATTTTCTTTTTAAATTTTTTAAAAATGTTTATTTTTGAGGGGGGTGCAGAGAGAGAGGGAGGGAGACAGAGAATCCCAATCAGCACAGTGCTGTAAGTACAGAGCCTGATGCAGGGCTCAAACTCAGGAACTGTGAGATCATACATGACCTGAGCTGAAATCAAGGGTCAGATGCTTAACTGACTGAGCCACCCAGGCTCCCAAGTTCACTAAAATTTTCTTATGCAGTGTTCAATCTTCTTTTAAGCCCAGATGGTTAATTTTTATTTCAGACATTGAATTTTTCCATTCTAGAATTTCCAACTTTAGTTTTATAAATTTCCAATTTATACTTTCTATTTCTTTGCTGAGATAGCCCATCTGTTTACTTATTCTGTCCACCTTTTCCTCTACATTCTTGAGCATATTTTTAACATGTGTCTGAAGATCTTTATTTGCAAAACTCAATATCCATCATCTTTGGGTCTATTTATATTGACTACTTCCCCACATTTCTGGTTTTAGATGATATTTTATTGCTTCTTTGTATGTCTAATCATTTTTTATTATATGCTGGATTTGTGTACCCTCTCTTGTGAGTCTGAATTATCCTGATTTACTTTAAAAAATATTGAGTTTTGTTCTGATAGGCAGTTAATTTAGTAGTAGTTAGGCAGCAGCCATTGAGGTTTGTTTTTGAGCTTTTTTGGGGTAGGTCAAGAGTATCACTTACTAGCAGGCCTGGAATAGCAGGACTAGATCAGTGTTTCTCAACAGCAGCACTATTGAATTGTAGACTAGATGATTCTTTGCTGAGGAAGGGTGAGGGATATCTTGTGTATTATAGGATGTTTAACAACATCCCTAGCCTTTATGTAGTAGATATAAATAGCATCCTTACAGGTGTGACAACCAAAATAGATCTCAACATTGCTAAATGTCCCCTGGGGAATAAAATTACTCCAAATTTAGAACCATTAGGCTAGAATAACACTACACCATTCTAGCCATTACTTCTTGGTAGGTTTTTTGGAATCTCAGTGGAATGCTTGGGATATGTAGCAGGGTCTCACTACTCTGGATGTTTGGAACTTTGAAATCTCCATTCAGCTTACAACCCCCAGCAGTTGTTCTCTGAGAGGACTTATGGAACCTCATTATATGCATGAGTAGCTTAAAAATTGGCCAAAAAGTCAAGGGACTCTATGTAGATACACAGAGCTTTCTTTCTGTGATGCTCCCTTGTCCTCTGTATCCTGCTTTGCAAATTCCATCCTTCTTAGTGGCTTAGAACTCAGTTTTCCTTTTGAGTTCTCTTCTTGTTTTTGAAAAAAAAATAATATAATCTATTGTCAAATTGACTAACATACAGTGTGTACAGGGTGCTCTTGGTTTTGGGTGTAGATTCCTGTGGTTCATCACTTATTCTTGTTTTTGAAATTTGAAAAGTATTTCCAAGCAGAAATTTGAGATAAATACAAAGCTCACCATGTGGATTTCTTAAAGATTACAGCTCTGTGTTGTCTACTTTTCAGTGCCCCAAACCATTGAGAGATATTCTGTCATGGCAGTAACTTGGCTATATTTTCACTCTAATGCCATATTTTTCAATTGATTTTATATATATATATATATATATATATATATATATATATAATTATAATTATTATTATATTTTTAATTAGTCTTCACACCCATCATAGAGCCCAACATGGGTGGGGCTTGAACTCATGACCCAGAGATCAAGACCTGAGCTGAGATCAAGAGTCAGACACTTAACCTACTGAGCCACCCAGGTGACCCTGATTATTAATTATTTTGGGGCGCCTGGGTGGCTCAGTCGGTTGAGCATCCGACTTCAGCTCAGGTTATGATCTCACGGTCCGTGAGTTCGAGCCCCGCGTTGGGCTCTGGGCTGATGGCTCAGAGCCTGGAGCCTGCTTCCAATTCTGTGTCTCCCTCTCTCTCTGCCCCTCCCCTGTTCATGCTCTGTCTCTCTCTGTCTCAAAAATAAATAAATGTTAAAAAAAAATTAAAAAAAAAAAAAGGAAGTGTAGCTCCTGTCTGGGTTTGCCAACACAGTTGCCAAACAAACTTGAATAAACTAATTGCTAGAGAAGCCAATAAATGAAGAGACAAGGGTTTGAAAGAGAAAGGGAGAAATTTATATTGGGTGCCAGGCAGGCAGGGGAGGTGGCAGTCTCAAGCCTTAACAACCAACCTCTCTGCCTACAAGATGAACACCTAGAGTATTATATGGAGAAGTCCAGGGGGTATCTGTAAGACAGTAGGCAGAGAGCACGTGATCACCAGTCGGGGTCTGTAGTGTTTAGCACGTGATCATACGCAAGGGATATGATGTGTAGGATGTGGTCTTTTAGGCATTCCTTCACTACTAGGGCTTTCTGGTCTGGTCATTGGAATGTTCCAGTCATTGTAAAACATCTTCATCAATGCCTCAACAAAGTGCAATAACAAATAAGAACAATGGGTTTGAGTTAGAGCATGAGTTAGAGCATGAATTAAGTGGTCTTATCTACTTCTGGTTTTAACTATTGGGATATATAGTTGAACAAAAGGGCTTGTTAACACTCTCTGTTCATTTTTAGTTTCTTTCAATAAACTTCCTGTAATAAACAGATAATTTGCTATAATGGAAAGAATTTTGGCTTGGAAGATAATGATATGGATTCTACTCTTAGTGAAATCATTGATGGTTCCATGATCTAACAAGTGATTGATTCACTGTTCTGAATTTGTTTCCTCACATTTAAATTATATCATTTCTTTTTTTTTTTAATGTTTATTTATTTTTGAAAGAGACAGAGACAGAGTGCGAGTGGGAGAGGAACAGAGATTGAGGGAGACACAGAATCCAAAGCAGGTCTGAGCTGACCGCACAGAGCCTGACATAGGGCTTGAACTCACAAACCATGAGATTATGACCTGAGTGAAAGTTGGAGACTTAACCAACTGAGCCATGCAAGCATGCCTAAATTATATCATTTCTAATGTTCCTACCAGTTATAACATTCAACAGAATATTGGAACATGGCATATGCTTACCTCTCTGAAGAAAGTAATAAAAATGGAAAGTAATCAGCATTGTGTTTCTTATAGGGTTTAGGACCCAATTTCAATGTTGAGGGATGGGGAACCAAACAATTCCTAGACACCAGCAGGGTGATTGAGAATTCAACTCAATTCTGACAATATCTACCTATCTATCTATCTGACCCTTACCTCCCACTTCAGATACCAGTCAAAAGTCCCAGGTTCCAATAACATCTTCCTTTGGTTCCATTAATTTGCTAGAATGACTCACAGAACTCAGGGAAACACCGTTATTAATTCATTAGTTGATATGGTAAAGGATACCAATTAACAGCTAGATGAAGTGATAGAAGATGAAGTCCTGAACAAAGGAGCTTCTGTCCTTGTGGAGGTTGGGTCCAGCTTTGGGGCACACAGAAGCATTCTGGTTCTTCAAATGTGGAAGTTCTTCAAAAAAAGGACCAAAAACCTGTCCTCTTGGGTTTTTATGGTTTTATGTAGTTATGATTAACTAAGTCATTGGCCATTGTGATTAAAATTCCAGATCCCCTTTCTTTCTTCTCCCTACAAGTGGAGGTAATGGGGGTTGTTGGGAATGAAAATTCCAACCCTCTAATCACCTGGTTGATCCCCCTGGCAATTGGCCTCAGTCTTAGGTGGGGTCTAAAAATCATCTCATTAACATAACAAAAGACATGTTACCACTCTGAACACTTAGGAAGTTCCTAGGGTTATGAGAGCTGTGAGCCAGGAACCATAGATGAAGAGCAAATATATTTGAGATATATGTTTTAGTTATCTGAATGAGCAAATACATATTTCTTATAAATCACAATATCACAGTGTTTTATCCCTGTGAGTATGTGATTATGGGAGAATTGTCTGTTACTGGTGTTTGTGTGTGCATCTATGTGTATTTGGGGAGAATAAGCAGCATTGTGGAATTTTAAAGAGTAGTTAGAGATATGTGTAAGAAAGATGACAATATATAATGTTTAATGAGATTATTAGGATAGTAAATCAACATGACCACTGTGCTATTTTCCAATTTCAAATCTTTACAATTTACTAAAGTGTTTTTGTGTTAAAACTATGGCCTTCTGTATTTTCCTTCTTTTCAGAAAGGAAACACATTTTAAAATTTTAAGTTCTTATGGAAGTGAACTGTGTAGTGGTATATAGGGTTTAAAAATACACTTAAAGCCCTTTTAGTCATCATCTTCTTTTTCTTTTTTTCTTTTTGCTTTATGGGTTACTTTTGCCATAAAAATGGTAGATCATGTTGACAATAATTTAGAAGTGCTATGAGTGAGGTCGGAGGGAAAAGCAGAAGCAGTGCAACTGGAATAGAACACTGGAAGATAAAATATAAAAGAAATGTTCCCTTGGTATCTTAGTATTTCATTTATGAGTTATTTCCCCAAGTACTTCCCTAGATGCATCTCTCTGTAACTTTCATATGCAGCCTAGCAGTTAATATAAGCTTATCTTCTTCAGTGTATAGGGATAGATTTATTGAGCTGATAATATTTGCTCACTCTTTTTTTCAGTGATGATTTATTTAAATTCTGCAACTAATTTAAATTTAATAAGAAAGGGACTTTGCACATTGCTTTATTGAAACTAGATTCATCATCTCTAAAAACACTGCAGTATTCAAGATTAGTGCAAAAGTGGCAATGACTGTTACTGGATTTAATTAAAAACAACAAATCATTTGGCCAGTGGTAATGGATGCTCCACACAACCAATTGGATACATGGCTGTTTAAGGAGCCAATATTTTAATCTTAAAACATTTGATTAGACAAGATCATTGAGCTGATGGATATTTGATAAAACAATGGCTTTCCTTTGATGTGGAGACCATAAGGGCTGACTGGCCAGGGGAAAGTTCCAGTTGTTTTATGTTGCCTTTTAATTTGCAGTGTTAGAGAAAAAAAAAATAAAGCCAGGATACATTTTCTGGATGAAGGTCAATAACATAGAGAGGATTTTCTGGGGAAGCCATTTACTGCTAATTATAGAATGTGCCTAAAGCTCTCTGTGGTGCTATGAGGTTTTTACTCAGCTCTTTCATTCAGGGCAAGCAATGGACTAAAAAGTGTTGAGATTTATGTGTAGCTATTCATAGCATGGTCATCATTCATCTCTTGCTTGGAATTTTCAGAAGGCATTCTTCTCTTTCCCTTTTCTCTCTCCTCCCAGTTGGCTTAGGAGCAGTTTATGACCTGATTATCTCAAGAATTAGCAGGAGAAGGGCATGGTGAATGAGGGTGCTTGCTCATCCACACAAAAAGGCCATAAAGGGCACATTTTCTTTGAAATAAACAAATGAGATCTTTAGACTATTTGAATTAATAGGTGTTTCTATAAATCTGCAATAAAAAATTATATAACATCCACAGAAATGTCTTAGAAATATGTGCATTATCTATCTCTATATATTAGACATGAAGGTAAACTGATTATTTTACTTAAATTGGATCTTACAGAGATGTTTTGGTAATGAAGCTCAGACAAACCAGCCAATGCACATGGATAAGATCATTCTTTGCAGCAACCTTTGGCAAGGTACATCTAGGGTATGTACTTCTGACAAGATGTCTTAGAAGAGCTGGTTTAGAGGAACATAGGCAATACTTGTCTCTAATATCCCAGACACCCTTTGTTGATGCCATCTTTCATGTGACCTCCTTACCTTCAAATGTCCTGTGACAGTCTGTTTTTTCCTTTTTCCATCTTTTATTTTTTATTTTTATTTATTTTTTTAAAGTTTATTTATTTTGAGAGATACAGAGAAACAAGTGGGGAAGGGGTAGAAAGAGAGGGAGACAGAGAATCCAAGCACTGACAGTGTTGAGCCTGATGTGGGGCTTGAACTCATGAAACCATGAGATCATGACCTGAACCAAAATCAAGAGTCAGACGCTTAACCAGCTGAGCCACCCAGGCAACCCCATCTCTTTTTTAATGTTTCTTTATTTATTTTAAGAGAGAAATAGAGAGAGGGAGAGGGAGAGAGAGAGAGAGAGAGAGAATCCCAAGCTGACTCCACACTGTCAGTGTGAAGCCTGATGCGGGGCTGCATCTTACAAACCTAAGATCATGACCTGAGCTGAAATCAGGAGGAAGTACTCAACCAACTGAGCCACCCAGGCACACCTCTTATTTCCATATTTTTGACAAAAGCTTATTTATTAATGTTTTTGCATCCATTGGCTTGTAACCTCTCTTAGGGATATTCACTTTATTTTTATTTTTATTTTTTTGGATATTCACTTTTAGACTGATATATAATTGTAGAATCAATGGTGCCATGTCTTTAAGATACTGCAGGCATTTTCCTTCAATTAGAGATATGGTAGGAGAGTAGGAGGAACAGAAATCAGTTTCTCATGAGCCAGAGAGTATGTGTCTCCTCCCAGATCAAAGCTGATTTCAAAATCGAAATTTCTTTCTAAGACATAAACTAGAGGTGTTTGTACCTCAAGTGTTTGTTTTTCTTTATACAAAGATATATATCCTTGTGAGTGAGCATCACTTACCTATAAAAGCTAATGACTGAAATGTATGATTTTTGCTGGCCTACCTATTTGCTCTATGAGGGTGACAATAGGCCACTTAATATTAAGACACAAATATCAGTGTTAATCTGAAAGAAAAATGGGGGCTTGGCTTTTGCAGGAAGCTTTTTGTTAATGGTGAGAGTTTATAAGAAAAGCACAGTTCTCTTTTTGCTCAGGCTGTATAATTAGAGGAAGGGAATTACAGCAGATTTCCTGAGCAAGACTAAAATTTATGATGGGATTCAGAGGGCAGCATTTGAGATTCACAGGTTTCTAAATGTGCAGACTGCATTCAGCATCTCATATTGCTCAAAACCAGTATATTTTATTATCTTTTGTACCTCATGGTCTGTAATTTTGTTTATACCTTTTGCCAAATGTGATATTACAAGAGTAGAACATCACATGTTCAATGTTTGGAAAGGCCAAAGAGTATGGAACATGAATATGAACTCTTGATAACACTAGAATGAAAGAAATACAGGGCATCAGAAAAATTGCCTTCATTGTGAAGGATGGGCCTTGGACAGTAAGCCGAGTTTTGCTCATCTCCATCTGCCTCAGAAGGAATTGTTTCTTTTTAATCTGTGAAAGCTGGCAGTCTGGAGAGCTGCATGTAAAGTGGCTGTGAGTGGAAGAGCAGAGGCGAGCACAAAGCTCCTGGGCCTGGGTAAGGGCAGGAGAGGCTCTGGGCTGGAGAAGCCCTTGTTTGCTTTCACTGAGGGTCTTTCAGGCTCTGAGAGGTTGTTAGGCTTATTGACACTCATCAGAATCCTTCATGTGTAAAAGCTAAGGTGCTTAGATAATAGGCTTCTCTGCTTGGTCCCCTACTTTTTCCTCCTTTCCAAAATTCAGGGAGGGTTTGCTCATCTTGGACAGAAGGCATTTCACACATTTCATTCAATTGGTGAGATGGGCAGCTGGCATGTGGGTATGAGAAAAGTCCTTAGAGGTCAAAAAGGTCACCTCAAAATACCAAAGGTAGTAAAAATTCAGTGTGTTTGTGTAGTGGAGTGGGGGTCTCACCCTCCACCTCATATGCCTGCCTCTCAGCACTGTGCCAAGCGGTGCCCTTGGCATCTGCTCCAGTTCAACAGACCCATAACTGGGAGCTCATGACTTCCCACAGTGATTGTGGCAATATAGACACAGATGCCACAGAGCGTCTTAAGAACAAATAGATCAAATATATGTGAAAAAAGTGAAAAGACAGAAAATCTATCAAGGACCAGGATTGAAAGGATGTTATTTTAAAAGACATTTTGCAGATGACATGATATTATACATGGAAAACCTGACAGACTCCACCAAAAGTCTGCTAGAACTGATACATGAATTCAGCAAAGTCGCAGGATACAAAATCAATGTACAGAAATCAGTTGCATTCTTGTACACTAATAATGAAGTAACAGAAAGACAAACAAAGAAACTGACCCCATTCAAAACTGCACCAAGAATCATGAAGTACCTAGGAATAAACCTAACCAAAGATGTAAAAGATCTCTATGCTGAAAACCACAGAAAGCTTATGAAGGAAATTGAAGAAGATACAAAGAAATGGAAAAACATTCCGTGCTCATGGATTGGAAGAATAAATATTGTTAAAATGGCAATACTACCCAAAGTAATCTACACATTCAATGCAATCCCAATCAAAATTGCACCAGCATTCTTCTAGAAGCTAGAACAAGCGATCCTAAAATTTGTATGGAACCACAAAAGAACCTGAATAATCAAAATAACATTGGAGAAGAAGAGCAAAGCAGGAGGCACCACAATCTCAGACTTTAGCCTCTACTACAAAGCTGTGATTATCAAGACAGCATGGTATGGCACAAAAACAGACACATAGACCAATGGAATAGAATAGAGACTCCAGAATTGGACCCACAAAAGTATGGCCAATTAATCTATGACAAAGCAGGAAAGAATATCCAATGGAAAAAAGGCAGTCTTTTTAACAAATGGTGCTGGGTGAACTGGACAGCAACATGCAGAAGGATGAAACTAGACCACTTTCTCACACCATTCACAAAAACAAACTCAAAATGGATGAAGGATCTGAATGTGAGACAGGAAACAATCAAAACCCTAGAGGAAAAAACCTCTGTGACCTCAGCTGCAGCAATTTCTTACATGACCCATCTCCAAAGGCAAGGAAATTAAGAGCAAAAATGAACTATTGGGACCTCATGAAGATAAAAAGCTTCTGCACTGCAAAGGAAACAATCAAAAAAAACTAAAAGGCAACTGATGCAATGAGAAAAGATATTTGCAAATGACATATCAGACAAACGGCTAGTATCCAAAATCTATAAAGAACTCACCAAACTCCAGACCTGAAAAACAAATAATCCAGTGAAGAAATGGGCAGAAAACATGAATAGACTCTTCTCTAAAGAAGACATCCAGATGGCCAACAGGCACATGAAAAGATGCTCAACATCACTCCTCATCAGGGAAATATAAATCAAAACCACACTGAGATATTACCTCACACCAGTCAGAGTGGCTAAAATGAAGAAATCAGGAGACTATAGAGGCTGGAGAGGATGTGGAGAAACGGGAACACTCTTGCATTGTTGGTGGGAATGCAAACTGGTGCAGCCACTCTGGAAAACAGTGTGGAGGTTCCTCAAAAAATTAAAAATAGAACTACCCTATGACCCAGCAATACACTGCTAAGAATTTACCCAAGGGATACAGGAGTGCTGAGGCACAGGGGCACTTGTACCTCAATGTTTATAGCAGCACTTTCAACAATAGCCAAATTATGGAAAGAGCCTAAATGTCCATCAACTGATGAATGGATAAAGAAATTGTGGTTTATATGCACAATGAATACTATTTGGCAATCAGAAAGAATGAAATATGGCCTTTTGTAGCAACGTGGATGGAACTGGAGAGTATTATGCTAAGTGAAATAAATCATACAGAGAAAGACATGCCATATGTTTTCACTCTCATGTGGATCCTGAGAAACTTAACAGAAGACCATGGGGGAGGGGGAGGAAAAAAAAAGTTCTAGAAGGAGGGAGCCAAACCATAAGAGACTCTTAAAAACAGAATAAACTGAGGGTTGATGGGGGGTGTGAGGGAGGGGATGGTGGGTGATTGGCATTGAGGAGGGCACCTGTTGGGATGAGCACTGGGTGTTGCATAGAAACCAATTTGACAATAAATTTCATATAAAAATTTTGACAATAAATTTCATATTAAAAAAGAAAAAAGACATTTTGTTTTCTTTTGTAACATTTTCATTAATTTTTTTTTCTTATTTCCTTTTCCTCTTCATCCTTTTCCTCCTGCACTCTCTCTACTCTTTCCTTCCAAAATTCCCCCATCTCCTGGAGATTAGAGTCACAGGTAATTAACTAGGAAAACTTAGAGAGGCTAAGCACATGGACCAAGATTGAAAGTTTGTAAACGTCCAAATATTGAAATAAAATGTCATTTTCCTGGAGGTGTGGTGAGTTTGAGGACCCAGCCTGCTTGATGAGGAACAGCTTTCTCTTCCTCCCTCTTTCTCTCTTCCCCTCCTCCTCTCCCTCTATTACTCCCTTTGCACCTTTTGTTTATTTACTCAACAATCAGTTCTGGAGCATCTGTTATCTGTCATAGGTAAACACAATGTGCTGGAATACAAGAGAGGGTTTACAAACCCATTTCACCACAAGGGAAACTAAAGCATCTATGAGTTTAGTCAGTCAGTATTTTCTGACCATCTGCTATGCGAAAGTGCCATGTGGAGATTAAAAAAAAGAGAAGAAAATGCAAGTGATAAAGATTCCTACAGTGACATCAAGCTCTCATGTTCCTTTTTAGCTCTAGCAGAAGATGCATGCAGATGTCAAGAGGTCATGGCAAAGTCTGAGACTGAAGACAGTATGGGTTAAGGTGGTTTCACAAGAATACTACCAGGGGAAGTAAACTAAAAATTGAGTTAATCTAAAACACATCTTTCCCAGTGATTTGCAAATACACTGAGCAATGTATTTACTTTTAATTGCCTTTCACTGTCCTGCATCCCCGAAGTCCTGTTGGACCCTAAAAATAGAAGCACTGAAGTGCAAATAAGACCTTCTTCTAAACAACCCATTTGAAGCCACATAAAAATATTCTTTTAGGACATATCTAGCCTGATTTCTTTTCATGAATGAGATGAAGAATTCAAAGTTATTGTCTTCTAGAAAAATCTTCTTGGTATATGCTGTATCAACAGAAATGACAGCTGTGGCATCTCAGGGTGGTGCTGGTGGTTGTGCTCAGCAGATTTGGTCATCTTGGGAAAGTTTCTTAACGGGAATAGTCTTAAAGGTAAAGATATCTGTCCCAATTAGTGACTGAACATTTGATACCATTTACCCAGATTTTTCTGCTTTCAACACACAAAGATAAGTCAGTTGAATACTTTCCCTGTATAAGAGTATACTGTGAGGAGTCTCAGTCCTGTTTTGGTTTTTAAATAGCTCTGACAGAAAGATCCAAAGTAATTAAGCTTATCACTGAAAGTGTTAGTTTGTGACATGCAAAAATATGAGCCCCTGTTTTGAAGAAATAAGGAAATACTTGATAAATACAACATAGAAACTAGAAATCTGTCCCATTATTTTTTAACCTCCAAAGCAGTAACTGATGGGCTAACTTATTCAAGCTCAAAAGAAGAGAAAGTAAAGATAAGTGTTCTGAGAAAAACAAAATAAAACAAAACAAAATCTTAGCTTCAGGTTTTAATTACAATTGTGATAAATCTGCTTTGTCAAGATTTGAGAACTTTGGGGAAATATTGGATGCCAGTTCCAACATATAATTTAATCTATTTAAGTTTCCAAAGTTAATTTCAGTTTATATTGGGGAGTTACTTATATCTTTGATACAAAGTTAGATTTGTCTGTGATTTCATTAATGTACAGATTTGAGATTTTTTTAAAACTGAAAATTAAAATAAAATGCAAAAGTATGGATGGGTGTGAGGGGAAAAATAGTTCCTTATTTAGGATCGATCAAGTTGAAATTTATTTAATTTCAAATGGCCCATAGCTCCTATGAAAAGCATAAAGATTCTATTACTTCATACCAAAACCAAAAATTCTGCATCAAAATGTATTGCCACAATAATGCTGTATAACAAATTACTACAAAAATCTTAGTAGTGCATAATAATATGTATCTGTACCTGCTGTGCCTGAGATTAACTTTTCATGTTGGCAAGGTGGTTTCACTGTCTTGGTTGGATTTATTAACAATTGAGGAGTCAGCCAATGATTGGTAAATCTAGGCTTGCCTTGGCTGGTCAACTGAAGTAACTAAGCTCATTCCTCATGACTCTGACACTTCACCAGACTAGGTTGGGTGTGTTTTTATGGAAATGCTATTGGCAAAAGAGAGTAAGTGGAAACATGCAAAGATTCTTGAGTACTAAGATCAAAACTGAGATATCACCACTTTCTTTCTATAGACTAAACACTTCTCAAAGCTAGCACAGATTCAAGGAACAGCCCTTGCTTCCTTAGTAAGAGGAGCTGCAAAGTCACATGACAGAATGTGAATGAAAAGAGAAGTGAATAATTGCCATTAATGCAATTGATTGACACAGCCTGTTATTAAAGAGTTAGGGTCAGCTCTGTGATCTGAGGGTGGACTCCCTCCATTGTGAGGCACTGGAGGGAGCAAGATGGCAGTGGAGAAAAGGGACATCTTTTGTCAGGGCCCCAAGCTCATGGTGGACTTAAAAAATGACATGGTATTTATTTGGTATTAGAACAGTTTCCTCATTGATTCATATCAATTTTGATGTTGGGTAAAAAATAGATTACTCAGGGATAAACTTTTCCTCAATAGCTTTTGCGTTTCTAGAGGGGAAAAAAAAGTCCATAATGGCAGTTGTTTGCTGCTTTATTTTGTTTCCACACATTTTAATTTTGGTATCATGGTTAGTGGTTTTAATACCTGACAGTGATCTGGGCCCTTCAGGCCTTCTAAATGTGCCTGACTAAGGCAGACCTGTAGAGAACCAATGGATCCTACTGATACAGCCTGTGCTAAAGGGGAAGCATGTACAATGACAAGCATGATCATTGCTTGGCACAGATTTCTGCATTAGCAAAAATGAACCATGGGGGACAGGCATATTGGGAGCCAGGATAACTTGACTATTAAAGCTTCTGGAGTCAGAATGCCTTCTTTGAAAGGCTCTAATACTTAACTAGCTGGGGTGATCTTGGCTAAGTTACTGAATCTCTTTGCCTCAGTTTCCTCATCTTTCAAATAAAAACAGCTTTTACCTTATAAGATTGGTTGGAAATTAATGCAGTAATAATAGTAAATCATTCAACTTAAGCTTGGTGCATAACAAGCAAGGCTTTCATTATGTATTGGTTGTTCTTTAGGGAGGAGCCTGTGGGCTGTCTAAGCAGTGGGTATAAATGCAGAAGCACTGTACACAGTATAGGTGGGTGGAAGGCATGTCCTGATGAGAAGCAGAAGGCAGGGAAGATAAACTCTGCCAACCATTAGCACCTCCCAGGGTTGTCCCTGTTTGTACATGACCACTGCTTCATAGCAAAATTGTGTCCTCTTCTTTTTTAGTAATTATTTTAAATTGAAAACCAGACCTTCCCATAAATAAGAGTTCGAGCAATCATAGAAACTATATTAAATAAAGAACAAATAACCAATTTACAAGTATTCCTCAGACAGTAATTAGTTGCAACCATTTGCCATAATGTAAAATGTATTACTTTTCAAGAGAACCAAAATTAATTGTATTCCAAATTAGTTTCTATCTTAGGTTGTCAATTCACTTTTCTTCCTACGAATCTTTTGTGGCTAAAGACGTCTTAATGCTGTTAGGAAATAGCAGGAGCACCATTCCATTATTCTTACATTAATAATCATAATTTTTAATTACTTAGATTCTCTCCCAAAGGAAGAGACTGATTGTTCTCAAATTATGAATGCCTACAATAATAATTTCCCCCATGCACAAGTCTGTTACAGAGAAGCATTTTCCACTCAATTCTTGAATACAAATTTATCCCAAGGGCAATAGCAGAGATGAACTGTGATGAGAACCAAATAATTTTTAGAAAAGTGGGTTTAAAGGCTAAGCAAGATGGGATGGATTTTTGTTTTTCAAATTTGATAATGCTAGGTAAAGCAAGTGGGAAATGATTCCTTCTCACTTTTGCCACCATCAGGTACATTTGGGTATGTGGAGAAATGCATTAACTGTATTAACCATGTTTGGAGCTTCTGTAAACTTTATGCTTTAACATTTGCTCTACCTGGAGATGCTGAACTTGCCTTGTTTGTTCTGGACACATGATGACATGCCTGAATCTCCTGATCTTGGCCTCCTGCCTCCCTCATCACCCCTCACTCTTATATTTGGGAAGATTCTTCCTCCTAAGAGTTCACTTTTCAAAAACATACCAACTGATTGGAATTCTACACCCCACCACCTCCTCCTTGGGCTTTCACACTCCAGGCCACTATCCTCTGCCTTAACTTCCCCAGGACTAGGAACAAGCCCTATGCCCCACAGCTCACTGAAATTATTCAAACTAGCCAATTCTGCCTTGCCTGTTTCTTCACATGGGAATCACAATAAAATCTCTTGCTTATTATTATTTGTCCCCCTTGCTTTCTCTGCCTCCTGACCAAACCCAGTATTTCTTTTTGTAACTCTCCATGGTGAGGTGTATTTCTTGGGATCTCGAGCTTAATAACTCTCTTTTTGTTTTAATTTTTAAATGTTTACTTATTAATTTTAAGATAGAGAGAGAGAGAGAGAGAGAGAGAGAATCCTAAGCAGGCTCAATGCTGTCAGTGCAGAGCTCAATGTGGGGCTTGAGCTCATGAACCATGAGATCAAGACCTGATTGGAAATCAGGAGCTGGATACTTAACCCTGAGACACTCAGACGCCCCAACAACTATCTTTTTAATGTCAGTCGTACCCTGATCTGCTGGACTTGCCATACTTAAATAATAAGACAACTAAGTTAAAAAAAAAAGAGTAAATTTTGTGAGTGCCCTGGAGCCTCGGGGAGAATGGGTTGGCAAGAGTGACCTACTTTGTAGATTACCCACAGGCCACATTGTAAATTCTAGAAATTGTCCTAAAACATCAGAAGATGGAGCGAGTGACAAAATCTCTGTGTGTCCTGGGAAAGTGATAGTAGGGCCTAAGACTCCATATATACCAAGACACTTATTTGATTATATGTTTTCCTGTCATCTAGGTTTATATTTTGTAGATATGTTTAAAATTATTAATGGACATTTGGTGTCACTTCTAACATGTAAAGAGCTTGGAAGTCATCACTCTCATTCTCACAAAAAGAAAAAAGCTGAAGAAACTGAAATCAAAGACTTTTCTTAGACCCATCAGAGGATTGAGACTGATGAGGTAGCATAAGTCATGTTGAGGGGAAAAGCACAAGCTAGCATTACCACCTCTCTCACCCCAATTGGGATATGTGTGACATTCCTCAGGCACTCCTGGCTACCCAGGAACAAAGGAAAGGACAGAAAAAAAATGGTTAAACTGATAGAATCTCCATCAGTTTACAAATATATTGGTACAATTATAAGAAAAGGACAATCTTATTAAAAGCCTAATGTCCAGAAACTCTCCACTGTTTAATGTTAGTGCTTTGCTAGAGGGAAAAACAATCTTAGCTTGACAATAGCTAGCCTCCAGTAATCTGTTAGTCGCTAGCATATGGAAAATCCTTTTAAGAAACTTCCTTTTGACTTTACCTCCCCCAGTCCTGTGGTATATAAACAGTCAATTTTCACAACCCCAATATAGCTCCTTCTGCCCACAGGTTCTGTCCCCATGCTTTAACAAAATCATCTTATTGTCCCAAAGACATCTTTAAGAATTCTTTTTGGCTATCAGGTCTGAACTCTCCCATCATCCTAAAACCTCATCAAGAGCATAGGGCAAACTGCCATCCCCCAAGCTGGAAAGATGGACAGATACAGAGCATTGCAACTGTGTTCATCTAACCTGGAGCAGAAGTCACTGGAGCAAATAACTGGTAGAAATTGACAAATTGCTGAAGGATGAATGTAGACCAGGTTGAAAGTTAAAAACTTCTTGGGGACCCCCACAGTTTCATCAGTTTTACCCACAGGAGCTTCAGCAGATTTTCACAGAGAAAACCAGAGAAAAATGCCCTCATGCTTCAGGCAAGGGCAGGGAAAAAGCAGCCATTTGAAAGAAACACTGAGCATTTTCCATAACGAAGGAATGCTCTCAAGGGAAACTACTTTGCCAGAGCCTTATCTTATCTGAGGGAAGGAGAATTAGGTAAGAAGCATCTGTCTGTGGTCCTGTCTCACCTAAAGGAATGGGGCAGGAGGGGGTGGGGGGTGAGATTAAGAAATGTTTCTGCAGGTCAGAGCCCAGGGACCAGGACCACTAAAAACGTGAAATTCAATCATGCATTGAAAAATGCCTCCCCTAACCAACGCCTTACCATCACATCAATAGGGCTCCAGGATAAGAGCAAATCGCAACTAAGAGAGTGCAAGATAAAACTAAGAAAGAATTCTTGGGAAAACCGAGAACAAGATGGGAAGAAAAAGAAAAAAAGCACCAAGGAAACCAGGGGAAACTAAAATCTCTGGTATCACCAGCTACAACAAACCTTAAACAACCCAATTCCTAACTAAATTACCATGAAACTTCACAACGAAACCTGATTATTTCAGATCCTATTACCAGTTACATCATGTCAGCTTTCAACAACAGCAAAAGAAAAACTACAAGGTATGCTAACAGGCCAAAGTAAACACAGTCTGGGGTGTCTGGATGACTCAGTCCGTTAAGCATCTGACTCTTGACTTTGGCTTAGGTGGTGATCTCATGGTTAAGAGACTGAGCCCTGCATTGCGCTCCACTCTCAGCTTGGGCCTCTTTCTTTCTATTTCTGCCCCTCCCCCACTAGTGCTGAAGACACAAAGCATTCATGAAAACCAGACCATATACCATGTATGACAGCAATTTGGGGATTATCAGATAGGGATTTTTTTTTTTAATTTTTTTTAAGTTTATTTATTTTTGAGACAGAGAGAGACAGAGCATGAACGGGGGAGGGGCAGAGAGAGACGGAGACACAGAATCTGAAACAGGCTCCAGGCTCTGAGCCATCAGCCCAGAGCCCGACGGGGGGCTCGAACTCACGGACCGCCAGATTGTGACCTGAGCTGTAGTCGGACGCCCAACCGACTGAGCCACCCAGGCGCCCCACATAGGGAATTTTAAATAAATATGATTAACATATTAAGGGTGTAAACTGGAAAAGTAGATGGAGAAAGACATACTGGTAAAATCAATCAAAAGAAAGCTGGAGTATCTTTATTAATTTCAGACAAAGCAGACTTTAGAACGAGAGAAAATAGCAAAGATAAAGAGGGGCATTGTATAATGGTAAAAAAATCAACTCTCCAAGAAGACATAACAATTTTTAACATATATCCACATAAAGACAGAGCGCCAAAGTACTTGAAACAAAAACTAATAGAACTGCAAGGGAAAATAGACAAATCCCTTTTTATAGTTGGAGACACCAACTCCCTTCTATTAGTAATTGACAGAACTGGTGGATAGAAAATCAGCAAGCATATAGTTGAAATAAATGAACAGCATCATAATTTAACTGGATTTAATTGATACTTATATAATATTTTATCAAAAAAATAGAAGAATACATATTGTCTTTAAATTCACAAAAATTTTTCACTAACATAGACCACATTCCGGCTTGTAAAACACACCTTATCAAATTTCAAAGAATAAAAATCATACAAAGTATGCTTCCAACCCACAATAAAATTAAACTAAAATCAATAACAAAAGGATAGCTGGAAAATTCTAATTCTAATCTGGAGATTAAACAGCTATATGTGACATGGGTCAAAGAAGAAGCCTGGAAAGAATTTTTACCTTAAAAAAGTAAGAAAGCTGAGCAATATAAACCTCAATCAAGTAGAAGAATAGAAATCATAAAAACAGGAAAACAAAGAGTAAGGAAAAGTCAACAAAAGTGAACAAAAGTAAATGCTGATTCTTTAAAAAGATCAATAACATTTCTAAATCTCTAACAATAACTAAGAAAAAAGTAGAGAAGACACAAATTGCTCATATCAGAAAAGGAGAGATGATCAATACTGATTCTATGGACATCGACCCAAGTGAATTTAGTCAATTAATCTTTGACAAAGGAGAAGAGATAATTAAATGGAGAATAGTCTTTTCAAAAAACTCTGCTGGGGGGCACCTGCGTGGCTCAGTTGTTTAAGTGTCTGACTCTTGATCTCAGCTCAGGTCTTGATCTCAGGGTCATGAGTTCAAGCCCTGCATTGGGCTCTGCGCTGGGCATGGAGCCTACTTAAAAAAAAAAATGCTGCTGGAACAATTGGACATCCATATGCAAAAATAATAATAATAATAATAATAATAATAATAATGAAGACAAAGACCTTATATCTTCTGCAAAAAGTAATTTAAATGGATCATAGGCCTAACTATAAAAATGCAAAATTAGAAAAGTTCTTGAAAATAACAGAAAATGTAGATGACCTTGGCTTTGGTGATGGATTTTTAGATACAACACAAAAAGCACAATCTGTGAGTGAAAAAAATATAAAAGTACAAGTATATTAAAATTAAAATCTTCTGGTCTGTAAAAGGCTCTGTTAAGAGAATAATAAGGCAAGGCACAGACTTGGAGAAAATATTTACAAAATACATATCAGATAAAGATCTTATATCAAAAATACACAAAATCATATTAAAAATAGGCAAAAGATCTGAACGGATACCTCACCAAAGCAGGTGAATTATGAATGAGCTGAATTATGTTCCTTAAAATGTGTGTATTTAAGCCCTATCAGTACCTCAGAATATAACCTGATTTGGAGATAAGGTCTTAAAAATTTTTTTATGTTTATTTACTTTTGAGAGAGAGAGAGGGACGGAGCACGAGTAGGGGAGGGGCAGAGAGAGAGGGAGACACAGAATCCAAAGCAGGTTCCACAATCTGAACTGTCAGCACAGAGCCTGATTCAGGGCTTGAACTCACAAACTGAGATCCTGACCTGTGCTGAAGTTGGAGGCTTAATGACTGAGCCACCCAGGCACCCCTGGAGACAAGGTCTTTAAGAGGTAATTAAGTTAAGTTAAAGTTTTTAGGGTGAGCCCTAACCAAGGTGACTGGTGTCCTTATAAGAAAAGGAGATTTGGATGTAATGTGTACGTGCACAGAGAAAAGACCATGGGGACACAGTGAGAAGGTGGCCTGCAAGCCAAGGAAAGAGGCCGCAGAAGAAATTAAACCTGCCAATACCTTGATTTCAGACTTGTAAGCCTCTAGAACTGTGGAAAATAATTTCTGTTGTCAAAGCCAACCCGTCTGTGATATTTTGTTATGGCAGCCCTGGCAAAGTAATACAATATACAGATGGTAAATAAGCATATGAAAAAGTGCTCAACATTGTATGTCATTAGGGAATTGCCAATTAAAACATTAAAAGATAAGTTAAAATTAAGAGATACCACTACAAAACCATTAGAATGGTAAAATCCAAAACACTGATAGAATCTAATGTTGGCAAGGATGCAGAGAAGCAGGAACTGTCATTGCTAGTGGGAATATAAAGTACAACTCAGGAAGACAGTTGGATAGTTTGTCACCAATCAAAACAATCTTATATGATATAGCAATCATGATCCTAAGTATCTACTCAGCTGAGTTGAAAACGTATGTCCACATAAAAACATGTACAAAAACGTCTCTAGCAGCTTTACTCATAATTGCCCCAAACTGGAAGAAACTGAAATCTTTCTTTTTTAAATTAATTTTTGTTTTGTTTATTTTTCCAGCTTTTTTGAGATATAACTGACATATGACATTTTGTAAGTTTAGGGCATACAATGTGATTTGATACATTTATATATTTCAAAATGATTGCCACCATAGAATTAGCTAACACCTTCACCATGTCACGTAGTTACCATTTCTTTTTGTGGTGAGAACAGTTAAGATTTACTTTCAAATTTCAAGCATATAATACAGTATTATTAACTATAGTAACTTTGCATTACATCTTCAGAACTAATTCATCTTATAACTGAAAGTTTGTGCTTTTTGACTAACACCTCCCCACCCTCTTCCCCACCACAGTTCCTGGTAACCATGACTCTATACCCTCTGTTTTCATGAGTTTGGCTTTTTTAGATTCCACATATAAGTGACATTATGCAGCATTTGTCTTTCTCTGTATGACTTATTTCACTTAGCATAATGCCTTTAAGCTTCATCCATGTTGCCGCAAATGGCAGGATTTCTTTATTTCTCTTGGCTGAATAATGTCCCATTGTATAGAAACGTCTTTAAATAGATGAATGGATTAAAAAAAAAAAAACTGTAGTAGAAACAAGCTATCAAGTCACAAAAAGACATGGGGCAACATTAAATGCATATTGCTAAATGAAACAGGCCAATCTAGATAGAAGCCAACTAGATGACTCCAGATACATGACATTCAAGAAATAGGCAGGACTAAAGATCAGTGATTGCCAGGTTGCAGGAAGGGTGGGGAAGAACAGGTGAATTAGAGATGATTGTGTGTGTGTGTGTGTGTGTGTGTGTACATAAGTTATTTATTTATTTATTTATTTATTTAAAAATTTATGTCCAAGTTAGTTACCATATAATGTAATAACAATTTCAGGATTAGAATCCAGTGATTCCTCCCCTACATAAACACCCAGTGTTTATGCGAACAAGTGTCCTCCTTAATGCCCCTTGCCCATTTAGCTCATCCCCCTTCCTCAAACCCCTCCAGCAACTCTCAGTTTGTTCTCTATATTTAAGAGTCTCTTGTGTTTTTTCTCCCTCCCTGTTTTTATATTATTTTTGCTTCCCTTCCCCTATGTTTTTATGTTTTGTATCTTAAATTCCACATATGAATGAAGTCATATGATATTTGTCTTTCTCTGACTAAGGTTGAAATCATATGCTATGTGGCTTTTTCAGATTGGCCTATTTCACTTAGTAATATGCCTTTAAGCTTCCTTAATGTCTTTTTGTGACTTCATAACTAATTTCTTTTTAGTCTTGAATAATATTTTACTGCTTAGATATACTATAGCTTATTTACCTCTTCACCTACTAAAGAACATGTTGCTTTAAAGTTTCTGCAATTATAAATAAAGTTGTTCTAAACATCCATGTGCTGGTTTTTGTGTGAACATAAGGTTCCAACTCATTTGGGTGAAAACCAAGGAGTGTGGTTGTTGGAACACATGGGAAGAGTATGTTTGGTTGTGTAAGAAGCTGCCAAACTGTCTTCTAAAGTAGTTATGCCATTCTGCATTCTCACCAGTGAAGAATGAGAGTTCCTGTGCTCCACATCTTTGCCAGCATTTGGTGTTGTCAGTGTTTTGGATTTTATCCATTTTAATGGGGGTGTAGTGGTATCTTGTTTTAATTTGAAATTCCATACTGACATATGATGTTGAGCATCTTTTCATATGCTTATTTGCCATATGTATATCTTCCTTGGTGTCTGGTCAGATTTTTTGCCCATTTTTAAATCAGGTTGTTCATTTTCTTATTATTGAGTTTTAAATTTTCTTAGTACATTTGAAGTAACAATTCTTTATCAGATTTGTGTTTTCCAATTATTTTCTCACAGTGTATGGCTAGCCTTCCGATTCTCTTGTCAGTATCTTCCATAGAGCAGAAGTTTTAAATTTTATTTAAGTACAACTTTTGAATTCTTTTTGTTTTAATGGATTGTACCTTTGGTGTAGTACCTAAAATGTTATCAGCCAAGGTCATCTAAATATTCTCCAATATTATCTTTTAGGAGCTGTATAGTTTTGCATTACATTTAGATATACAATCCATTTTGAAATTAATTTTGTGAAGTGTGTATTGTCAGTGTACCAGCAAGGATAGGTGTGTGAGAGTCATTCATGTGCATGAGATCCTAGGAGGACATATTTTAAAAGATTCAGAGACAAAAGAGACAAAAATCTCATGGTAGGAATTGCCCAGGAAGAGGAGAACAATCCACATTTGAATTTTCATTCAACAACAAGGAAAAACTAGAAGGACACCTAAGGAAACAAGTATATGATACTGAGCTCCACAGTGAAATGAGTTTATTTTTACTTTTTTTTTTAATAAAAAAAGATTAGTTTCTTGGACTAGTAACTACCAGAGTGTATGAAATACACAACTGAGCTTTTTGTAAAGTATTTCCAAGTATTCTGTTGACGAAGTTGAGATAAAGGGCAATTGGAAGCTGGGCTAAATGACATGTATTGACCACTAGAAAATGATGATTCCTCAGGCTGCTGGTTACTGGATCAGGATCTGTTTTGGGAGGTCCCACTGGAGGGCTTCAGAGCTCAGTTGTTGGCCTTGTCCTGTTCTACATTTTCATGAATAATTTAGAAACACTCACTTTAAATGCCTCAAATTTGTGAATGATATGATGGAAAAAAGGTTCTGCTTCAGCAGATCAAATTATGGACTGACTAGTCTGGGACAGAGATGAGCATAAGTGAACCAAAGGAAATGAGGGAGAAATGACTCTGTGTTAGCAGAGATTTAAAAAATAAATGACAGTAGAATTTGAAAACAAAAAGTATGGATGTTTAAGGATATGTTTTTTCAAAAACAGGTCAGCTGCTAGTGGATAAAAGATCCCCAAAAGCTGCTTTATCAATGAGTCCCCCACATGCAGGGCTTGGCCTCAACCTTGTCAGAGCCAACTGTGTGGAGAAATCTGCTATCAGGAATTAGAGTCATTCAGTCATACTCACAAAGCTCTCCAGAAATGAATACAAAATGTTCAAGATCAATTTCCATTTATTTATTTATTTATTTATTTATTTATTTATTTAAAGCCAGGGAGGCAGAGAAAGAGGGAGAGGGAAATCTGATGCAAGCTCTGTTCTGTCAGTGTGGACCCCAATTCAGGGCTCCATCTAATGAACTATGAGATCATGACCTGAGCCAAAACCAAGAGTCCAATGCTTAACTGACTGAGCCACCTAGGTGCCCCTCAACTTCCTTATTTTAGAAGAGAAATTTAGTTGCAAGGGGAGTGGATGCTTTGTTTCTTCTTGCCAGTGCTTCAAAACTACCTCAGTACCTCAATGGGCAAACTGAAAAAGCTGCTGATGGTCCCACCTAAACCCTTGAGGGGTTCTGTCCAGGTTCTTGACTTCCACATTAAACAAATTTCATTTGTCTGAGGGCCTCATTGACAATCCATTTTGTCAGTCTCTGGCTCTACCTCATGACTAAGAATCTTCAATGTGATGTTTTAGGAGTTGAGTTGTATGGGCCTTGGGATTTGGACAGGGCCCTTTTTAAGTCTCTCTTTCTTTCCCAATTCTCTTTCTTAGCTATGTTTCAGAAGAGTAAGGCTCCCTATTCATTCAAGAAGTGGTTAAACAATGTCTGATTCCAGACAAGCACCCAGGAAGCCACACTGTAGAGAAGACTCAGGTATCAGATGGAAGATAAAGTGAGAGGCCTGTAAGTCATGCAGTTCAATGAGTCAGGATCTCTATTTCTGGTAACAAGCTACCTGAAACGAGAAGGCCATCAAATCTACCACCAATTATCAGGGAATATAGAGGATACACATAGATGAATAATTGCATGACCTTACAGAGAAACCACTTCTCCAATGGATTGGGGGAAGGGGTGGGTACTTCAGAGACCAGGTTCACCCACAGATCCAAGGAAGGTCTGGAGGAAAAGGGATGGAGGACTCATGTGATAAAAGAATAGTTATATTAAAAAAAGTAATAAGTAGATCTATTTATGTCCTGATTCAAAACATCCAAACTTCATACAAAGATAAAGGGACATCTTTGAGACAATTGGGAAAATTTAAATATGGACTAGGTGTTAGATGAGGTTAAGGACATACTGTTAATTCTGTTAAATGTAATTATGTCATGGTGGTAATATTAAAAAGAAGTCATTATCAGAGACATATTGAGTTCAGTGAAGTCATGGCATGATATGGCATATCCCTAAAATTCTATAGCAAGCAATCTAGCACAAAATTAAACAAATAAAAATGAGGGTGGGTGTTGTTGATGAACTGAGATTAACAAAATACTGATAATTGTTGAAGCTGGAACATGGGTTTATGGGAAATTCATTATACTATTCTATGCTTTTGCTTATTTGAAAGAATAAAATTTTAAAATCTGTCTAGAAAGAAAAGGATTGCTACTGTATTCTATTAACAGACTTCTATGTTTTCAATTATTATATAAATGCTGCTTGTATTTCTTATCTGTGGAATTGAATTCCTACACGATTTCATATTAGAATCAGGCTTGAGAGAACAAGTAAGGAAACCAATAAGGACTGATAGTTTGGAAAAGTCTGTGATAGGGAGAGCCAAGAACTAGTATCTCCTCTGAGGATGGAAATGTTCTCTTTCTTTCCAAAGGCACACAATTGGGTGAGGCTATTAATACACTACTGGGTTAAATTTACTTCACAGAGAAATAGGACATTCTAGAATATCCTCAAATAAATACTGAAGGTCTTAATTGCAACAGTGACCAACAGCAAATCATAAGAAGCATATGGCTGAAAGGAAGTCACAAACAGTTAAATGGGTAGGAAAACACATTTGCTTAAATGGCAATGCAATTTGGAGTTATGTCTTAAGTATTGTACTGTGAAATTTCAATTAGGAGCTAAGTGCTGTGAAATGGGCTGTGCTCAAGGACTTTGGCCAGCCATTAGGTGTGCACTAAACTACACTTTTCAAAGTATGATATAGACAGACAGAAATCAGGGTGAAAATTGATATTTTGTCTGGAGTCTAGCATTTTGATGTCTCTTGAAGGTCTGTGTTTTCCATCATGGGGGATGGGATCGGTGCACCTATTTATAAATGTGCTATATGCAATGCACTAGATGCTTTGTAAAGTGTTGGTCTGGGAGTAAAACAAAAAGTAGGAAAGCTCCCAGAGACGGGGTGCACTTGAGTTCCTTTAATGAAAGAAAAGAAAAAAAGACTTCATTATGGTCCCTTCAGGCAGGTTTATCATTTGAAACACAAACACTGGAAGTGCACAGCTAAGGCATGTGGGTAAAGCACACTGTTTTACTGTAGACAGCAGCAGTCCTAAGGGCAGCCATTCCAGAACTGATTATGATTTTAGATGTAACACCATTAAATGTGTCTTTGGCTCTATCTCCTGGAGTGCTAGAGGGGAAAATGGTTTGGTTTCAAAAATGTTCTTAGAGTTGGTGAATTTAGTTAAGATTATGGATCCATCTCTCTATTTTGGGATCCCAGATCTGATTTCAGGAAAGGATCTAACTTTGCCAGATAATGTTAAGACCATCACAGTCATCTTGCTAGAAAAATCATGAAAGGGTTGTCAAATACCTCCAAGACAATTTTCCATCGATATGCTTGAGCATAAATTTGCCCTCAGGTTCCATGCAGACAACAATAGCAGCCAGTATCTTTTGCCAGGCATTAGAGAGTGTTGGTAAAACAAAGATTAACATATTTGCAGTCTTGTAAGGAAAGAGCACCATGTAGAGGGAAATGTGGGATTTGGAATCTGTTATTTATTTATTTATTTATTTATTTATTTATTTATTTATTGATGATTTATACACTTGCCCAGAGAGTGATACAGCTTTTTTTAAAAAATATATGAAATTTATTGTCAAATTGGTTTCCATACAACACCCAGTGCTCATCCCAAAAGATGCCTTCTTCAATACCCATCACCCACCCTCCCCTCCCTCCCACCCCCCATCAGCCCTCAGTTTGTTCTCATTTTTTAAGAGTCTCTTATGCTTTGGCTCTCTTCCACTGTAACCTCTCTTTATTTTTTTCCTTCCCCTCCCCCATGGGTTCCTGTTAAGTTTCTCAGGATCCACATAAGAGTGAAAACATATGGTATCTGTCTTTCTCTATATGGCTTATTTCAGTTAGCATAACATTCTCCAGTTCTGTCCACGTTGTTACAAAGGGGCCATATTTCATTCTTTCTCATTACCACATAGTACTCCATTGTGTATATAAACCACAATTTCTTTATCCATTCATCAGTTGATGGACATTTAGGCTCTTTCCATAATTTGGCTATTGTTGAGAGTGCTGCTATAAACACTGGAATCTGTTATTTAAACTCAGATCCAATTCTGAGGCTCAAGAGCTGTGTGACCTTATGTTGACTTAAATGTGTCAGAGTAGCTTGGGCTGCTATATTAAAATGCCACAGATTAGGTGGTTTAAACAACAGATATTTATTTTCCACAATTCTGGAGGTTGGGAAGTCCGAGATCAAGGTGCTAGCTGATTATGTTCCTGGTGAAGATTATATTGTTGTATGTATCCTCATTTGGTGGAACGATAAAGGGCTCTGGTCTCTTCCTCTGCTTATAAGGACTCTAATCCATCATGGGGACTCCACTCCCATGACCTCACTACCTCCTAAAGTTTCCACCTCCAAATCTTATCATACTGAGAGGTAGGGTTTCTACATATGAATTTTGGGTGGACACAAACTTTCAGTCCATTTCAGTCACTCTTAACTTCAATTTTTAATGGGAGAATTAAGAACTACTTTATTACATTTGATGAAAATTAAATTCAATAATAAATACTAGGATCTTTCTAAGGGAATACTTAATGCAAAGACAGATATTATATCATCAGGAAACCACAACACCATGTACTATATAGTAGCAACTTAAATATGGTACAATGAGAAGGAGGGTAGCAGCAATTTTCTGCTCCAATGGGGCCAAGGCATGGGTAGAGTGAGGCAGTGTGCAGCAGCTCTGTAGGAGTTCATCTGGGGAAGCCAGCTGAAGCTGCATATCTCATGCCTGTCAATGAGCAGTGTGGCCTCAGAGAGTGACTTCACTTCTTGGATCTGTAGCTTCCTCATCTGTACCTACACATACAATACGAATTTAGACTTTAAAAGTGTTTTACTTAAGATTTAATAGTAGTTCATTAACATGATTCATGTGTCAAAAATATGGAAAGGGGGTCTGAGAGTCTCCCCTTGGCTGTTCCCATTTCCTCAATCCACTAGTTTTTCCTTTCAGAGACGCTTGTTTTATTTTGTTTTCCTTGTTTGTGCTTGTTTTTGTATTTATAAGCCACGTACTCTTTTTTATTCCTCTAATTTAAACAAAATGGTTGCATAGAACTTATGCTGTTTTACAACTTGCTTTCTTCACTTAATATGCTTTGTGAGAATATTTTAAATTGCTGAAAGCTGGTCTCAGATCTCCCTCTTTAAAGACTGAATTATGAAGTTTTCTAAAAGTTCTGATCATAAGCTGGTTTCATGTCACAAAACCCAGGATGAATCCCATTGTAACACTCTTCACCGTGCACACTGGCAGTCACCACCTGTTTGCTGTGGGTTATCATTCATATGCCATAGATGGTTTTCTGATGCCCGCTGTCTGTTCCTCATCCATCTCTTGTGCTCCAGCCCAGGGAACTTTCACTGCTTCAGTGTGGCTTGGGTGTGTCATGCCTGGTGGTTCCCCATGCAACCCCACACTTTGAAGAACACAGTCACATGTGCATGGCATGTACCATGCTGGGGGCTTCTAGTCAGACTATTTGAGAACAACTACCTCCCAGAGTGACCTAAAACAGATCACCACAACAGTGTGTTGTTCTCTCAGGTCTCCCCAAACAGAATTCCCCATGGTACTCTGTATTGATCTTTAAGGCAGCATGGCCGGAGGTAGTCATTGTGACTTGTCATGACTGCATTTGTAAAGTTCATGTAGGTGGTTCTTCCCTATCTTGGCTCTGGGAAGGTGATGACAGTGGGAAGCAAACCCATCTTCCAAAGGTCTTCTTGGGATCAGGTGACTTGCTGCCAGAAAACAAGCTCCCAAACTCCTCTGAGGGATGCTCTGCAGAGACAGACCTCAAAGTACTTTGGCTCCTTGGAGGTCTCATTCAGGACCCTCAGAAGACTCACACAACGTAAGGTGTGTGATGATGGCAAAACAACACAAAAATCAGTCAACATCTTCTAACAACAAATACAATATCTTATTGAAATGTGACTAAAGAGATGTAGTAATGTTTAGCCTGCCCTAAATACTGCCTGGTCATGTGAAAGAATCTTCCACTCTTCTGTAACCACTAAGTTAGGGAGATCTTCAATATGGCCAGCGATAGGCCTTATTTTTCATATTTCTGAGTTACTGAATATACTTCTTAGTCATCTGTAGGAAAACTTCTGTAGTATAAGCCATTTAAGACTACATTATGTATCCAAACCTATCCCCAGATTTGGATTACTCTTTCTGCAAGAACATATGTGAAACAACACAATGTTGAGTTAATCTTGTGTCCACTTCATGGTCTATCAGGGGCTTTACACATGCTGGATGCTCAATAATTGCTTTTTGAATGAATTAATGAGTGAATGAATAAATGAACAAATAACTACCTGTACCCTGTCCACCCTGCCAGTCACCATGGAAGCAGAAGTTTCTAGAGAAAGTGAGGGCAGTCCCTGTCTGATTTGGGCAGTCTCCCAAGATTTCCTCCCATTTACTGCATCCAGGGATTCTACTTCTCAGGGACCCAGCTTAGACTTAAATATCCCAGGGGGAGGGGCAAGGGCTAAAAGGACATTCTTTCTATACCTATTGAACATGAAGAAATGATGCTTTATTTTTCTACAATTTGGTTTTATAAAACAGACGACATTCCTTACTGAAGATGGTGTGCAGTGTTTATAATGTTCTAGGAGATTAATTTGTTTTTACAAAGTGGAAGTCAGACAAAAGAAAGGAAAATCTAACTGCAAGCAAATGCTAAAGATCACACAAAGCATGCTGTAATCTTTGATACAAATAAATAGTAACACAGACCATAAACACATCCCTAGCCTTGAAAATCCATTAGGGAGACATTGCCTATGGCAACCAGAAGACCCTACTCCTTAATAACTGGACCTTTTATCATGTGTTTCTATGGCGACAGAATCTCTCCCATCTAAACACACCGTTGTTCCCAGGAGGAGCTGATGAACAAAAGCTGCAAGGAGATTATTGGAGGAAAACAAAAGTTCCTTCCTCCTCTTTCCTTCTTTTCTCTCAAACCTCAATTTACTCAGAGTGGAGATGGGAATAAGTTGAAATGGAAACATCCCTTGAATTGCAAATCATAGTTTACTATGATTTTTGTTAATCTTTTAATTTGAAATTCTGTCTTTATAATGTCAGTCATCACAATTTCATGACAGGTTTCTAAGGGAAACAATGGCTGCTTAGGAAAACAAATTTGGGTTTTGCTTGTGGCTATAGGAGGAGGTTCTGAGCAAGGGTGACTGTGCTGGTTCATTCTTTCTGTTCAACCTAGGGCAGGCATGCCACATTATTGCTGAAACCTGCCATTCAGAACCCCTCCTCTCACCCCCTGCTGCCAAGGCCTGACCCAAGATGAGCATGCTTTGGCTCTATACCTGTTTTGGTTGCTTGAGAGTGAAAATTTTCACAATGGACGTTTTGAACATCCTTGAAACATCCCAGTGAGAAATGCACTCCCTCCACTCAGTGAAGTGCAATGCTTGAAGGCCTGCCTTAGACATGGCCCATTTGTAAAAAGAAAGAGACATTTTGTGTTATAACTATAGAAACATAATATTTGGAAGCTAGAAGTGTCTTTTGAAATCATTTGGTCAAACTTTGTAATTTTCAGATAAATTCACAAAACTGGAAAGCTTAGTGTACTTGTACATAGTTGCACAGTTAGCTCATGGTATATGGGTATATTAAAAACAGTGTGTTGGTCTAATAGTAATGGACACAACAAATGGGCTATGTGAAGATTGACTGTATAAGCATAATATTTATTGGTACGGTAGGACTTCTTATTTAATAACATTTTGAAATAATAAAAACACCCTCTTGATTGACCTGTTAATTAGTGAAGTAGAACTGGCATATGTTAATCAATTAAAATTAATTAACAATATATTCTAAAATAAATTGGTATTTAGTTTGTGCCCAATGCTTTGTTGGTATAGAGGGAATAGAGATCCAGTACACAATGTTCTAAAGGAGTTTACACTGCCTTTGGGGAAACATATGCTGGGCACTGTGACAAATGTTAGCATAGGAGAAAGCCAATTATGGGTCAGGGCAAAGTAAGGCGTAAATCTGGGAGAAAATCGCTCCTGATTTGAGTCTTGAAAACATAGGTACACTCAAGGTGGGAGAGAATATTCCTAGCACAAGCCTGAAATCTAGTGAAGTGTCCAGGTATGCAGAGCCCTAAGAAATGAGGCTGGTCTGGAAGCCATGAGAAAGTCAGGAAAAGCCTTGTGTTGAATTCTAACCTCAGACTGTTACACAGGAAACACAGGAGTTATTACTTAAACAATTTTCTTCTGTAGATGAAGCAATCTGTTTTGAATTCCAAACAGGTCCTTGTGATTGCTGGTTGGAAAAGCGATTGTAAGTAGAAAGGAGTAAAAAGGAAGACAGCCTAAATTAGGAGGACGTTTATTCATTAGTTTATAGTTCATTTCTTTGCTCTTCAGTCATTTGTTCATTCAACTAATGCATATTTTTTAAGGGTGTTAGTAAAGTTACAGGCTTTGGGGATTCAGCAACAAAATAGCCAGAATGCACTGGCTTTAAGGAGCTTATATGCTAGACAGATATGCTAGATAGCAGGGCTGGTAAAACAATGCAGTCCTGACATAGTGTCTTTGGGTGGTCCTAACATCTATGGAGAAGAATGGAGGGGTAGTGGGGGCAGGCCAAGAACAGTTGCCCTAATAGCCATTACACTCATTGGAGGTGACTTCAAAGTCCTGGCCTCATGGGGACCACTATGTATAGATGAAAAGATGGGTCTCACTGATCTCAACATCATTGCAAGGGAGAGAGCAGCTCTTGCAAATTGTGACTTTGTGGGGGAAGGTTCAATCTTATGAGGAGCCCCTGGTCTGGGGCTGCCCTTGATTCAGCAGGAGAGAGTACAGGAACCAGGGCAGGGCCAGTGGAGAGGAAGGAGGTAGGATTTGAGAGGAGTTAGGGCATTAAGAGGGACAGGGCTTGAAGCAGTGGAATATGGAGAGCAGGGGGCATCTCTGATTATAGAGCTGGAATGTAGAAGTCAGTTGGGGGACTTCTGCTTGGACTTGCTGAGCTTGGATTCCTGTGGGTCACCTGACCAATCAGCTGAGTTTAACACAAATCTCTGTATGGAATTCTAAGCGCTTCATGTGGCACCTTGGCATCCTTGAAAGAATCCTTCAGATAGGAATAGTATGGTTCCTTCCTCTCATAGGAAAGCCATAGTGCAGGGAGATCAAAGTGGTAAAACTGGATTAGAACCTGTGATTTCTGGATTAGAAACTAAGACTTTGGGGTGGCACTGATGCAGGACAGCTTGCAGTAACACCCCAAAGGAGGAACGGAGTCTCACAGGCAGCTTGGCGAGCTGGTGGTAGTATCAGAGTTATTGGAGAATGTGGAGGGGAAGGGGGACAGTGGAAATGAGCACTCATGATGCCCCAGCCCTGCCCTCTCTCCCACCATGCCCTCTGTGGCTGGGTCCTTCACACCCCCAACCTGGAGACCAAATGCTTGGGAGATTCCAGGTGTCCCCATGGAGGCTGATGTCTTCGGTCTGAAGAGGGAGGGGCAGAGAGTTTTAAAAGCTCCCCAGGTAATTCTAAGGGGAAGCCAGGATTGAATGAGAAATCAGGTCCTCAGGGTTTCTGGAGCCCAATGCCCAAGACAGCTCAGAGCAGGAGACCTGGAACAGGCAGGGAGATGATGAGCTGTGTTCCTGAATGCACTTTGGTATACCATCTATATGCTATTACAAATGGAAATGCAATCACTGGATGTTCCCTAGATTTGATGGTGCCCTGGATTTTGCAAAGAGAATTTCCCTGAGAAAATGGCAATGTGTGTCTTCTTACACCACAAACACCTCACTGGTTCATGACTTAAACCCCCTCCTTTAGGGCACTCTTGGGCTCTAAGGTGACAGGTCAGCCAGTCCTACCACTCCCAATTATCACTGCACCTTCCTCCCTCTATCCTTGTTGGGAAGCTGTTGCTAGCTTCGTGTCTGCTCCATAAGTCACTGCGTTATGCAAATTGAAAAATCTGCCTGTGGCTCCGTGAGGAGAAATCACCCACAAATGTGGATTTCCATGGAAACCAAACGCAAAATGCAATAGGAAGGAAAGAAAGGGGAAATTAGACCTGCAGCTTCGTTTTCATCAGCATCACTGTTTCTCATTATCACCCCTGCCCCATTTCTTTTAATGTGTGAACTTTTAGACCAGAATGATTTCTCTTTTTTTTTTTTTTCTTTTTTCCTGGTGGGGCTCTAGAGTTCACTTTATTCAGTCTAGAAAAGGATGATTTATTTAAAGAACTTATCTTTGTGAAAAGCTATTATATGGAGAATGGTGGCCATTTTCTCATTATTATTAAAGAAAGGCAAGAAAAGTAACCTTCAACCCAGGAGAAGAGATATAGAGAAGCTTTAAAGGACAACTTTCCAATTGGTAGGAGTATAAAATACTAGATAGGGATTATAGAGAGGACTGAGAATGTTTTTCTGGGAACTCCTTTAATTGTAAGATAGTGTGCTAGTCTGTTAGGGCTATGTAACAAAGTACTATACAGACTGGGAGACTTAAACAACAGAAATTTAGGTATTCACAATCCTGGAGGCTGGATTTGTGAGATCAAGGTGTTGACAGGTTAGTTTCTTCTGAGGTGTCTCTACTTGGCTTGCAGACACCTATTTTCTCCCTGTGTCCTCACATGTGGTCTTTGTGCATGTACATCTTATGTTCAAGTCTCCATGGCCATCCCTTAGTCTGTGTTGTGTGCATATAAATTTCCTCTTCTTATAAGGACACCTGTCAGTTTTGGGGTACTTAGGTGGCTCATTTGGTTGAGTACCTGACTCTTGATTTCAGTGAGGTCATGGTTTGGGTTTGTGTGCTCAAGACCCACATTGGGCTCCATGCTGACAGTGCAGAACCTGTTTGGAATTCTCTCTCCTCTCTCTGCCCCTCCCCCCCTCACACACACACACTCCATCTCTCAAAATAAAACAAACAAACAAACAAACAAACAAAAAGGACACCTGTCAGTTTGGATTAAGGCCTAGCCACCCTCATTTTAGCTTAATCCTCTCTTAAAAGGCCCAACCTCCAAACACAGTCACATACCGAGGCACTGAGAGTTAGGGTTTCAATATTTGAATTTTTAGGGGACATAATTCAATCCATAACAGATAGATTTCATTTTGAGAACATGATTTAGAATCTAGTAGTGAGAGTTGCAGGAAATCTTTCTTAGAAATATGGCCTCAAAGCTTGATTTTACAGACAGATCATTGAAGCCCAGGGCAAGTGACTCAGTGTAGTCCACCCAATGGGGAGGGGTGAGTGAGAGCTCTGCAGACCCCATCTCCCAGCTCTGTTATATGATGTTTTAGATTACATGGAACTCTCTAGAAGAACATGCTTACATCAGTGCAAGGCAATATTTTTCTGCCTCTGACACAGGCTACATGTGACAACTTGGCAAATAAATGCTTTTGTGAGTGAGTGATCATGTAGTCCTCTCAGAACAAGGATAGGAGGCATGATTCTATGTGGATCAATGGCCCTACACAGGATGCACAGGATGTGATTCTTCAGATCAACTTTGGAACATCATCCCCCAAATCCTGCTGCCTGTGATCTGGTAAAGGTCATTCTTGGGGCCTCCTTGCCTCAGCTCACCCTCTAAGGGCTTTGATAAAAGAGATGATAAAGGAGAGAACCAGAACTTCTTCCAGTATGGAACCAGCTGCAAAAGCCTGCACTCACTAAGTCACCGGAAATTGGGATGGTAGCTCCCTAGCACTAAGATGCAAAAGGATTGCTGCAAGGCTTTTTAAAAATGCAGTCCTGTTCAAGAACTTCTGACGCATTCTGGGTTATGGTTCAGGACTAACTCTAACAAGCACCCAGGGTTGAATCTGAATTAGATTATCCTGTGGTCACACCTGAAATAACAATGATTTAGACCCTCACTGTTCAGAGTGTGGTCCATGGACAAGCAAGTGCAGCATAATCTGGAAGCTGTGAGAAACTCAGAATCTTAGCCCCACCCTAGAGTGACTGAATGAGAACCTGAATTTTCATTCAAGTTTAAGAAGCTCTGCTTTATCAGACATATCCATGTGGTCTGATGGTCTACTTTCGTGATGGTGGGATTGTTCAAATCATTGCATAACAGGATGTTTCAAAGATGCCGAAATGCTTTAGAAATTATCATTAGATACCCTGAGAAAGTTACTATCAAGAATTGCAAAGGATAAGAGATTTTATATTAGTTTTAGGTTAATAAATTAGCCTTCCACCATGTCCTATTTCCTGGCAAAAGATGATTCCTGGGTCAGAAACAAGTACAGTAGGCAGCCTGAGCTTCTGGTGCATGTGTGTTCCACTTGCCCCTGTGGACAGTGCGGACAGTGAGTTTGTATCATAGTTGAGGAAACCTGAGCTTACAAAGGAGACATCATCTTTATTATCCTGGTCAGAAAATAAATCTACCTTCTGCCTCAAAGAGAGACAATATCTCTATCTTCTGAAGTTGTTCGCTATAAAAATACCCTTGACATGAGAGTATGGAACAAAAACTAACTTAAGACATGCAGAAAAACCATTAAGAATTCTCTCCCAATAGGTACTGTCTTGAAAGTCCCCTGTTCATCTAGTATCTCTTTCAATATCCTTGCTTACAGAGAAGCTCAGATATGCTAAGGTTTATAGTAAACAAATAGAAAATTAGTTAATAGGACTTAAATCAGACCTATTTTGAGTCTTTTTTAAAAAAAATTAACGTTTATTATTATTTTTTTTTTTGAGACAGAGACAGACAGAGCATGAACAGGAGAGGGTCAGAGTGAGGGAGACACAGAATCTGAAACAAGCTCCAGGCTCTATGCTGTCAGCACAGAGCCCGACGCGGGACTTGAACTCACGGACCGCGAGATCATGACCTGAGCCAAAGTCGGCCGCTTAACGGACTGAGCCAGCCAAGCGCCCAAGACCTATTTTGAGTCTTAAGGAAACTTTGGAGGTAAGCAATGCATATATTTGAAGGTTGTAATTTCCATCTTGCACATTCTACAATACAGATCTGTTAGAATTTATTTTTACAGAAAGGTAGTGGGTGAGTCAAAACCTGTTCAGATTCCTTTGTCAGCTTAATCATGAGATTAGTTACTTAAAATAATAGAAATTAAAATATTAATAATAGATAATATGATTCTATTTTTAGTACTTTACAGTTATTAATGCGTTTCACATTCATTATTTACTTTAATTCTTAAAACCTGATAGCTTTTTTTTTTTTTTTTTTTGTAGTGAAGAAGACACTCAGAGAGACTAAGTAACTTGTTGGAAGTCATAGCTACTTCAGTATAGCCAGATCTCACATCCAGGGGTTGAGACTTTCTAGTAGGGAAATTGTAGCTAACACATTTATTCAGCTAAGGAAAAAAAATGGAACTAGATTTATGCTTACAAATAAAAATCAATACCACTAATCTTACCAGGAAAGAGAATAACCAAAAAGTACATATGAATTAATTGTTTCCCTTCTACAGCCATTTTTGTGACAACTTAGCACTTTCCAGGGAACATATTTTTTTCAACATGCAGAATCATTAACAAGATTTAGTTCTCATGGCATCTGTTCCCCTGGAATCAGGAATCTTGATGGAAAGGGAATCCAGGTGAGTGTTGTTATATTAGAAACCTATCTCTAAATCTATTAAAGAATGCTTCTGAAATACTATAAAAGAGCCTATTGTGTGGTATGACTTTAACTGCTATAAAGCTTATATACAGGAAGCCTTTATCTAATCAACCACACTGCATAATCACAGGCTTAGTAAATCATATTTAGGAGCAGACTTAAAGCAATTTGTTAATGTGTCTACACATTATTCTGTCATCATTAATGCTGTCTTTCTCCCATTGTCATTTATCATAGCATAGGGATGGGCTTATCCTATGGTTTTCTACCTATGTAGATATTTTTCTATCATCTATCTATCTATCATCATCTATCTATTTATTGTACCACACTTTCTCTACCCTCTTTATTTTTCCCTTCCCTTCCTACCTCTCTTCCCCTCCTTTCCTCTCCCTCTTTCTTCTCTCTTTCCTTCTTATCCCTTGACAGGCATCACAGTAGGTAATAACAAAACAGTGCCTGCTTTCTAGGGTCTTCTAGTCATTAGATTCACACACAGATTCTTGGTACAGCTTCTGGACCCTGGCATGTCCCATCTTTAATGTTAAAATAATTTGCGAAGGCCAACAAATGATACTTTTTATTCAGAACTTCTTGTTTGTAGTCACTAGATTTGCTTTTGCCCTGATGTCTTGTTCTTAACATCTTTTCAACTATGTGGTCAAATAATAAAACTCCTTGGAAACCGAAGAATATAGAATCAGTATTGCTGGCTTGAGATTTAGACCTACATCAGAAAGAGGGCTGCCCCAGTGAAGGTGCCTTTGTTAGTCAGTAAAAGAGGAAAGACTAAACAGATAGGCAGTAGTTTGTGACTAGCACAACTGAGTCAACATTTTGGTGGTGACTATCATTTTAGAGGTACCTTTGATAGTTGTGTCACTGCCACAAAGCTGCAACATGTGTGGGGAGGAGGAAAGCAAGCAGATAGGAGAAAGGGCACAGGAAGGCCAGCACTGTGTAGATGGTGCTTAGGTGTAACCAATTTTCTGAGAGGGTATTGACCCGTTTCTGTGGTTCAGCTCATATGCAACACAGTAGGCCCCAGGTTGGAGCTATTTTAATGTGTACAGCTTCCTTCAATCCCAGCTCCTCACCTCCCCACTCCTCCAAGCTCTGCTGGCTGCCAGAGCTTTTGGAAAGAGGAGCATGAAACTAATGAGACAGCTTCCTGCATTGTGGGGTGGAAGGGCATACATTGACCCCTGTTTCTTCAACAGGGAAAGAAAGAAGCACAGCAGCATATCCCACACCCTCATGGACAGGACTTCCCTGAGACACACTTTATCTGGAGCAGCATTTCTACAGTTTTGATATGTGCTTGAAAGGATGGGGACCTGGTGAAAATGCAAATTCTGTTTCAGTAGGTCTGGATGGTGCTTGAGAATCTGAATTTATTACAGGCTTCCAGGTGATGCTGATGCTGTCAGTACATGGACTGCACTTTAATAGTGAGGGCTAGAGAATCGTTACCTTTAATACTCAAGATTTGTATTTTTAATTTACTTAAATTAATTATTTATTATTTTTTAAATGTTTATTTATTTTGAAAGAAAGAGACAGAGAGAGAGAGAGAGAGAGATATCACACATGAGCAGTGAGAGAGGCAGAGAGTTAGGAGAGAGAATCTCAAGCAGGCTCAGTGCTGTCAGCACAGAGCCTGACATGGGCTTGATCTCATGAACCTTGAGATCATGCCCTGAGCTGAAATCAAGAGTCAGATGCATAACTGACTGAGCCACCCAGGTGCCCTGTAATTATTTATTTATTTTGACAGAGGGAGAGCATGAGTTGGGGGGAGGGGCATAAAGAAAAGGAGAGGGAGAGGGAGAGGGAGAGAGAATGTTAAGCAAGCTCCACAGCCAGTGTGGAGCCTGATTCCAGGCCTATCTCATGACCTTGAGATCATGACCTGAGTGAAAATCAAGAGTTTGATGCTTAACCAACTGAGCCACCCAGGTGGCCCTGTATTTTTAATTTTAAAAAGAGCTTTATTGAGTTATAATTGACATGCAACAAACCACATATTCAAGGAATACAATTTCATAAATTTTGACATCTGTATATACCTGTGAAACCATCTCCACAATTAAGATAGCAACATTATCTCCAAATTTCTTTATACTCCATTGCACTCCTTCCCATTTGTCTCCAATCTGCCCTGGCAGTCATCATCTGCCCTGTCACTATAATTCATTTTTAATTTCTAGAATTTTATATAAATGGAATCAGATTATATCCTCTTTTTTTTTTCTTTTGGTTTGACCTCTTTCATTGAGTATAATTATTTTGACATTCATTTATGTCATGGCATGAATAAATAGTTCATTCATCTTTTCTGCTGATGGACATTTGGGTTGTTTGCAGCATTTGGTTAAAACCACTTCGAAACTTCATGTACACGTTTATGTGGATGTACACTCTCAGTCCTCTTAGGTAAATACCACCTAGGAGTAGAAAGGAATTGTATGGTAGGTGAGTTTTTAACCTTTTAATGAACTACTGAACAGTTTTCCAAAAATAATTTCGTATCTATCAGCACTGTATGAGAGTTTTAGTTCCTCTTAATCCTTACTAGCATTTGTTATGGTCACTGTTTTTAAGTTTCCTCTTTCTAGTAAGTGTGTGAGATGGTGTTTCATGGTGGCTTTTAAAATTAAATTTGCATTAATTTTCATGTCCTAATTTACCAGGCATTTGTGTTCCTTCGTACAGTGCATGTTCAAATATTTGGCACATTTAAGAAAATTGGGTTGTTTTTTTCTTATTTAGTTTTGATAATTCTTTATATATTCTAGATACAAGTCCTTTATCAGATATATGATCTCTGCAGATATTTTTTCTCAGTCTGTGACTTGTCTTTTGATGGGCACAATTGCTAATTTTGATAGAGTCCAATTTATTCATTTAAAAAAAATGGATTGTCCTTTTGGTAGCATACATATGTGACTACAAAGATTTTTCTTGTATGTATCCTTCTAGAAGTTTATAATAGTAGGTTTTACATTATGACCGATTTCGAGTTATTTTTTATATAGAAGATATATCTTTGTAAAAATGCTGTCCTTTCTGTGCTGATTGCCTTTGTACCTGTCAAAAATCTGTCAGTTATGTGTGGGTATATAATTGGATTCTTTATTCTGTTCTTTTGATTCAATTTTCTCTCTTTATGATAATATCATACTATCTTGATTACTGTGGTTTGGTAATAAGTCTTGAAATCAAGTTTAGTCCCCCACCTTGTTTCTCTTTCAAAGTACTGTTGCATTTATCAAAAGTTATACATGGATTTTTTTGACTGCATAGAGAGGATAAGAGTGTTGGCATCCCTAATCCCCTTGTTGTTCAAGGGTCAACTGTAGTTTAGGCAGTCCCAGGTCCTCTGCATTTCCATGTGCATATTAGAATCAGTTTGCCAGTGTCTATGAAAAAAATCTGTTGAAATTCTGAATGGAAGTGCATTGGATCTGTAGATCAATTTAGGGACAGTAGGGATATTAACAGTACTGAATCTTCTAACCCATAAGTAAGACACATCTCTCCATATATTTAGGTCTCTCATTCTCCTCAGAAAAGATTGAGATAAACTTTAATCTCTTGAAGTTTGTAACTTTTATTTTAATTTTTGTTGCTGTTTCATAAAGGAAAAGGACAGAAATAAACTCACATACCATTATTCCTGGAGCCAAAATCCTGACCCTCCTTCTTCAAAGTCATCTCCTTGGCTTCCTTGGAAGAAATAATTTCAATCCTTCTTTCAGTCACTGTTTACCCATCAGAGAAGTAGGTTTTTTCTTTAGTCCACAGAAATGTCATAGGTTTGATTATTTTTCATAATTATTCTAAAAATCCAAGGTGTCATTTTCTTTTTGCTTTTATCTGTGAATTGTAATTTTAGTATTTGGAATATTACTCTATTTTATTTTATCATTAAGTTGGCAATAATGGTAGCTGATTATACAAATGCTCTATAATTAAAGAACAAAGCAAAAGCATCAGTTTAAAGAAATACATTCTGTATCATCAGCAGCCCATTAAAATCCACTGAGTATTTTAAGACATAATAACACTTTTAATTAAGTTACAATGGACTTTTCTACTATAATGAATTTAAACTCTTAGATATACATTAAAGTCTTGCTAAGCAAATCAATTAAAACTACAGAAGTCAGGAAATGATACCCTGGCATTAATAACACTTTATATTACGAAATGACTAGGTTGAGGAGAAGTAGAATTTTTCATTCTATTTCACAGTTAATGTAACTAGCTGCATTTTGCCGTAAAGGGACCGGTTCAGGTATCAAAAGACCTGGGCTTGGAACCCACCTCTGCTTCCTGCAAGCTATTTACCAGGCTAGGACTGACAGTTAGTGGATAGAGTGCTGCCTGGCCCTTTCCTTAGACAGAATACAGCCGACAGCACAGGTTCAGAGTCAATCTCATCCTCAGATATTTATTTTCTGTGTTGCCTTGGGTAAGTTGCATACATGTATAATCTTTGGTTTGTTCATCTATAAAATAAGGGTAAAGGGGCGCCTGGGTGGCGCAGTCGGTTAAGCGTCCGACTTCGCTCAGGTCACGATCTCACGGTCCGTGAGTTTGAGCCCCGCATCAGGCTCTGTGCTGACAGCTCAGAGCCTGGAACCTGCTTCAGATTCTGTGTCTCCCTCTCTCTCTGGCCCTCCCCCCGTTCATGCTCTGTCTCTCTCTGTCTCAAAAATAAATAAATGTTAAAAAATAAAATAAAATAAGGGTAAAAATAACAGCTATTACACAGGGTTATTGTAAAGGTTGGAATACAGAATGCAAGTAATATGTTTAATATGATACCTGGACAAAAATAATTTTCTTTCTTTCTTTCTTTCTTTCTTTCTTTCTTTCTTTCTTTCTTTCTTTTTCTTCTTCTTCTTCTTCTTCTTCTTCTTCTTCTTCTTCTTCTTCACATACTTTCCTCTTAGAACATTGTTATGGAGAACCAGGATTCTTCTCTTTTTTTCCCCCCTATAAATTATGATATTTTGGGGAAAGTGTGTGAGAAATTCTCTGTAGACTCTAAAAGTTGACTTTCTGGTACAACTATGATTTTTTTTTATCGTTAGAATCCCTTAAACTTCTGTACTAATTCTTTACATAAGCTGTTTTCAGATTATATTCCATTTTCCAGAATTTAGCAGGGAATGGGCAAGGAAGCCAAACTCAGAGATCATTTATTCAGCATCAAAAGAGTCCTACTATAATTTTATTTAAAAAAAAGATAGTGGATAAAATATTTTCAAAGTATTTATGATTTTATTTCTTAGTGCTAATCTATGCTACTATGGGCAAATAAGATTTGTCTCTGCTGTGCATTATGTTCTTAGTTCAACTAAAAGTTCAAGTAAACAATTCAAGTATAATTGTGGGTACTATCAGGTGTGGGCAAGAAAAGATACTTGAGTGTTCCTCCTTCCCCATTTAGATAGCATAATAAACCAAAGAAATACCAGAAGGGACAGAGAGATATTCTTTTATTAATAAGATAATTATTAATGAGTATAATAGCAGTCATTAATTTTCAAAGATGGGTCAAAACATGTTTTAATTCCTCATCATTTAGTATGTGCAACACAAGAATTCATCTATCTAATGTAAAGAACAGCTTTTCTTTCTGGAAGATATTTGGGTCCTGTTGATGCACATTTGGCCCAACTGCATGCACCTCCAAGGCATGGATTTACCTAGTCACAGGCCATAGGCTCTTCAGGGTCACTATTCACATGTTCCTGCTCTGTCCCAGATCCCTACCTGTATCCTTCCCTGACCAATGTCACAGAGTATCCCAGGATGGAAAGCTCTTTATAAACAATGACAAGTGGAACTAGCAAATGCCAATCAGATTTTCCTTCTTTGAATTGGACAGAAAAATATGGAGGGAGGGTTCAGTCAGTTTCAGGAGAAGGTGCTGAAATGAAGGAGCAAGAGTAGCCATGGGAGACCATGAGGGATCTGGGAATTTGAGTCAGCAGAAATTGCATGAAAACGAACGCTGTTTAGGGAACAGGTGAGGTGTGCAGTTGGGAGAAATAGGAGTGTTATAGAGATGGGGAAATTGAGTGATCATAGAGACTGAAGATGGCCACATCCTACTGCTGCCTTGAGTCCTTAGTGACCTACAGCCGAGATTTCTGGCACAATTGTGGCTTTTAGCTTTGTGCAAGGCCCATCTACACACTGTTCCTGAGTTCCTATGAGATTCTGCCTTCTTTCCACACATCCTGATCATCAAGGCCCCATCATTGGAAATAGACTGAAAACAATTTCCTTCTCTGTTACCCAAATGGCCTAAATAATATAACAGCCATACTTCCATACAAGAGTCAGAATTGTCAAAGAGAAGACCCCCCCCCCCCCCGACTCCAGTGTAGCTCAAATGGCTTCATTGGATACTAGAATGTTCTTTCATGTTGTGTTTTGGGTTGAGTTCAATCTGGTTCCCTGGGGGGAACCTGCTGGTTTTGGCTCCTGAAGCTTTTCTGGGAAGAAATTACACATTTGCCTATGTCTAAAATTGCAAATTTTCACACAGACTCTTTTTTTTTTTTTAACCAGAACATTTATTGTGTGACTAATCATTGAAATTTTTAAGATGAACTGGATGCTGCAACAGCTACCCTCTTGGGTTTAGGTGCTGTTCCTTCACAGAATCCATGCACTTTCTCTCCTGCTTGACAGGATAACCACATTTGCCACAGGTCAACTTCTGAAGGTGGTAGGTCTAGAGCCACAGCAGTGGCCCAACATGTGTGTCTTATTGCAATGCTTTCCAAATGATGTCATTCCTTTCGTCATCTTGTTTCCATGGCGGAAATTAAAGAGCCAGAGACTCATCTTCATAGCCTTCCTTTCATGGGCAGGAAGTAGTGTAGGTATAAAAACTGTTTTACAATGGACACAACATAGGCAGTCCTTGCTCTGCATGATAGTACAGGACTGTAAAAATGGCCATGCAAGCTGAAACTATGCAAAGTGGAACACTCAAAGGGACTTTTCTGAAACCTTATAAAATCTTTTTGAGGGGTGCTTGGGTGGCTCAGTCGGTTGAGCATCTAACTTATGATTTTGGCTCAGGTCATGATCTCAGGGTTGTGGGATGGAACCCTGTGTCAAGCGCCACGCTGAGCATGGAGCCAGCTGAAGATACTCTCTTGCTCCCTCTGCCTTTCTCCCCTACTCTCTCTCTCTCTAAAACAAAAAAAAAAAATTTCTTAAGGGTGCCTGGATGGTTCAGTCAGTTAAGTGTCCAATTTCAGCTCAGGTCATGATCTCATGGTTTGTGAGTTTGAGCCCCACGTGGGGCTGTGTTGACAGCTCAGAGCCTGGAGCCTGCTTCAGATTATGTGTCCCCCCCCTCTCTCTGACCCTCCCCTGCTAGCACTCTCTCTCAAAAATAAACATTAAAAATTTTTTTAAAAATTCTTCTTAAACATCAAAATTTGTTGAAACATTAAAATATTACACATTTAAGCATTATGATTTTAAGCGTAATCCAAATGTAAAAATTTAATTTAATGTAATAAAACATTGCATTTTTAATTTCTTAATTAAAAATTGTAATATAAATTAAAAATTGACATTAAATTTTTAATTAAAAATTAACATTCATTGAAACATTCAATTTTGTTGAAACATTAAATGGATAGAGATATACAATAAATAATAAACTGTGTACTGTACAATAAATAAAAAGTATACTGTAATAGTTTTTTGTAAATTAATTTTATTATAATTTCAAATTTACAGAAAAAAAGGCAAGAATGGTATAAGGTACTTTATTCCATTATTTCCATTTTGTCCCATTTGCTTTATTATTATTGTTTGTTCTCTTTCTCCTCCCTTCCACACCTTTTTAAAATCATCTGAGAGGACGTTTGGGGCCACTAACTGTCTCCAGAGTGTATTTCCTAAGGACAAAGAATCCTCTTAGGCTACCCTTGTAGAATGATCAAAACAGGAAATGTAGAGAACATGGTTTGCATACATTCATCTTTCTAACTTTGTTATTTGCCTGGGACTGATGACTTTAGATTTTTAAATAAAAAAAAAAAACCTGTGGGTATTTAGGAAGACGCCAATACAATATATTTTATAAAAGAAATAATAATTTTGAAATGGTCATGAATTTTACTTTGCTAATTATATTGTTCCAATCATTTATGCCATAATACTATATTTTATGATGTATACATGACAGTTTGAAGAATTGCTGTTGGGAGATTCTAGGGGAAGGATCCACAGTTAGGAGTAGCAGTAGCGGGCTGAGTGCCTGTGACCGTGGATTTGTTGCAGTAGGAATCTTCAGGAGGGAGGAAGCCGCTTGCGAATTGTGAAGGAACACAAAGCAATGCAACTGTACTGGATTTGACTGCCCCAGTAGGAGATCTATTCAGTGCGGCACAGAGGAACTGCTCAAATATGTTTCCTCTATGAAAGAATGGGTTTTCCCCCCAGATGATTAGGTTGAAAATGGTCCATGTGGAAGGCAGTAAAGTTAGGCGGGGAGGCAGACTGGATAAGTAAGGAAGGTCTGAGGGACCATCTTGAACTCCTGGTGAGTTGCTGTATGGTCCAGGGTGAGATGATGTAACCTGAGCTCTTCAAACATGTTTTTTATTCCTTAAGGATCTAAAAGGTGGAATGGGTTTTCATTTTTAAGAAATTATTCTGTGAAGACTGGTGTATATTGGGCAAAGAGCATGAAGAACCAGGAGCAACACTGCCTGGCTCCCTGTCCCTCTGGCTCCTCACCTCAGAGAGCCCCAGCCACTTTCAGCTGCCAGTGTTTGCAGCCTTCTGGGCAAGGGCTTTCTCCAGGTCCCCTGGGGCTCCTATATTCTTTATCGGCTGCCCTCCCTTCCCTGTCTCACTGCCCCACTCCCCTGCTGGTGTTCGCCAGCCACACGTTCCAAGTTCACTCCTTGCACTTGAAAACTTGTCTTCTGGGAATACCCAAATTAAGACAAGTGGTAATTTTTATGATTCGTTTAGCCTCATCAGTCTTTGTAAACAAGCATTGCTGGGGGAAGAAGGTGAGGAATGTACAAGCTGAAAAGTCATATTTGGATGGTTCCATCAGTATTTGAAGATGTCATATAAGTAATTTATCACATTCTGCTTGTTCAGGCCATAGAAATGTGTTTCAGCAAATCTGTGGAGCATGGAGGGGATACTGCACAGTTCAAAAGCCCTGACTCTATAGTCAACTGGATGTACTGAGACCAATGAATGATCTTCCAGTTACTAATTGCCACAAATAATGTTAAATTCCAACTCCTCCTGCTGGTATAACTTGGAGATCCACCACTTGGGCTAACTGGTTGAGAAGACAGGTTCCCTGGGGGCAACCTGTCACGGGTCCCCGCCATGAGCGTAAAGTTGTGTTTGTTACAATGACAATCATGTTTTCTGTCAGAGAGGTGGAGGCTAGATTTATAAGTAATAATACTAGTAACAATAACAATTATCCAGAGATAATTGTGTTTCCAACAAAGATCACACATTTCCTCCAGGAAGCATTTACTTCAAGTAAAGCCCTATCTAGGCTTTGTGCTTTTCTTCTTGGATCCCACACTGTCTTATATTTGCCATATCATTGTTCTTAATCCTTTAAATTGTAAAGGATATTTTATTTATCTATCCCCAAGGATACTCCTTTACACTCCTTGAAAGCAATCATGTTATCTTTCCGTGTTGTATCATTGGCACAGAGCTGGTCTCTTAAAAGGTATAAACAAATAAATATAGAACTGTAACAGGTGAAATCAATGGGGAAAGACCTGCTCCTGGACAAAAACTGGCAAACATTTGAACTATAATGAAGCAAAGCTCCTTTAAACCTCACAATAAAAAACAAAGTCATATTATCAACAAGGGTTAAAGTTTGTAAATGCCACATTTTATGTTCAGAGAAGTTGTCATTCATGTGGGAAAGCAAGAGAAAGCCAATTTTAGACTTTGAGAGGTTCAGAAATCACACTGGTCAGAAATCCTTAAAAAATTGCTTCCAGTTGTATGCCAAATAACAGAAAGACCACACAAATTTAATCACAATAAAAGAATGTAATGCCATAAAAAGATGAGTAATAAAAATCTAAAAAAAAAAAAACAACCGGAAATGTAACATCGATTCTGTTATCTAATCTACAGACTATATTCAAATTTCCTCACCTGTCCCAATAATATTCTCTATAGATATTTACCCCAATGCAGGATCCAGTCCAAGATCATGCATTGTTTTCAAGGGTCACATCCCTTTAGTTTCTTATAATCTGGAACAGTTCTGTAGTCTTTTCCTTGCTTTTTTTCTTCCTTCAATTTAATTTTTCCAACTTTATTGGGGTATACTGACATATAACATTGTGTAAGTTTAAGGTGTACATTGTAATTTAAAATATTAGAAATATTAAGAACTAAAGTGTTTGTTTCACTGTAGAAAGCTTTCCAAGGATCAGTTTGAACAGCACTTGCCTTCTCCTGTTATAGTTTATAATACAGAATGAGCATCTTTTCTATGCCTTGGCAAACTGTCACAGTCCTTTCTGTTTGGATAACTTCTACATTTCATTCTTTGTATTTTCAATGCTGTGCAATATCTCCTGTCATAGAAATTTTTTTGCACACCTTACTTTTTCTGAGATACTTTTCCTCCTCTTTGTCACAGATACTTTCCTAATATATGCCAATAAGTTCTCCTTCACTAGGATTATCTGGCTGCACATCTAGAGTTTCACAAATAACAGTCATCCCCAACATTCCCCTGGTCAGCTATTTCCTCTATAACTGTATTCACTTTCAATTCTAATTCCCCTTCCACTTTACCACTTTTCATTTATTTTGAACTTTCATCTTTGCACATTAATTTTTCTTGGCCAATTCCCTCTTTCAATGACCCATTTTTGTAAAATGTCCAAGGTGGGTTTATCACTGGGAGATAAAGAAGCAGTACAGTTATATCCTTTGCTGTTTGAGTGTGACCTGATAACAAATGCTCAGTGACCCATTACCAGCAGACTTGATCATGCTGCACAGCTATTATTTTTGGGGTGGTTTGCAGACTGTAGAGCTAGCAGCAGAATTTGCCTTTTATGCAATTATTAACAGTCAATAAACCACAAGAATGTGTGCATGTGAACCGTGCAATGTATAGACTGACTGTGTCTGACCCCAATTTCCTTAATCTCACAACTACTGACAACTTTTTCAAAGATGAAAGTGCTCTGAGACAGTGGTATACAATATTTCACACCAAGGATGACCCAGAAATTGCATAACATGTGGCTGATGAAGCAGTATATGCCAAAGAATCAGCGCTATCTAGGAGATCAATTTGAGCTCTATATTGTTAGCTTCTTTCTGCTGGTTTTCTATGAACCATATTAATGTTATGATTGTCATCTCTATTAGGTTGTGTCTGTTGGGGTGGAGAGAGTGAACCTAGAAATCACTGCTCAGAGGGGACACCTTCTATGTGGGAGACAAACTATCACATGCTTAACCAAGCCAGTTCTGTAACTCTCTCTCAAAACATATAATTGTCAGACCAATTCACTAAAAAAAATCATAAAATTGTTCAGTGATACTAAATTTTTACAAACTTCATTTTATATTTCATTCTACAAAGAAGGTCTCAGGAGTTCCTTCAGAGATTAATTTAGAAGAGACTTTCTTCTTCATGCTAGATTTGAAGTTCCATGTGCATGACAGCTGCTTTTGAACCAATCTAATGGGAAATAATCATAGGTAGAGTATTATTTTCAGCTACACAATACCTAAGTGGACATTACTCAATCTATAGTATCAGTAGTAAATTGCTTTCTTGCTGTTCCCGTTAAAAAAAACTAAAAAAATAAAGCCAACATCCCTTGGTTCATTTGTTCCCCATCCATTTGGTTTAATCAAGAGATCTTTTTGAACCAGGATTATATACGTCTAGCTATTGAGGGGCACCTGGGTGGCTTGGTTGGTTGAGGGTCCGATTTCAGCTCAGGTCATGATCTCATGGTTCGTGAGTTTGAGCCTGAGCCCCCGTAGGGCTCTGTGCTGACAGCTCAGTGCCTGCTTCAGATTCTGTGTCCCTCTCCCCCGCCCCTCCCTTACTCACTCTCTTTCTCTCTCTCAAGAAAATAAATAAACATTATATATATACCTATATATATGCACATACACATATATATACACATATACATATATATGTACATATACATACATACATATATATACACATATACATATATAATATGTTTAGTTATAGAGAATTAAAGGTCTTAGAATATTTCTGGGAAAATTATGACTCCTTCATAAAAAGTGTCTTGTTGTCAGGGCACCTGGGTGGCTCAGTCAGTTGAACATCCAACTCTTGATTTCAGCTCAGGTCATGATCCCAGGGCTATGAGATCAAGCCGCATGTCAGGGCTGAGTGTGGAGACTGCTTAGGATTCTCTCTCTCTACCTCTGCCTCTCTCCCCCATTCCCTCTCTCTCTCTCTCTCTCTCAAATGAAAAAAAACTGTTTTATTGTCTTTAAATTGTATATAAAATAGATACAAAAGAGTATCAGAAAATCTATGTAAAATAAAATAATTATATGTGATAAACATTCTGTGCAGGCAAGTTAATTTAGGAAAAAGAATGTGACAGTTACATGTAACATTTCCCAAGATTTTCTCCTTGCTCCCAATTCATTCCCATCCCTGCCCTCCAGCGTCAAAGGAAACTACTGTGCAGAATTCTGTGATTATTATTATTTTACCTTTCTTTATAATATTAACACATATATTTGTGCCTCCATATAGTGCATTGTGTAGCTTTGCCTATATTTTCTCCAGGGTTGTTGAAGTATGGTTGACATACATTGTGTAAGCTTGTTAATTGTTGTTATACATCAATTGTTAATTGACATATAACATTGTGATGATTTGGTATACTTATGTATTGTGAAATGTTTAACACAATAAAGTTAGTTAACAACACCATCATCTCACATAATTACCATTTCTTTTTTGTGGTGAGAGCATTTAAGATCTGTTCTGATAGTAACTGTCAAGTATATAACACAGTATGAAGTGTAGTTATATACTGTACATTAGGTTTCCAGAATTCATTGGTCTTATAACTGAAACATTTGTAACCTTTGTCCAACATCTCCCATTTCACCTACTCCCAGCCTATGGAAACCACCATTTTACTCTCTTTTTCTATGAATTTAACTTTTTGAGATCATACATGTGAGATCATACAGTGTTTTTCTTTCTCTGACTTATTTCACTTTGCCTAATGTCCTCAAGATCTATTCATGTTATTGCAAATTAAAGAATATCCTTTTTTCTTATGGCTGAATGACATTCCAGTGTGTGTGTGTGTGTGTGTGTGTGTGTGTGTACTACATCTTCATTACCCATTCATCTATAGAAGGACATTTAGGTTGTTTCTGTATCTTGGCTATTGTGAATAATGCTGCACTGAACATGAGAGTACATATACCTTTCTGAGATCCTGGTTTCATTTTCTTCAGATATATACCCAGAAGTAGGATTGCTGAATCATATAATAGTTCTATTTTTAATTTTTTGAGGAACTTCAGCACTGTTTCCAAAGTGGCTGTACCAATTTACATTCCCATCAATAGTGTACACATCCTCACCAACACTTGTCTTGTTATGTCTTGTCTTTTTGATAATAACCATTCCAACAGATGTGAAGTGTTTTATCATGGTTTTGATTTGTGTTTTCCTGATGACTAGTGGTAATCTTTTCATTTACCTATTTGTATGTCTTTTTTGGAAGAATGTGTTTTCAGTTCCTTTGCTCATTTTTTAGTTGAATTTTTTAGGGTTTGTTTTGCTATTGAATTTATGAGTTCCTTATAATTTTGGATATTAAACCCTTATCAGATACATGGTTTGCAAATATTTTCCAATTCCATAGGTTATCTGTTCATTTTTGATTGTTTATTTTGCAGTGCAGAGCTTTTTAGTTTGATATAGTCCCATTTGTTTATTTTTTCTTTTGCTGCTTGTGCTTTTGGTGTTATATCAAAAAAATTATTGCAAAAACCAAAGTCAAGGAGTTTTTTTCCCCTGTTTTCTTCCAGGACTATTGTGATTTCAGGTCTTATAGGTAAATCTTTTACTCATTTTGAATTACTTCTTGTAAATGGTGTAAGTTATCGGTTCAATTTCATTCTTTTGCATGTAGTTCTCCAGTTTTCCCAGCACCATTTGTTGAAGAGACTAACATTTCCCTAGTGAGTATTCTTGGCTCCACTGTCCTTAGTTGACTTTATATGTAGGGTTATTTCTGGGCTGTTGATTCTGTTTGTTTGGTCTATGGGTCTATTTTTATCCCCGTATCGTCGTGTTTTGATTATTATAGCTTGGTATTACAGTTTGAAAGTGTGATGTGTCCAGCTTTGTGGTTTCTCAGAATTGTTTTGGCTATTCACAGCCTTTTTTAATTCTGTACAAATTTTAGCATTGTTTTTCCTATTTCTGTGAAAAATGCCATTAGAATTTTGATAGGAATTGCATTGAATTTGTAGATGGCTTTGGGTAGCATGGACATTTTTAACAATATTAATTATTCTGAACACTGAACATGGTATATCTTTCCATTTATTTGTGTCTTCCATTTCTTTCATCCAAGTCTTATAGTTTCCAATGTACAGATTTTTTACCTCCTTAGTTAAATTTATTCTTACATATTTTATTGTTTTTATTGCTGTTGTGAATAGATGTTTTCTTTATTTCTTTTACAGATATTTCACTGTTATTGTACAGAAACACAACTGATTTCTGTATCTTGATTTTGAATACTGCTACTTTACTGAATTCATTGGTTAGTTTTAAAAGTATTTTGTCTTTGGGATTTTCTCCATATAAGAATATATCATATGCAAAAAAGAAAATTTTATTTCTTTTTTTTATGATTTGGATGCTTTTATTGTTTTTTTCTTTCCTTGATTTCCCTGACTAGGATGTCTAGTACTATGTTGGATAGGAGTGGTTAAAATAGGCACCCTTGTCTTGTTCCTGATCTTAGGGAAAAACCTTTCAACCTTTCATTGTTGAATACATAATTTATAGTAGTCATATATTCTATTTATGTTCCTTAGGTCAAACTTTTAAATTTTGCTTTTCAAATGTTCTATTGCCTACTTATATATTTTTGTCTCTTTGATATATCTCTGAAAGAGATATGGTAACATCCTCTATTAGTATGGCTTGATATATTTTGAGATTATGTTATTAGGTATACAATTTTAGAGCTGTTATATATCCCTGGTCTATTGGATGTCTTTGCATTATTTAATACCCTTTTTTTCTCTTATAAATGCTTTTTGCCATTAAAATATATTCAGTCTGATATTGATATAACTACATCAGCCTGAATGGCTCTGTTAATTTCTAGTAGTGGGACCTTGTGTTACTTAATTACTCTCTGTACTCCAATTTCTTTATCTACAAAATGGGTAGAACAATAAGACCAACATCACAATCTCATTTATTCATTCTTTTCTTCATTTGTTTACTGCATATTTATTAAACATCTATCATGTGTTAGGGCTTGTTCTGTGCTTGGGAGAAATAGCTGCAAACAAAAATTCCAGTCCTTGTGGAACTTAGATTTTAGTATAGATTATTGTTAGAACTAAATGGGTTAATATATGTAAACTGTATACAATACTGACCTAGCACATGGTGAGTAATCACTATATGCTACTTATTATGATTATTATTACTCCTTTTTCTTGTTTTTTTTTCCCTAATATGTAGGTGTCCTATTTTGGATGTATCCCTTAAACAGTATACAGTTGGATTTGGTTATTTATCCAGACTGATGTTTATTTTTCTTTATCATTTTTGGTATTTGTTCCATTTTCATTTATTGTTATTACTAGTATATTTGGACTTATTTTTCCTAATTTTCCCCAGTCCTTCTCTCCTCTTTTGATTATTTATTATCTTAAAGTTGGGAAAAAGTTCAAGAGACCTTAAACCAGTTTGGGGGATATTTTCTTTGTAAATTGTCCATATGGTGATTTGGTTTTTGAATATAACATTTATTGTGACTTGGGGTCTTTATAGAAACTTCCATTTTAACATGTTATTACATAAGAAGGTTCTTAAGTGATCCTTCATATCTAGTTGATTAAGGGTGTTGGTTAGTTCAATTGTGTCCTTACCAATTTTCTGCCTGCTGGATTTGTCTTTTTCTGATAGAGAGTTGTTGAAGTCTCCAACTATAAAAGTGGATTCATCTATTTATCCTCACAATTCTATCAGTTTTTGTGTCATGAATTTGATGCTCTGTTTTGGGGATATACATGTTAAAAATTGTTGTCTTGGAGAATTGACCAGTTTATCATTTTATGCTGACTCTCTTTATTCCTGATAACTTTCTGTGGGAGGAGCTAATATGGCAGAACAGCATGGAAATTTTTTTGTGTGTCTTACATCCATGAAATACAGTTAGACCAACACTAAACCATCCTACACACCTAGAAAACTGATTGGAGGATTAACACAACAATCTGCACAATCTGAACCACAGAATTCAGCAGATACTCGGTGCGGGAGGTGAATTTGGGGAGCAAGAAGCTGCAAAAGGTAGGGAACCGCTTTTACAGGCAGAGAGAGGATGGAGACTGGGGAGGGGAGTAGAATATGGGAAAAGCACCCCTTCCTCAAAAGCAGCTGGAGAGAAAGTGGAAAATTGGAAACAGTCGCAGGGACTAAACTAAAAAGGAAGAATGGAGAAAGAAGAAAGGAGAGGGTTTAAATTCCATTAAAACTGTAAACAAGGGGACCACAAAGGCTGCAACTCTGCAGCTTGGTAACTGGTGGCAGTGTTCTGGTCGGAAGGGCGAATCCCCAAGAACAGAGTGGGGTCCAGGAGGTTCTTGGGCCACATGGGGAAAAGCAGTTCCATTGCTGGAAGGACATTTGGTAGAGACTGTTGAAGCCACCTGGTCCCAGCAGACCCCAGAAAATGGCCACATTCTCTGGTGCTGGAACAAGGTCATTAAGGGTGAAGCCTGGTGCCAGATGTGTGTTGTGATTTTCCATAATCCCTGAAATGCTGCTGCTACACTGCCTTGCAAACTTTTTATGGGACGGGCTGGCACCTGGCCATAGTCTTGGGGCACCGGCAGCAGCAGGGTCCAGCAAGCATTCCTGGGTGCAGCAGACATCTGGCCATTGCTCAGTGAGACCCTCCTGCAGAGGGGCAGAATGGGTCACAGTCCTTCAGAAGTAAGGGGCTGGGGAAAAACAGCTGCATCTGAGACAAAACTTGGGAGAGAGGTACTGCCTAGGGTGTGGTCGCAGAGAGTGAAAACGCGGGGAGTGGACAAAAGCTGAAGACAGAGTTAGGGTGTGGGATTGCTGATCTGAGAGAACAGACTGGGTAGCTGGGTGGCGCCATTTTCACTGCTCCCACGCATGAGCATACGCAGCTATGAGCATCGCAAAAATCCACCCCAGTAGACTAGCTGCGCCATCTAGTGGAGAGCAGAGCTGTTACACTGAGCCCCACCCAACTGGGCCAACTTGGCTGTTCAAGAACACAAGTCTCACCACCGGCTTAATTTATGGACTATAAAGCGCTACATAGACTGACTTCTAGGGGAAAACAAAGTAATTTCAGTCCTACTTCAATCTGTTAGCAGGTTCATCTATTCAATTTTCTTTCTTTTATTTCTTTCTTTCTTTCATCTTTTTTCTTTTTCTCTTAAAATTCATTTTGAATTTCAATTTTTATTAAAAATATTTTTCTTTAATTTTTATTACTATATTTTTTACTTTTGTGTAAATTTTTTCAAATTCTATTTTACCTCCATTTTATTTTAGTCTACTTCAGTGTATTTACTTTTTCAAATTTTCAAACAATTTCATTTTTATTTCTTTCTTTTTCTTTTTTCTCTTTTTCATTTCTCTTCTTTTTCTTGAATGCTGAAAGAGAAAAACTTCATTTTTACTTTAAATTTCTACTAAAAATATTTTCTTTAATTTTTGTCTACTGCATTCTTAACTTTTGTGTATATTTTTTCAAGTTCTATTTTACCCACATCATGTCATTTTAGTCTTCTTCAGTGTATTCATTTTTTCAAATTCTCAAGCTATTTACTTTTTTTTCTCTCCCTCCCTTTTTTTTTGTTTAATCTGTGAAACCACTTTCAACACCCAGACAAAAACATACCTAGGATCTAGCATCATCTATTTGATTTGTGTGTGTGTGTGTGTAATTTTAATTTTAATATTTTTTTAATTTTAATGTTTTTAATTTCAATTTTTCTACCTCATTAATTCCTTTTCTCCCTTCAAAATGACAAAACGAAGGAATTAACCCCAAAAGAAAGAGCACAAAGAAACGGCAGCCAGGGATTTAACCAACACAGATACAAACAAGATGTCTGAACCAGAATTTAGAATCACGATAATAAGAATACCAGCTGGAGTCAAAAATAGATTAGAATCCCTTTCCGCAGAAATAAAAGAAGTAAAAAATAGCCAGAATGAAATTAAAAATGCTATAACTGAGCTGCAATCACAGATGGATGCAGCAGCGGCAAGGATGGATGAGGCAGAACAGAGAATCAGTGATATAGAGGACAAACTTATAAAGAATAATGGAGCAGAAAAAAAGAGGTAGATTAAAGCAAAAAGCACGATTTAAGAATTAGAGAAATCAAGGACTCATTAAAAAGGAACAATATCAGAATCATAGAGGCCCCAGAAGAGGAAGAGAGAGAAATAGGGACAGAAGGATTATGTGAGCAAATCATAGCAGAAAACTTTCCCAATGTGCAGAAAGACACAGACATCAAAATCCAGGAAGCACAGAGGACCCCCATTAGATTCAATGAAAACCAACCACCGACAAGGCGTATCATAGTCAAATGCACAAATTACTCAAGCAAGGGGAGAATCATGAAAGCAGCAAGGGAAAAAAAGTCCTTAACTTACAAGGGAAGACAGATCAGGTTTGCAGCAGACCTGTCCACAGAAACGTGGCAGGCCAGAAAGGAGTGGCAGGATACATTCAATGTGCTGAATCAGAAAAATATGCAGCCAAGAACTCTTTATCCAGCAAGGCTGTCGTTCAAAATAGATAAAAATTTTCCCAGACAAAAATTAAAGGAGTTTGGGACCACTAAACCAGTCCTGCAAGAAATTTTAAGGGGGACTCTCTGAGGGGAGAAAAGATAAATATATATGTATGTATATGTGTATATATATATATATATATATATATATATAAAGCAACAAAGATTAGAAAGGACCCAAGGACACCACCAGAAACTCCAACTCCACAAGCATCATAATGGCAATAAATTCATATCTTTCAGTACTCACTCAAAACGTCAATGGACTCAATGCTCCAATCAAAAGACATAGGGTAACAGAATGGATAAGAAAACAATATCCACCTATATGCTGTTTACAGGAGACCCACTTTAGACCTAAAGACACCTTCATATTGAAAGTAAGGGGATGGAGAACCATCTATCATGCTAATGGTCAACAAAAGAAAACCAGAGTAGCCATACTTATATCAGACAATCTAGACTTTAATAAAGACTGTATCCAGAGATGCAGAAGGGAATTATATCGTAATCAAGGGTCTATCCACCAAGAAGACCTAACAATTGTAAACATTTATGTGCCAAATGTGGGAGTACCCAAATATATAAATCAATTAATCACAAACATAAAGAAACTCATAGATAGTAATGCCATGATAGTAGGAGCTTCAACACCCCACTCACAACAATGGACAGATCATCAAATCAAAAAATCAACAAAGAAACAATGGCTTTGAATGACACACTGGACCAGATGGACTTAACAGATATATTCAGAACATTTCATCCTAAAGCAGCAGAATACACATTTTTCTCTAGTGCACATGGAATGCTCTCCAGAATAGACCATATACTGGGACACAAATCAGCCCTAAGTAAATACAAAAAGATCGAGATCATACCATGCATATTTTCAGACCACAACACTATGAAACTCGAAATCAACCACAAGAAAAAATTTGAAAGGTAACAAATGCTTGGAGACTGAAGAACATCCTGCTAAAGAATGAATGGGCTAACCAAGCAGTTAAAGAGGAAATTAAAAAGTATATGGAAGTCAGTGAAAATGATAACACCACAACCTGTTAACTTTCTGTGCTCTACAGTCTGTTTTGTCCAAACTTAATATTTTCACTTTCTTTTGATTAGTGTTGGCACAGTATATCTTTCTCCATCCATTTATTTTTAATCTATGTGTGTATTTATATTTAATGTGGGTTTCTTTTAGGCAGAATATAGTTGGGTTCTGCTTTCTTGACTCATTCTGACAATCTGTCTTTTAATTGGTTCAAGCTATTGACAAACAAAAGTAATTACTGATATAGTTGTATTAATAGCAACCATATATGTTACTGTTTTTGATTTGTTACCCTTGTTCTTTGTTCTTATTTTTGTTATTCACTTTTTCTGCCTTTTGTGGTTTAATTGAACATTTTAAATTACTCCATTTTCTTTCTTTACTTACATATCAGTTGTACTTTGTTTTTACTTTTTTAGTGTTTACCACAGAGTTTGCAATATACATTTACAATTTATCCAAGTCTACTTTCAAATAACACTATGCTGCACAATGAGTAGTGCAGATATCTTATATAAGAAAATAATTTTAATTTTTCCCTCTCATCCCTTGTGTCATTCATTTTACATATACATATATATTTTACCTATAATATAAATACTGTTATTATTTTGAACTGTTATGTGTTAGATCAATTAAGAATAAGAATAATGAAAGTTTTTATTTTACCTATACTTATTCCTTCTCCAATGTCTTCCCTTTATGTAGATCTGAGTTTCTGAACTATATAATTTTCCTTTTTTTTTTTTTTTTTTTTTTTTGGATTTTACTGGAGCCACTATTTTACTTTGCAAACACTGAGTCAGTTCAGATGTAATGTTGCCTTACAGCAAGCAGCAGTTCATTTATACCGGTCTCTTGTACATTTGTTGTTGTTGTTGTTGTTGTTGTTGTTGTTGTTATAAAATTTAAGTAATTGCTGGTAGGAATGTAAAATGGTGCAGCAGATAAGTGGTTGCCTAGGGCTGGGGGCTGGTCAGGGAGGATGGGGAGTGATTACTACAGGGCACAGAGTTTCTTTTTGGGGTGATGAGATGTCCTAAAATTGATTTCGTGATGGCTGCACAACTGTGAATATACTGAAGCCTCTGAATTGTATATTTTATTTATTTTATTTTAATACTTGTTCAGGAAAAATAATTTTCCTTCTTTCTGAAGAATTTCTTTTAACATTTCTAGTAAGGCAGATCTACTGGTAACAAAGTCCTTCAATTTTTGTCTGACACAAGCTTTATTTGTCCTTGTCTTTCAGAAGATAAGTACAGAATTCTAGGTGGTTTTTTTTCCCCCCTCTAATGAATATTTCACTTCATCTCTTCTAGCTTGTGTAGTTTCTGAGAAGTCAGATATAATTCTTATCTTTGCCTCTCTATCGGTAAGGTGTTTTTTCCTCTGCCTTCTCTTGAGATTTTTCTTTATCCTTGACTTTCTGTAGTCTTAAAATGATACAACTAGGTATAACTGTATTTTTTTTTTCATTTCCTGTTTGGTGTTCTCTGAGATTCCTTATTCTGTGGTTTGGTATCTGATATTAATTTGGGGAAATCCTCTGTCATTATTGTCAGATATTTTTCTGTTCCTTTCTCTCTTTCTTCTCCCCCTAGAGTTCCCATTACACATAAGTTACACTTTTTGTGTTAGTCTCACAATAATTAGATATTCTTTTCTCTCTTTTTTTCTACTTTCTTTTCAGTTTTGGAGTTTTCTATTGAGATATCCTCATGCTCAGAGATTCTGTTCTCAACCATGTTTATATTACTAAGTCCATCAAGGAAATTCTTCATTTCTGTTGCTGTGATTTTGACTTCTAGCATTTATTTTTTTTTCTAAGAAGTTCTATTTCTGTGCATACATTACCCATCTATTCTTTCTTTCTGTTTCTTTTTCCATTAGAGCCCTTTGCATAATAATAACAATAATTGTTTTAAATTCTTGGTGTGATGATTCCAACATTCCTGCCATATCTGAGTCTGGTTATGATGTTTCCTCTGTCTCTTCAAACTGTGTGTGTGTGTGTGTGTGTGTGTGTGTGTGTGTTTGATTTGCTTTTGTTATGCTTTATAATCTTTTCTTGATAGCAGGACATGGTGTACTGTTTAAAGGAACTACTGTACGTCCTTTACTAATAGGCGCTTTTTTTAATAATGTCATGGTGAGATGGGGTAAGAGAAAGTGCTTTATAATCTTATGATTAAGTCTCAATCTTTTAGTGGACCTATGCCTCTGGAGTGTGAACTTTATCCATGCTTGCCAGTCTTTTCCCTCTCTCTGAAGTAGGACAGGAAGGTTAGAGTGGGCTGGAGTTGGGTATTTCCCTTACTCATGTCATTAGACTTTAATAAAACCCCAGCAGGTTAAGCTCTGGTTAACTAATTCTCCTGAGGGCAAGTCTTGTTAAGAAGAACAGAGTGCAACGTGTGAAGATTTCTGACTTATGTGCTATGATTGCTTTGTTGCCTATTTTAAATTTTACCTTTTATCTTTAAGTTTTTAAATTTCACAAGACATTATTATTTTGAAAATTGTTGCTTATTTATATTTAAGTATATTTTGTGGTTAAAAACATTTTTTAAGTTTATTTATTTATTTTGAGAGAGAGAGAAGGTGCAAGTCAGGGAGGGGCAGAGAGAGAGGGAGAGAGTGAGAATCCCAAGCAGGCTTGGCAATGTCAGCACAGAGACTGATATGGGGCTTGAACCCATGAGCCGTGAGATCATGACCTGAGCTGAAGTCAGATGCTTAACCGAATGAACCACCCAGCTGCCCCTAAAGACTTTTAAAAATGTTTTAAAATTTATTTTGAGACAGAGATTGAAAGACAATGTGAGTGGGGGAGAGGCAGAGAGAGAAGGAGAGAGAGAATCCCAAGCAAGCTCCATGCTGTCAGCACAGAGCCTGATGTGGGGCTTAATCCCAGGAAGCAGAAAATCATTACCTGAGCAAAGATTAAGAGTTGGTGCACAACCAACCGAGCCACCCAGGTGCCCTATATTTAATGACATATTTAAAACTTCTTTTGCTTTTTCATATGTGTGTCTGAGACGATTTTTAGAAATTGCTTACTCTAAGGGTGCCTGGGAGGCTCAGTCAGGTAAACATCTGACTTTGGTTCAGGTCATGATCTCAAGGTTTGTGAGTTTGAGTTCTCTGTTGGGTCTGTGCTGCCAACTCAGAGCCTGGAGCCTGTTTCAGATTCTGTGTCTCCCTCTCTTTCTGCCTCTCACCCATTCACTATTTGTCTTTTTCTCTATCTCTCAAAATAAAACATTAAAAAGAAAGAAAGAAATTGCTTACTCTCACCATGTTATTCAACATAGTGTTGGAAGTCCTAGCCTCAGCAACGACACAATGCAAAGAAATAAGAGGCATCCAAATTGGCAAAGAGGAAGTCAAACTTTCACTCTTCACAGATGACATGATACCCTATATGGAAAACCAAAAAGATTCTACCAAAAAACTGCTATAACTGATTCCTGAATTCAGTAAAGTAGCAGGATATAAAATCAATGCATAGGAATTGTTGCATTTCTATATACCAATAATAAAGCAGCAGAAAGAGAAATAAAGGAATAGATCCAATTTACAATTGCACCAAAAACCATAAAATACCTAGGAATAAACTTAACCAAAGAGGTGGAAAATTTATACACTGAAAAGTATAGAAAACTTATAAAAGAAATTCAAGAAGACACACACAAAAAAAAAATGGAAAAAAAATTCCATGCTCATGGGTTGGAAGAATAAATATTGGTTAAATATCAATACTACGCAAAGCAATCTACACATTCAATGCAATCCCTATCAAAATAACACCAGCATTCTTCTTAGAGCTGGAACAAACAATCCTAAAATATGTATGCAACCAGAAAAGGCTATGAATAGCCAAAGCAATCTTGAAAAAGAAAACCAAAGCTGAAGGCATCATAATTCCAGACTTCAAGAGGTATTCGAAAGATGTAATCATAAAAACAGTATAGTACTGGCACAAAAACAGACACATAGAACAATGGAACTGAATAGAGAACACAGAAATGGACCCACAAACGTATGGCCAACTAATGTTTGACAAAGCAAGAAAAAATATCCAGTGGAATAAAGACAATCTCTTCAGCAAATGGTGATGGGAAAACTGGAGAGCAACATCTAGAAGAATGAACCTGTACCACTTTCTTACACCATACACAAAAATAAACTCAAAATGGATGAAAGACCTCAATGTAAGACAGGAAGCCATCAAAATCCTCGAGGAGAAAGCAGGCTAAAAATTCTTTGAATTTGGCCACAGCAACTTCTTACTCAACACGTCTCTGGAGGCTAGGGAAACAAAAGCAAAAATGAACTACTGGGACCTCATCAAGGTAAAAACTTCTGCACAGCAAAGGGAACAGCCAGAAAAACTTAAAGCCAACTGATGGAATGGGAGAAGACTTTTGAAAATGACATATCAGATAAAGGATTAAGTATCCAAAATCCATAAAGAACTTATCAAACTCAATACCCAAAAAACAAATAATCCAGTGAAGAAATGGGCAGAAGACATGAATAGAAACATTTCCAAAGGAGACATCCAGATGGCTAACAGACACATGAAAAAATGCTCAACATCACTCATCATCAGGGAAATACAAAATAAAAACCACAATGAGATACTGCCTCACATCTGTCAGAATGGCTAGCATTAACAACTCAGGCAACAACAGATGTTGGCGAGGATGTGGAGAAAGAGGATCTCTTTTGCATTGCTGGTGGGACTGCAAGCTGGTACAGCCACTCTGGAAAACAGTATGGAGGTTCCTCAAAAAATTAAAAATAGAACTACCCTATGACCCAGCAATTGCACTACTAGGTATTTATCCAAAGGATACACGTATGCTGTTTCAAAGGGACACATGCACCCCAATGTTTATAGCAGCACTATCAACAATAGCCAAAGTATGGAAAGAGTCCAAATGTCCATCTCTGGATGAATGGATAAAGATGTGGTATATATATACAGCGGAGTATTACTCGGCAATAAAAAAGAATGGAATCTTGCCATTTACAACTACGTGGATGGAACTAGAGGGTATTATTCTAAGTTAAATTAGTCAGAGAAAGACAAAAATCATATGACTTCATTCATATGATGACTTTAAGACACAGAATAGATGAACATGACAGAAGCAAAAATAACATAAAAACAGGGAGGGGGACAAAACAGAGAAGAGACTCAAATATGGAGAACAAACAGGGTTACTGGAAGGGTTGTGGGAAGGGGGATAGGCTAAATGGGTAAGGAATCTACTCCTGAAATCATTGTTGCACTATATGCTAACTAATTTGGATGTAAATTAAAAAAATAAATTAAAAAATAAAATTAATAATAATAAAAGTGAAAAAAAAAGAATTCACAATCATCCTGTCTGTCATAATCATTCACTAACTTAAAATATTAAATGAAAAGATACAAAATAATGTTCAAATTATAAGATTATTTAACTAATTAATATTATAAAATAATCAATTGTCAACTTTTGAGAACTCTTAACATTATTCATCAGAGCAACTGAATATAAAACACCTTGAAAAATCCATAGCTTTCTGAATACATAGGATGACCCTAAAATGTCCTCAGATATTCTTTTTACCCTCAGCTTTATTGAGATATAATTGATATATAACATTGTATAAGTTAAAGATGTGGTTTGATATATTTATATAGTAGAAAATTATTACCACTGTAGTATTATCTAACATCTCCATCCCATCACATGAATACCACTTCCTTCCCCCAGATGGTTTTGCTGGGGTCCTGATACCTGTCTATTTTTTATTTACTACATTGATCTATCTTTTTCTCATTCTCTGGATATTGATTGGCTGTGGTCAATCAGGACTATGCATAAAGCTGTATGCTGAGCTTGTGGGCTGCACAGTGTGGCCTCCTACACACAAGTAGGATCTCTGTGGAAATCAATTACCATAACCCTTCAGGTCTTAGACATCATCAGGCCATCTGCCTAATGGTGACAAGTCCAACAGTTTCCCCATTACCAGGCCAATACCTCTCTCTTTATTAAATCTGAGTTCCAGCTTCTGCTTGCTGGGCTTAGTTCAGCCTGCCCTCCTTTTACCATTTCATCTTTAGGAATCTGCATCTACCTCCATCATTGAGAAGCTGCACAACCACTTGCCACAAACTTAATGACTTAAAACAACACAGACTTTTATCTCATAGCTGTGTAGGCTGGAAGTCTGGGTAGGTTTGGCCAAGTTCTCTGCTTAGGATCTCAAAGGCCAAATAAACACATCAGTTAACATGGGTTCTTATCTGGAGGCTTTGGGAAAGAATCCTATTCACAGCTCATTCAACTTATTGGTCAGACGTCTGTTTTTTATGACTTTCCTTTCTGGCTCTCAGCTGAGGTCTCTCTCAGATTTTCAAGGCTGCCCTAATTCCTTCTCATTGGCTCCCTCCATCTTTAAACATGCAATGGCATATCAAGTCCTTCTCATGCTTTGACACTCTCTGACCTCTTCCATTGCCAGCTGAATAAAACTATGCCTTTAAAGGGATTATATATTTATATTATAGTCCCATCTCCGTAATCTCTTTTTTGCAATATAGCACTATAATCTCAGGAGTGTGACCAAGGAACAAAGGTCCTGGGAACCATCTTAAAATTCTGCCTATAATAGGAGGGAATTATGTATTTGGAGTGCGGTTTTCCTATGGGAATACTCCAAATGTTCAAAATTTACGTTTGTCAAATTAAGATCTTTTGTCCCTCTCCCCCCAAAAATCTTGTCACATATTAGCAATGTGGGATTGATGACAGTAATGTTGTAAAACATTATTGGTCTTTCTCTTTGTTTTTCAGACTTCCTCCTCTATTTTGAACTCCCTTAACTCTATATAATTATCTGTGTTATCCTTGATAACAGAGTGAGATTCATTTCCTTTGATCATAGCTTTTCCTTTTTCTATACCCTATCACTTTCTATTTTCAAAATAAACAAAGTTGCACCCAGGTGTTATTAACTAACACTTCTAATTAAGTACTCTCTGAAGAATTAATATGATGATATATAGAGAATTTCATGATTGTCTCTTTTACTAGTCCCCATCTCTACAGCAGATCATGATTAAAACAGGCATCAAATAGCTGGAGACAGTATTGCATTAGTCAGGGACAAGGAACAGTTGTTATAAGGAAAAGAACCAATAATGACTTAATGCCTTACGCACACAGATGTTTATATTTACTCATCTAAAAAAACAGAAATATATGTATATATAAGCTCTTGATTCCATGTGGCCATTCAAGGAGCAAAGTTTCTTCTCTCTTGCTTTCATGATGTCTAGAACTTTACCTTTCTTTGTTTGATTCCAGCTCTTGGGAATGGGATAAAGTATGGATGAGTATGCTATAGAGTTTTAAGACTAATCTGTGAGGTGCACAGGATCACTTCCATTCACATTCCATCAGCAAAAAGTTAACTTATGGTTGCCTTTGGCTGCAAGGGAATGGGCTGGAGAATGTGCTCATAGCTGGATGACCAAACACTCAGCTACAATCCTATCATGAGAAAATACATGAGAGATCTGGAGGGAGGTGGCAGCGTAGGAGGACGCTGGGCTCACCGCGCATCCTGCTGATCACTTAGATTCCACCTACACCTGCCTAAATAACCCAGAAAACCGCCAGAGGATTAGCAGAACGGAGTCGCTGGAGCCAAGCACAGATGAGAAGCCCACGGAAGAGGGTAGGAAGGGCAGAGAGGCGGTGCGCGCTCCATGAACTGGCGGGAGGGAGCCGGGGTGGAGGGGTGGCTCGCCGGTCAAGCAGAGCCCCCGAGTCTGGCTTGCAAAAGTGGAGGGGCCTGACGGACTGTGTTCCCACAGCAAGCGCGACTTAGCGTCTGGGAGGTCATAAGTTAACAGCTCTGCTCGGAAAGCGGGAAGGCTGGAAGACAAAGGGAGGGAGAGCTGCTGAGCCCCCGGATGACAGAGCTCAGTTTGGTGGGGAACAAAGGCGCTCCCCAGCGCCATCTCCCCCGCCCATCCCCCAGCCAAAATCCCAAAGAGAACCAGTTCCTGCCAGGGAACTTGCTCACTCCGAGCAAACACCCAACTCTGTGCTTCTGCAGAGCCAAACCTCCGGCAGCGGATCTGACTCCCTCCTGCTGCCACAGGGCCCCTCCTGAAGTGGATCACCTAAGGAGAAGCGAGCTAAGCCTGCCCCTCCTGCCCCTGTGCACCTGGCCTACCCACCCCAGCTAATATGCCAGATCCCCAGCATCACAAGCCTGGCAGTGTACAAGCAGCCCAGACGGGCCACGCCACCCCACAGTGAATCCCGCCCCTAGGAGAGGGGAAGAGAAGGCACACACCAGTCTGACTGTGGCCCCAGCGGTGGGCTGGGGGCAGACATCAGGTCAGACTGCGGCCCCGCCCACCAACTCCAGTTATACACCACAGCACAGGGGAAGTGCCCTGCAGGTCCTCACCACACCAGGGACTATCCAAAATGACCAAGCGGAAGAATTCCCTTCAGAAGAATCTCTAGGAAATAACAACAGCTAATGAGCTGATCAAAAAGGATTTAAATAATATAACAGAAAGTAAATTTAGAATAATAGTCATAAAATTAATCGCTGGGCTTGAAAACAGTATAGAGGACAGCAGAGAATCTCTTGCTACAGAGATCAAGGGACTAAGGAACAGTCACGAGGAGCTGAAAAACGCTTTAAATGAAATGCAAAACAAAATGGAAACCACCACGGCTCGGATTGAAGAAGCAGAGGAGAGAATAGGTGAACTAGAAGATAAAGTTATGGAAAAAGAGGAAGCTGAGAAAAAGAGAGATAAAAAACTCCAGGAGTATGAGGGGAAAATTAGAGAACTAAGTGATACACTAAAAAGAAATAATATACGCATAATTGGTATCCCAGAGGAGGAAGAGAGAGGGAAAGGTGCTGAAGGGGTACTTGAAGAAATAATAGCTGAGAACTTCCCTGAACTGGGGAAGGAAAAAGGCATTGAAATCCAAGAGGCACAGAGAACTCCCTTCAGACGTAACTTGAATCAATCTACACGACATATCATAGTGAAACTGGCAAAATACAAGGATAAAGAGAAAATTCTGAAAGCAGCAAGGGGTAAACGTGCCCTAACATATAAAGGGAGACCTATAAGACTCGTGACTGATCTCTCTTTTGAAACTTGGCAGGCCAGAAAGGATTGGCACGAGATCTTTAATGTGCTGAACAGGAAAAATATGCAGCCGAGAATCCTTTATCCAGCAAATCTGTCATTTAGAATAGAAGGAGAGATAAAGGTCTTCCCAAACATACAAAAACTGAAGGAATTCGTCACCACTAAACCAGCCCTACAAGAGATCCTAAGGGGGACCCTGTGAGACAAAGTACCAGAGACATCACTACAAGCATAAAACATACAGACATCACAATGACTCTAAACCCGTATCTTTCTATAATAACACTGAGTGTAAATGGATTAAATGCGCCAACCAAAAGACATAGGGTATCAGAATGGATAAAAAAACAAGACCCATCTATTGGCTGTCTACAAGAGACTCATTTTAGACCTGAGGACACCTTTAGATTGAAAGTGAGGGGATGGAGAACTATTTATCATGCTACTGGAAGCCAAAAGAAAGCTGGAGTAGCCATACTTATATCAGACAAACTAGACTTTAAATTAAAGTCTGTAACAAGAGATGAAGAAGGGCATTATATAATAGTTACAGGGTCTATCCAACAGGAAGAGCTAACAATTATAAATGTCTATGCGCCGAATACCGGAGCCCCCAAATATATAAAACAATTACTCATAAACATAAGCAACCTTATTGATAAGAATGTGGTAATTGCAGGGGACTTTAACACCCCACTTACAGAAATGGATAGATCATCTAGACACACGGTCAATAAAGAAACAAGGGCCCTGAATGACACATTGGATCAGATGGACTTGACAGATATATTTAGAACTCTGCATCCCAAAGCAACAGAATATACTTTCTTCTCAAGTGCACATGGAACATTCTCCAAGATAGATCATATACTGGGTCACAAAACAGCCCTTCATAAGTTTACAAGAATTGAAATTATACCATGCATACTTTCAGACCACAATGCTATGAAGCTTGAAATCAACCACAGGAAAAAGTCTGGAAAACCTCCAAAAGCATGGAGGTTAAAGAACACCCTACTAACGAATGAGTGGGTCAACCAGGCAATTAGAGAAGAAATTAAAAAATATATGGAAACAAACGAAAATGAAAATACAACAATCCAAACGCTTTGGGACGCAGCGAAGGCAGTCCTGAGAGGAAAATACATTGCAATCCAGGCCTATCTCAAGAAACAAGAAAAATCCCAAATACAAAATCTAACAGCACACCTAAAGGAAATAGAAGTGGAACAGCAAAGGCAGCCTAAACCCAGCAGAAGAAGAGAAATAATAAAGATCAGAGCAGAAATAAACAATATAGAATCTAAAATAACTGTAGAGCAGATCAACGAAACCAAGAGTTGGTTTTTTGAAAAAATAAACAAAATTGACAAACCTCTAGCCAGGCTTCTCAAAAAGAAAAGGGAGATGACCCAAATAGATAAAATCATGAATGAAAATGGAATTATTACAACCAATCCCTCAGAGATACAAACAATTATCAGGGAATACTATGAAAAATTATATTCCAACAAATTGGACAACCTGGAAGAAATGGACAAATTCCTGAACACCCACACTCTTCCAAAACTCAATCAGGAGGAAATAGAGAGCTTGAACAGACCCATAACCAGCGAAGAAATTGAATCGGTTATCAAAAATCTCCCAACAAATAAGAGTCCAGGACCAGATGGCTTCCCAGGGGAGTTCCACCAGACGTTTAAAGCGAGATAATACCTATCCTTCTCAAGCTATTCCAAGAAATAGAAAGGGAAGGAAAACTTCCAGACTCATTCTATGAAGCCAGTATTACTTTGATTCCTAAACCAGACAGAGACCCAGTAAAAAAAGAGAACTACCGGCCAATATCCCTGATGAATATGGATGCAAAAATTCTCAATAAGATACTAGCAAATCGATTTCAACGGCATATAAAAAGAATTATTCACCATGATCAAGTGGGATTCATTCCTGGGATGCAGGGCTGGTTCAACATTCACAAATCAATCAACGTGATACATCACATTAACAAAAAAAAAAAGAGAAGAACCATATGATCCTGTCAATCGATGCAGAAAAGGCCTTTGACAAAATCCAGCACCCTTTCTTAATAAAAACTCTTGAGAAAGTCGGGATAGAAGGAACATACTTAAAGATCATAAAAGCCATTTATGAAAAGCCCACAGCTAACATCATCCTCAACGGGGAAAAACTGAGAGCTTTTTCCCTGAGATCAGGAACACGACAGGGATGCCCACTCTCACCGCTGTTGTTTAACATAGTGCTGGAAGTTCTAGCATCAGCAATCAGACAACAAAAGGAAATCAAAGGCATCAAAATTGGCAAAGATGAAGTCAAACTTTTGCTTTTTGCAGGTGACATGATATTATACATGGAAAATCCGATAGAATCCACCAAAAGTCTGCTAGAACTGATACATGAATTCAGCAAAGTTGCAGGATACAAAATCAATGTACAGAAATCAGTTGCATTCTTATACACTAACAATGAAGAACAGAAAGACAAATAAAGAAACTGATCCCATTCACAATTGCACCAAGAAGCATAAAATACCTAGGAATAAATCTAACCAAAGATGTAAAGGATCTGTATGCTGAAAACTATAGAAAGCTTATGAAGGTAATTGAAGAAGATTTAAAGAAATGGAAAGACATTCCCTGCTCATGGATTGGAAAAATAAATATTGTCAAAATGTCAATACTACAAAGCTATCTACACATTCAATGCAATCCCAATCAAAATTGCACCAGCATTCTTCTCGAAACTAGAACAAGCAACCCTAAAATTCATATGGAACCACAAAAGGCCCCGAATAGCCAAAGTAATATTGAAGAAGAAGACCAAAGCAGGAGGCATCACAATCCCAGACTTTAGCCTCTACTACAAAGCTGTAATCATCAAGACAGCATGGTATTGGCACAAAAACAGACACATAGACCAATGGAATAGAATAGAAACCCCAGAACTAGACCCACAAACGTATGGCCAACTCATCTTTGACAAAGCAGGAAAGAACATCCAATGGAAAAAAGACAGTCTCTTTAACAAATGGTGCTGGGAGAACTGGACAGCAACATGCAGAAGGTTGAAACTAGACCACTTTCTCACACCATTCACAAAAATAAACTCAAAATGTATAAAGGACCTGAATGTGAGGCAGGAAACCATCAAAACCTTAGAGGAGAAAGCAGGAAAAGACCTCTCTGACCTCAGCCGTAGCAATCTCTTACTCGACACATCCCCAAAGGCAAGGGAATTAAAAGCAAAAGTGAATTACTGGGACCTTATGAAGATAAAAAGCTTCTGCACAGCAAAGGAAACAACCAACAAAACTAAAAGGCAACCAACGGAATGGGAAAATATATTTGCAAATGACATATCGGACAAAGGGCTAGTATCCAAAATGTATAAAGAGCTTACCAAACTCCACACCTGAAAAACAAATAACCCAGTGAAGAAATGGGCAGAAAACATGAATAGACACTTCTCTAAAGAAGACATCCAAATGGCCAACAGGCACATGAAAAGATGTTCAGCGTTGCTCCTTATCAGGGAAATACAAATCAAAACCACACTCAGGTATCACCTCACGCCAGAGTGGCCAAAATGAACAAATCAGGAGACTATAGATGCTGGAGAGGATGTGGAGAAACGGGAACCCTCTTGCATTGTTGGCGGGAATGCAAATTGGTGCAGCCGTTCTGGAAAGCAGTGTGGAGGTTCCTCAGAAAATTAAAAATAGACCTACCCTATGACCCAGCAATAGCACTGCTAGGAATTTACCCAAGGGATACAGGAGTACTGATGCATAGGGGCACTTGTACCCCAATGTTCATAGCAGCACTCTCAACAATAGCCAAATTATGGAAAGAGCCTAAATGTCCATCAACAGATGAATGGATAAAGAAATTGTGGTTTATGTACACAATGGAATACTACGTGGCAATTA